>NC_134462.1:130582440-130903690 GCF_047948215.1 Lycorma delicatula
GACATTTATATACAAATTTCTGAGGGTTATTTTGGGGTGTGGGGGATGTGAAACGCGAAGATACGTCGAAAATTTCCGAAAGTCTAATCGTGCTACTATTACAGTAACTAGTTTTCTTATGAAATCTACCTAAAACCAGATTGAAATTTTCCGGATGTTAATGTTCGTTATCGCCCGAACTATGGACCGATTTTTATCAAACTTGGTCAGATTACTTATATATATGGGGCTACAGCACGGTAACCAACAGTATCTTGAAATTTCAACTAAATAAGGTCACATTTTTCTTTGAAAATCAAAGAATAACATTTAAAAAAAATTTTTAAATCCCGCTCAAAAAATCCTTTAAAGTACTGCTATGTTGTGACGTCACAGGTTACCGGTAAAAGTATATAAATGAATATTTAAAATGTAAAAAATATCTCGGTCTGACTGGGTCTTGACTTCGATCGCACGGTCGACTAGGTACTTGGTACGTTAAACCTCGCCGCTACACCAACTTGCCTACCGTACAAGCCAAATTTGTTAGATGTAAATTTTGAAATTACGATACTTTAATTAGTACCGCCCGCCCTCACGAATAAAATCCGGTATGCACAGGGGTTTTAGTTTGTATCATTGAATTAAATAAGCGAAAATATATTACGTTTAAATAAAATAATAAATATTTTAAATTGTGCGTGTAAGCCGTGCATCGGAAACAACTGTTGTCAGAATTTTTAGTCGCGTGAAAATTGTTCATCTAGTTTGGTAGAAATAGATTATCTTTTTCTTTTTTAAGACCGAGTTTCTAATTTTTTTGACAAAGACTGTACATCATAATTATATAAACAACGATATGTTAATTTTTTTATTTTTAAATATTCGGCTATACAATTCTTTATTGTTTGTTTTTATAACGTAATAAATCATAATGAACAAAATAAGTATTATATAATGTTAAGTAGGAAAGATCACTCCAATCATATGCTGTCGTGGCATAGAAATTTTCGAAACAAATCGTATTGTAAAACAGGTACATACGGTTTTGGGTGGTGGTAGAACGGTAATAGAGTTAGGCAAGCGGGGACTTTGATCTTCCGAGGGTAAGCAGTTAGTTTTTGAGGGTTACGTGGTAGAGTTAGGTGTCTTGTCTTATTAGAAGGCAAATCTTTATTAGGGCAGAATTTACTGAAGCGAATATCTGTCGAGTAATTTGCATCAGTGGCTTCTCACAGAGGGCGTCTTCTGACTGTTCAGTTTCTATTGATGAATTTTTACACCCGTAATAGACTTAATTTTTAGTATTTTGGTCTTGTATTATTTCTTTTATTGAATATTTTTCGTTGTCATAGATACATATTAGTAATTTTTTACTTTTCTATAGTTACATCTCTTGTCAAATATTTTTTTTTGATTAAATACGTTGCTCAAATATACGGTCTACTAAGGATCTTATTGTAAGTTTTTACTTATTTTATTTAATAGTTTATATTTTTATAGTAAATTTTATTACAAAGTTTTGATTTTCATGTTAACGAATATTATTTTCTAAATATCGATATGATCTGCAGGAAAAATCGGTCCGACTCGCTAATATTCTTTTAACAACTAAATCGTTTTTTCATATTTGAGTAAATAAAACGACTCAAAATTGTAAAATTTCACTATATATTCCAAATTAATTCAGATTTTAACGGGCAAATAAAACAAAACAATTTGTTTTGTTTTCAGAACAGCAGGTGAAAAACAAAACATTAGGATTAATTTATTTTAAATTAATATTTTCAATATAACCTGATAAGAGCCGATCGGAAATCAATAGAAAGGTAAAAAAAAACAAAAAAGGATGGACTGAGCACCTCATACAAATGGAAATCAGAACTAAATAAAACATTGATTACAACAAATGATTATTACCGAAAAAATGAGGTCAAAAAGATAGACGACACATCGCCAGCAGATTTTTTCGCATGTGTTTACTATCTATCGTATGTCGTCAAAGTTTTTTTTCACATGTGTTGTAATCGGAGGTATATCGTCGATCGGTATCCAAAGGGCTAGGAAGCCATCATCGAGAGACAGTCGCTAAGAAGTCGGTGTACTCTGCAAGGATGTTAGATTAATATAAAGTCCCGTTTTAATGCTTCAAATTTAAAAGATGTAGTAAAAGTTACGAACTAATTTAACACCTGAAACCTAACAATAGGGGTTTATTTAATTTTTAATAATAATTATTTGAAAAACAAACATTCCTATATCTTAAATTATGTATTTTTATCAAGATTTCTTTTTTTAAATTTTATTTTTGATTTTGAATTTATCTACTGAATAAATTTAGTAGCTTATAATATTATATACATTAATTAGAATAAATATGTGATTTTTATGGATGCTACCTTTTCAGGAGACGCTGTAGTTTGTTTTGATATTTTTGATATCAGAAATGAATTCCCAAACCGATAAACAAAAAAATATTACATCCACAAAAATGTTCGCTGCAATTCCCAAAGAGGAGGGTTTAAAATACAATTACTTCGCGATTAAAAATGCAGAGTTAAAACTTGCCGAAATCAATTCCCTAACCGATAAACATAAAAGTATTACATCCACAAAAATGTTCGCTGCAATTCCCAAAGAAGAGGGCTTAAAATTAAATTACTTAGCGATTGGTAATTGCAAAATTACCGAAACAAAAGTTGCAGAAATGTATTTGAAATCCGATAGTCCAAAATATATGTTATTAAACATTTGGCCGAGCAGAGAAAACGTTGTCCATTTTTTGTTTAATAAATCGTATTCGTTTTGTAGCAACTTCAAATATACCTTCATGAATGCTTTTACCTACATCAATAGCTTAAATGATATGCTAAATAGAATTTTACGTAGACCTCTTCCGCCCAACTTGGCTCTTAATAAATCTTTTAAATTAGATCTATTCCCTCCACCAATACCTGTGACTCTACCACCACCCCTCTCACAAACACCCTCGACACTCCTCTATAAACAATATTCTCCTCCAGCCGCTCCTCCTCTCTCACCGCCTATCACTCCTATTATTCAAATTATTAATATAGACCCGGAAGAGGAAGACATTCATCCGCACAAGAATCCAGATTTTACATCCATTTTCATACCGCTACAGCCAAACCTACAAGACACGTCTCATTACATCGACATTCATGACCCCGCTAAATTTTATAAGAAGGTAAGAAATTTATTAATATTCTACTAATTTAATATTTATCCATTGTATTTTTCGTTTTCCACTTTATTTCTTTCTGTAAATGTGTAATTTTGGATAATTTCCCAAGAATATTTTATACATCTCTCCAATGCGCATAAAAGTATGTTGTGCGCTGACCTTTTTATTAATTTTATTAAAACAGTAGGTTAAATAGGGGGTCAAATTTCGACCTCCCTATTCAAGTTGTGTCTTTTGAACGTCGATTGACATATATCCTCCCTTTCTAATGTTCAAGGTACATGTTGGTAAATACTGGTTCTTCTGACTCAGAATGAATTAAAAGAGAAAGTATTATTTGTATATTGAACAGAGAGGACTGGACTAAATGGGTTAATTAGTCCAGGTTGCATTAAAATTAGGTGGCAGTAGAACGAGAAGTTTAAATGTTTAATTAGTAAAACGTAATATTTTTGAGTAGCCTGTCTTTGGTTTATGAATTTCGGAGAAAACTAATAATGTTGAACATTATTTAAGATTAACTTAATTCTTTTATCCTTGCGTTCATTAAGCCAACTTGGCAAACGCGCTCGAGGTCTTGGAAAACGTGCGGTAGTATTTGTAAGTGAATTTTTGTACGTTAAGTTTGTTATAATTCTAGTTTTTATCGATAAACACTAATTATTTTACTTTTAATCGTGTTTTTTCTGTTTCTTTTACAGGGCAAAAAGAATCGCCGTTATCAAATGCCAAGGAAATTCTCTGCTATGGACTATTCGGATTATATGTTCTTATGCTTCGTTATAATATACATAATTGCATTTATAACACTGACATTTTTTCATTAGATTCGGTTAGGTTTAAAGATCAGGGGTGAGGTCACAAGTCAGGGTCAGGTCACAGGTCGGGGTCAGGTCAAACCGGTGACCCGAAAATTTGACCTGACCCCATTGGAGCGTAAATTACGGTTTTCGGATAGATGAAAGATTTTATAAAAGTTTCCGAGGCCGTGCGGTCGCGAGGGGTGGTGGTTTAGTCGGTAGGGCGCAGGAATACATACGCACAGTCTGTTACAGCTTGCGGAACCTGTTAGCGAGCCCGACACTGCTTTGGCGCCCGTAAATGGGGTTCCCCACCTCTATAAAAAAAAAAAAAAAAAAAAAATGCATGATAGGTAGACTACATAAATCAAACATAAAAACGGGTTTTTTACCATGATTTATTGAATTTCATCCCAGATTCCTTAAAAACTACTCCAGATTTTTGAGGAGGACGTCGCAAGAGGTCTGAGTAAAAAAGATAAGGTAGAAAATGTAGAAGAAGAATGGGAGAATGTTAAAAAGAAAACTCTTAAATCGGCAGAAGTGAACTTAGGCAGAACAAAGAGAACCGGTAGAAAAACCTTGGGTTTCAGACGATATATTGCAGCTGATGGATGAACGTAGAAAATATAAGAATGCTAGTGATGAAGAAAGTAAAACAAACTATCAACAATTAAGAAATACTAAAACAGGAAGTGCAAACTAGCGAAAGAAGAGTGGATTAAAGAAAAGTGTTCAAAAGTGGAAAGAGAAATGATCATTTGTAAAATAAACGGAGCATGCAGGAAAGTTAAGAATTTTGTGGTACATAAATTAAAATCTAATATTGTGTTAAACAAATATGGTACATTGATTTATAATACGAAACGAAAGATCAATAGGTGGGTAGAATATATTGAAGAGTTATACAGAGGAAATGAATTAGAAAGGGGTGTTATATAGGAAAAAGAGGAGAAAAGTTGGGAGAAACAATACTAAGATCTGAAGTTAAGAGAGCATTAAAAGATTTGATTGGCAGAAAGACTCCTGGAATAAACGGAATACCTGCAGAATTACTGCACAGGAAGGTAAGGAAGCGATAGGTAGATTATATAAACTGGTGTAGAAATAATGTAGATGGATCACTGAATATAAAAGTAGGAAGAAAATAGATTATGGAGGTAGAAGAATTTTAATATTGGGGAAAAATATAGTTAAAAGAAGAGACAGAGTTGTAGGTCACATATTAAGGCATCCTTGAATAGTCGCTTTAATATTGGAGGGACAGGTAGAAAGGAAAAGTTTTGCAGGCAGGCAACGTTTGGAATATGTAAAACAAATTGTTAGGGATGTAGGATGCAGGGATTATACCAAAAAGGAATGACTGCTCTAGATAGGAAATCTTGGAGAGTTGCATCAAACCAGTCAAATTACTGAAGACAGAAAAAGGTTTTAAATAAAACAACACAGCAGTCATTAATGTTTCGTATGGTGCTACTGTACTGTATGTACAATGGCGACTTTGAACAAAGTTGTTTGGTGTTCTCACAACAATGCTGAAATGACCAAAACTCTGCCCCCCCCCCACAATTTACTTTTAGATGTCGTAGGCAATGGAGATAAGTTTCAAATATTTGTGCTATATTAGGTAAATAAATAAAGGTGTAGTAGGGGAAGATAAATAAATTCACTTAATACTTGTATGGTTTTATAACATGTCCATTATTATTATTAAATATTTACAAACAAATATTTGTTATAAGAAAATAAATATTGGTTGATTATTCTGATTAAACTATAATATGTTCTCACAAAACAATTTAAGCACAAACCACGGAAGCAAAATTAACTGTTCTGGCATTTGCCTTACAACCAAGGGAAACCATGGAAAAACCTTGGTCAGAACATCTACAATCTTTTAAACCGTACAGCATTATGAAAAAATAAACGTTACGATCAGAAATAATTGTAAGTTCTTCCAATTATAATATTACATTCTGAAATAAAATAAATTGAGAAAGAAAAATCTCATATTTTTTTGAACATATTCTTGTCAGGAAGGAGCCCTACATTAGTTAACATCAAACATTTACATTGTCTTCAATCATTCACGATTATAAATACAAATTCAGAATAAACCCTTGTTTTGATATACATGAAATTAGGTTTTAATACCTTAATGTATACTTACTGGGCAACATGAAAGTTTTTATTCATAATATTTGTAATTAACACTAAATATTTTTAGTTTTTCTTTTGTAAAAGAAATAACCATTTTCACAATTACATAAATAAATAGTATAAAAGTAATTAAATTAAAAAAAGTTTTTCAGTAATAAAATAATTGTTAATATAAATTTAACACAACAAAATCAGAAAGAAAGTAACCAAATAAATATAAAAAAATTATTGTACTTGAAATAATAATTAACAATATTACCTTCTCTGTCGAAAAAAAAATTAATTTTACATAATATAAAACTAAGAATTATAATCTTATTAAAAATTTCTGGACAATATTTCCAAATAAGGATTTATAACATTACAATACATTTAATAATAAAACAATGTGAATTAAAAAGATAAATTAGGATTTTGTTTTCATTTTACTTGAAAATCTGATTTTCTGTATTAATTTTAAAAATTATTTACTAATAATTTTATATTTAAATAATTTGCTAATGTTTTTACATAAGATTATGTTATGCCCATATGTTTAGTAGCGACACAAAGTCATAGAAAACGATTCGATATGAAATCAGTTTGAAAGTATATTCTTCTGCAACCTCAAAATGATAAACCTTGTTCAAAGTTTATAATCATGATCTCAGTAAGACAGATAAGAAGAGTACAGCCTGTTACTGGAATAAAAATTCATATAACTTAATGTACAGAACCTTTTCACAGTCGTAAATGACATTTTTGTAATTTCATGAGCTGAATAAATATTTTAGAAGATGGTAAATCTGCGGTTATAAAATGTCTAATTGATAGTATTTGGAATGTAGAGTATGCCAACAAGTCTTTAAGTCTGCCTCATCAATTTCAGTGAATTTAAACATCCAACAAATCTTTTATTTTAAAGAAGTAATTTTCAATACATTGACAACAGTATTCAAAAGAATCAATATTTTAAATATAAATGATATTACTGTAATACAACTCACTTGAATTTACACTGCATTCTTAAATTAATGCATCTTCTTAAGTTAGTTAATTTGTAAATTATTTTTATATTAAGTACCTTGTAAGCAGCTTTTTAGTTAATCTTTAATACCATTGATATTTACAAACTGAAGAAGGTAACAAAAATAATTATAATTTGATGAAATTTGCGATTGTCATATGAATCAACTAAACACATGTTATTCGACGATTTGGTTCCTTAATTTCTGAACCCGATTATCATATAATGAAATCTTAACTATAAGTGCTGTACTCACTCTGTCATGATTATCTTATATTTGATGAAATCTGCAAACATATATAAATAGTCTTTTAAATACTTGTGTTAGAATCAAAATTGATAAAATAAACGTAATGGATAATGTATCCATCATTTCCCTGAGAAATGGAGCGGTTATGGAGGTTCAGATTCCTCGCCACCAAGATCACCTGATCTAACACCTTTTAGATTTTTGCGTTTCAGGATGCATGAAAAATATTGTATATAAAACAAAAATACATTCTAATGAGGAATTAATTGTTCGCATTATGGATGCTGCCTAATAACTTAAGGATAGCCCTGAAGAACTATGAAGAGCAGCTACAAAAGCAGTACAGAAGCGAGCCAAGAAATGTTTTGAAACTGGCAGGCTTGTTTTTGAATGTTTATTATAAACTGATAGGTATGATCTTCTGTATTGCTTCTAAATAAAATTCTAATTTTTCTAAACTTTCTTTGTTTTATTCGAATTATCTTACACCATTTTGTTCATAATTAAGTTCTCTACAAGTTTTATTTAAAGGTTTTAGATGTTTATTACACATTTAACAAAGTAATTGTACGTCAAACATAAAAACGGGGTTTTTACCCTAATTTATTGAATTTCATCCCAGATTCCTTAAAAACTACTGCAGATACAGTTGTGGTAGGTATTTTATTTAATTTTTAAGATAAAAAACCATTGAAATCACTAATTCTGCCCCGTAATCAATGTCCAAAAAATTTCAGTATAACCTGTTTCAGTATGACCGGGGTTGCTGAAGTCTGAGTGAAATCTGTCATTAGCCGTTACTCACAAACGAAGCATTTTAGGGCATACATTTATATGAAATTTTCCATAAATTTAAGGTGTAGAATATGTTATGAAAATCCCGGGAGAACTTTTTTATACACTGTATACAACTTGATTTCAATTCCTTTTTTCTTCTTTTTATCAAATTTAGCTAATGGGAATCACAGTCGGGTATTACTTCTGAGGATGATATGTGAGTGTAGTCTAGTTCAGTTTACGGTCGACCATTTCTGAGATGTGTGATTAATTGAAATCCAACCACCAAAGAACACCGGTATCCGCGATCTAGTATTCAAATCTGTATTAAACTAACCGTCTTTACTAGGATTTGAATGTTGGAACTCGCGGCTTCGAAATCAGCTGATTTGTGAAGATCGCCACTACAACAACCCCGTGGGTGTAATGTCAATTTCAAAAAAAAAAAAAAAGGGCAAGTTGGCTATAGTTTCAAACGTGTAAACTTCCATCTTGAATATATTGTTATGACCAACCATTATTTTTCTATTGGAGCTAAAGAACATAATAATATAAAGAAAGGCTGTTTCGATAAATCCAATTATGCTAATCACATTTTATAAAATAAACATAATTACAACTAATTATTATAAAAATAATTACAAATAATTTTATTAAAATATTAGATTTTTCCACCGATTATTATAAAACAAACAATCTCAAAACATTATTGTAATAACAATATTGAAGATGATTTTCTATTTAAATTAATAATTATCAAGTTGCCTAACTTATTTCCCTATACAATGGCCCTCGTAGGTAGGTTATTGTAGTGTATAATTTTTTATTTACGTTTTTAATTTTAACGTTTTAAATTACAAAAAAATATGTCTCCTGAGGATTGTCGAATAACCCAAAGCCCTAGGGATATAATATGAATTGTTGGTAAGGGTGATTTTTTTATTATAACAAATTATTTAACCTAACTTGCTACTTTATAAATAAATGTTTTTTTTCTGATCTGAATAAATATAAAATTTGAAAAAAAATTATAGTTGTATTTCAAGTTCATTTTAATTATTTAATCAAACACATGAAATAATATTAATGTAAATACATCAATAATATGTTACTACAAAATAATTAACTGAAAATTATTTCAAGCATATACTTATATCTGTACATGTTGAAGTGATCGCAGATAAATCATATGTTTGTCCTTTTTTTAATTCATCAACAGAACAATATTGTTTTTCAAAAAGTAAATCTTTTAATTGTAAAATAAACTGATTGTACAGTTACCTTTCTCATAAAGTATGCATCGCTAATGATCTAAAAGCCCATTTTTTTTTCTCTTAAAAGCTCATGTTTTTAGAAGTCCAAAAACTGGGCATTACACATTATACGCGAAAATATTTAATCATAATATGTATTCATAATGATTACAAGCTTAGTGTTTTGTAAAGGTTCTTCAGAGTAAAACGGTTCACTCCATTTTGTTAAACAAAATCAATTTTATCATCCCACAAGAATTTATCAAATAAAGAACCCAGACGGTTTGCTTTACGGACAACAAAAATAGTATCTGTATCATTAATGGGAATTCTGGACATTCTATCTGCAATGTTATGTTAGATGGTTGTATGTTAGAAACATAAAAAACTTTCTCATGAAAATTAAACAGATCATTAATCTCTTTGGTAGATACATTAAAACCTGCCACAATATGCTTCACCTCTTATATGAAGTAATTTGAAAGAGTTAACCTGGAACTTTAGATGTTATCCAAATTAATTGCTTCATTACTAATATTGTATTGATTTTAAAGACAAATTGTTATTCATACAATGGAATTTAATTACATTCATAAGCCCTACATAGAGCTAAGCCTTAAATATTATAATAAAATAAATAAAGATTAGTAGAATCATGAAGATCCCAAGTTTTCCTAATTCTTTTAAATGCTTCAACTTAAAAAACCTATGAAACTTTTTTTTCTTCTTGCTAGAGCCCTTCTAATCTTTCCTTACACATGTCTTCCCTTCCGTAAGAGCTGATGGACATTCTTAAATGTACATTGATGTTACCGCTTTACTTATTGCATGTTTTATACATTGTAATAATTAAATTGAAAACTCACCTTATAGTTTCCTCCCCAATCTAATTTGATGAAAATGACAATTCTATTTATGATTAAATTCTGGGATAAAAGTCCTCCATCTGATATTGCTGAAAAAGAAAACTTACCAGTTTAGTTATGATTAAATTACAAATAAGTAACAAAGTCTGTAAGTTGTATTAGTATAATTTTTTGTTTACCAATATTTAGTTAACACATAATTTAATCCGCCTTAAAATGATAAAATTTAACTTTATGCTTTTTGTTATGAAGAAATTTGGTGAATTAAATTATAAGAAGTGTAAATAATTTCATCAAGACATCTAAGTTTAGTCTGTTGTGCTTTTAATATAATAATTTGCCTGCGATATAAGTCTCATAAGCAGACAGATATCACTCTGTTAAGGGGCCATTAAGAAAGTAGCTATTGCCTCAGCCTAAGAGATAAATCCAGAATTTTATCAAAGACAAAGCTCAAAGATGTAATCGATATTCGTGGAATCTATTTGGGGAATAAGGGATTCTAATAGACTCAAGGAATCTAGTTCACTATAATAATTAATATTTTTATGTCTCTGAAGGAGTCATAACTCAACAGATAACCTGACATGACATATCTACTTCCAAAAAAACGCTGAACAATCTTAATAAAAACTGAACATCAATAGTTAGGCTTTCTGAGGAAAATGGTTATTTTAATGGTTTTCTTGATGCCTTTCCCACAAAAATTATTGCATACCAGCACGAAGCTGACTTAACTACAGCTGATATTCAGCCCTGAAATTGGCCCTTTCACTCTGTTCATCACATTGACTGGTTGTATAGTGTCATCATAAATTTAAAGAAATCAACTTTATATGGTATGACTTGTATAGCCCAGAAGTCGCACATCAGGAATTTCCAATGTAATGACTTGTTCAACCACTTATCCATTCTGTTTAGTGGTAAAGGAGCAATTGATGAAAGACATGATGATATTGCAGTTTCCAACTGTGAGATGTGTTTTGTGATCATTTTTTGTGACCAAGCATACAGTGAAACTAAAATCTGTAGATTATAATCTCATGTTTATACTAACATTATGAGTGACGTAGTCATGATTTTTTTACTAAAGTGAAACTTGGCAGTTTTTATTAATTTGCCCTAACATTGCAGAAGAACAGCTAAACAATGGTTTGTAATCAATAATTACTTAAACCGGATTGATATTTAGATATTTATTTTAAAACATGAAGGCAGGAAATCTTTCAGCTCTACAAGCAACACCTTCGCTCCATTCACCACTGGGACTGGTCGCGTATGAAAATCATTATTCTTAATGAAATAGAAAGCAATTGTACATCTTATCTCTTTTGCGCTTTATATTCATCACTACATTGTGATTATGACAGATTATGTAATTCAATAACTGTTAGCAGACTACTACAGAATAACGTAGCAGAAGTTACAACTTCTGCTACGTCACAGAAGATGATTCGCGAAATGTACCTCACAGTTGGGAACAGTAACATCATGTGTTTCATCGATTACTGTTTTACCAGCATTAAATGAAGGAACATGTAATTAGATTATGCATAGCTGATTTGTGTTAGCGCATTATATACTTTGCTTCTACTTACTAAAAATGTAATTAATTCTTATAATCTAATATCATTGCAGATGTAAAATAGTTAATAAAAATTATTTGTTTTAAATAATTAAATTTAAATAAAACATTGTTTAAATTTAAACATATTGTCAAACGTTGAAATAACACTTAAAAACTGTATTGAATATATTACAATTCATCTGTATTTGAATAACAAAAACTTAGCTGATTTAAAAAATTATAAATGAATACACAAAAATAATAACTTTTTTGAAATATTGGCATGACACTGATTATGCATTTATTGGTAAATAAATGGTATGTATCTAAAAATGCAATGTATTACACAAAATTTTATAATTTTTCAATTCAGCACCCAGTATTTGTTCAAATCACCATGTACAATTCTAGATATACATATTGGGACTGCAATAATTATAGTCGTTTTTTTAAATATTTTTCTGCATTTTAAAAATGCTGTTAGACATTTATGGTACTTACTTTTTATTCAATCCAGATTTGAAACTAGGTTGATAGTCAGTTTAACTAAAATTTTCTTTATCTTCCATAATCATTTTCCGCTTTCAATATTACATTTGAGAATCGGTAACCATTTTTTTTGTCACAGCTTCCATGAATTTAAAAGTACTCCCAGTACAGCACCTACAACTCAAAATCACTTTGCAAAAAGATTAGTAATGCACGTAATATGAACTGTTAATTTTTTTTTTTTTTTTTTTTTGTTTTGCGTAGGAGGAGGAAAAAGCTGTATCAGCCACCGTCTGTGCCCGCAACAGACGGTAGTGTCGGGCTCTCACCGACTAAAAAACCTCCCCCTTAGGGAGGAGGACCCTATTAGGGATTGGGATCGCGGACGCGACCTAACTGACTAATAATAAAATAATATCTACATTGTACCTGAAAAAACATACACAGCATATACAAAATTTAAATCTATTTTCATTAAACTTAATTTACACTGCTTATCTAAGTAATCTTAATGTAAAATTTATGTTAAACCTGAAACAGAATCATACACAAAAATAGACATAAAAAATTCCCTAAAGGAAAGTTCCTATCAGGGGACCCTACTGGGACAAGGCACCTACCGCGATTTTATAAGAATATTATACTATCAACTTAAAAACTACACAACTTATTTTTAACATGAAAATTTATAATATTAATCAATAATAACAAAAGTAAGTACCTTTAGTAGAAAATTAAACTACAATAAAAGGGGGTACCACAATGTAAGGAGGGCCACTTACATGGCAGCTCTCCCTTAGAATATTAAATGAACCGTTGAGTTACCTGAAACAAAAGAAAGTAAGAAAAATTCAATTAGCGGTTGTGAAATTAATATAGCTTTGTTTTAGTTATTAAATTTATTTCATGTAAATTTAATTTTAAAGTGAAAAGATGACTGTCACGACAATAATTTGATTGTTATTTCATTTATTTTACACTATGAAACAAAATCAGTTGCTTTTCATGGCTATTCTTTACATTATAAAAGAATAATTGAGTTAAATTATAAGTAAATGTTGCATTTCAATTTTATTAACAATGATGAAAAAAAATCAAATGATGTACTGTTAACTGATAAATACTCAAAATACTATTAGAAAGGTTAAAAAATATGAACAGCCGTCTTGAAATATCGTAAGCCAAGAAATGTACATAATAAGCTTATGAATTTTCATTGCTGTAACTAACAAAATTCATAAAAATTTGTATAAATATATATATATATATATATATATATAAAACATTATATGAAATATAAACCACCTAAACACAGTAATTAGATTATCTATACTTACCTTATTTATTTCCAATAACCAGTTTGTGCAGTATCTTGCACCTTCACTTGCTATTAAATTCTATCTTATCCTTTTTAATTTGTTTGTATTATTTTTGTGTAAATTATAAATATTTTCACAAGTACATTTATGTTCATTTTTTTGTCTTCTGTCATTTGACTGGTTTTTGATGGAGCTCTCCAAGATTCCCTACCTAGTGCTAGTTGTTTCATTTTGGTATACGTTGTACCTGTAGAATAGGATACGTTGTATACCCTATTTATGTTCATATCATCATTTAAAATTTCACAATAACATTATAATTTATCATAAAAAAGAGATATCATTAATATAACTTTTAATGTAATAAAAATAGAATTTAATACATACTGGAGATGCAGGGTACTGCAAAAAACAGTCGGTGGAAATTAATATGGCAAGTTTAACTTATCTAATTACTGTGTTTTGGTGGTATATTTCAAATAAAATATTTAAAAAATAAAAGTAACTGCAGTATCAAAAGAGAAAGTTACCTATCAATGATGTAAACTGGAGTCTAAACTAATGGCCTGACCCTCTTTTTCTGTTTAGCCTCTGGAACCACCATTAGGTATTACTTCAGAGGATGGTATGTATGAATGCAAATTAAGTGTAGTTTTGTTCAGCGTCACGTCGACCACTCCTGAAGTGTGTGGTTAATTGAAACCCTACCATGAAAGAACACTAATATCCACAATCTAGTATTCAAATCCATTTAAACGTCTTTACTAGGATTTGAACCTTAGAACTCTTGACTTGCAATGACGAGTTAACCACTAGACTAGCCACAGTGGGCTAATGCCGTGATAATGGCTGTTTGAATTCACAGAGCGAGTAGCTCCATTACTTGGTTGCTCTAACTGAAGCTAAACATTACATAAACTGATGGACTCTTAATAAATACTAGTATTATCATGAAATTATATGGTGTAGTAAAGAATTAGTAGTACCTTAATATTTTACCATTTGGCAACACAGCTTTACATTTATCGCCACGACTAATCCAAAGATCAAATCCATCGAGCAGCTGAAAAAATCGGTCGATCTGGTACTCTGAAGAAATAGGATGCAGCATGAAGTGAAGAGTTGATGAGATGTGGAATGTAATCTGGTAATCTGTATTATTTCTAGTCTCATTTTTATTTATAGTTTGTAAATTTTTGTAGTGAGGAAGATAACGTTAATTTCACACTTCGATCTTGATCGCACTTTAATTTCACACTTTATTTACACCAATCACTTATTTCCCCCACAATTTCAAAATATGTGAAAGATAAAATAATTACACACTAAAAACCAGGGTCAGTTCATGCCTTTTTAATATGCAAGGCAAATATATTACATATAAAAATGATTAAATCTTGAAGTAATTTGGATTACAGTGTTATGCTAGATGAATTTTTTCACATTCTACTTAAGATTTTACCACAAAAAAAAATGGTTAATTTTGCAAGTAAGTTAATTTTTTTAATAAAAAAATTAGCGAATAAAGTGAAATAATTTATTATGGCACCTCTAAAATCAGCTGACCCTGGTTTGAAAAAATTAAACTAACATGCAAGCATGCATCTTCTTTGAAGCAGGTGGCTGGCTGAACATTGATTTGGGAAAGGAAAGGGGTATTCAAAATTTAAAATATTTCAAATAAGAGAAAAAAAAATTTTTTAAACTGTAATTAGATATAAAAATGCTCTAACCTTCAATTTGATTAACACCTACCAAAACAATTTAAGAAAAAACTTATGTAAAATAATAAATATCAAATAAAATAAATATATATATAAAAATAAACATATATCCTACATGAATCAGATTTAAAAGCTGCATTTAATTAAGAAATTGCCTCTATATATTTACTTATTTTTTAAATTTCTTGAACTTATTTAAATGATTAATTTTATCAATGAAATGAATAAAGTTTAAATAATTTATAAAAAAGGAAATTTAAAAACCCACTCATTAATATTTCAAATAAAATTTTATAAAGCAATTTAAACTATACAAAGGAATTTTTATGTGATTAAATTTAAAATGAAATAATAAATTTAAATTATAACATTTAATTTTTTATGAATTTAAATTGATTTAGAAGGAGGACTTCAGCCACTGGTAGCGAAGAGATGAGCTGAAAACATACAGAAACATAATAAACATAGAATAATTATAAATATTATGAATAAAATATTTCTAACATTATCATATTTATATATCACCCCCCAATATATAGACACATTTATATACACAGCAACCCCCAACCGAAACCCGATGAACGATATCGGGATGATGAAATACGGTCGCGACGCGGTTGACGCGGTACGAATGCTTTCTATACCCGGCTATCGCGAAAACTATTCATTGCACACAACATAGATATTTACAATTTCAATATGTAATCAAGAACTATAATTAAAAATAATTGTGCCTCTTATTTGGTACCTAATAAGCTAAAATGTGAATAATACACCCTGATCTGTGTAAGAGCACATCGAATTTCCTATCCGTTAAGGAAAAAGTTGTAATATACCCTGAACTGTGTCACAGCAATTTGCTTTGTGTGAAGAAAAATCTTAAATAATACACCCTGAACTGTCACAACAATTTGCTTTGTGTGAAGAAAAATCTTAAATAAGACACCCTGAACTGTTTCAGAGCATATCAGATTTGCTGTGTTGATCAAAAATCACAAATAATACACCCTGAACTGTTTCAGAGCATATCAGATTTGCTGCGTGTTGATCAAAAATCTAAATTTATACATCCTGAACTGTTTCAGAGCATATCAGATTTTCTATGTGTTGATCAAAAATCTAAAATAATACACCCTGAACTGTATCAGAGCATATCAGATTTGCTATGTGTTGATCAAAAATCTTAAATAATACACCCTGAACTGTTTCAGAGCATATCAGATTTGCTATGTGTTGATCAAATATCTAAAATTATACACCCTGAACTGTTTCAGAGCATATCAGATTTGCTATGTCTTGATCAAAAATCTAAAATAATACACCCTGCACTGTTTCAGAGCATATCAGATTTGCTATCTGTTGATCAAAAATTTAAAATAATACACCCTGAACTGTTTCAGAGCATATCAGATTTGCTATGTGTTGATCAAATATCTAAAATTATACACCCTGAACTGTTTCAGAGCATATCAGATTTGCTATGTGTTGATCAAAAATCTAAAATAATACACCCTGCACTGTTTCAGAGCATATCAGATTTGCTATGTGTTTATCAAAAATCTAAAATAATACACCCTGAACTGTTTCAGCGCATATCAGATTTGCTATGTGTTTATCAAAAATCTAAAATAATACACCCTGAACTGTTTCAGAGCATATCAGATTTGCTATGTGTTGATCAAATATCTAAAATTATACACCCTGAACTGTTTCAGAGCATATCAGATTTGCTATGTGTTGATCAAATATCTAAAATTATACACCCTGAACTGTTTCAGAGCATATCAGATTTGCTATGTGTTGATTAAAAATTTAAAACAATTCATACACCCTGAACTGTCAGAGCATATCAGATTTGCCACATGTTGAACAAAAATCTAAAATGATACACCTTGGACTGCGTCAGAGAATAACAAAAATTTTCTGTCTGTATAATACAGTGTAATCTGTGTGTTTCTACAGTTACATAATTTGAAGCTGTATTTCTAAAAAAAAATTAGAAGACTGAACTAGGAAATATTAACCAGAAGATTTTTCTTTTATAATTTTAATAGAAAAATATTATGGATTTGAAGAAACATAACTTAAGGGATTTTTCTATTATTTTCAATATTAATAATATAAGATTTTTCAAAGAAATCAATTACTCAGAGAGTATTTAATAATAATGAATTTACTTGTATTTTACATATTTCTTTTTTTCCCTTTTGTACTTGTGCAGGTGTATGCATTACTATCCAGACCTCTTAATTACCCCTTTCAAGATTCTCTTAAGATCGCATTTTCACAGCATAATATGGCCAATCCTGGTTGGAATTAAAAAAAAAGCCTATAATTTATATTATTGAAAAAAAGGTAAGTTGCTAATGATAGCAAATGAAATCAAGTTGTGATTGATGACAATGCAAGTGAAAAGGGGGTATTAAATAATGCAACTACTAAATGTAATATTGAAGCTACCTTTATCTGTAGGATTATAGAAAAAAATTTAATTTTATTATTCAGTAATCCATAAGGAGGTCTTTTTTCATCAACAATATGAAATATAATTACAAAGAAATTCTATATGTGAACAGTGGGAGGTGCAGAGTGATTAATAGCAGGCGACAGGTACCGATTACATTTCCAATTCTAATCTCGTATAAGAAAGCGAATGTGCTCGATTTCAGTTTTACATGGTTTTGGAAAGTGGTTTATAAAAAATATACATTTATAGAAATAAACTAATAATTTCAGTGGATAACCACCAGGCAGCATATGGCATATACTACTCTAGAAGACTAAAACCAGGTGGTTTATATATAAAGTTTGCTCATACGAAAGGTTTAATGCAGTGTATTTTTAGGTTGTGTAAAAATGATCAAAGGTAATACTGACGGATTCCTGATGGATATACTGTAATAGTTCCTTGATGGTTCTCTGCAGAAGTCCAGTATACTTTCAAATACTGTTTGATGGTGTCAAAAATAGATTTATGTAATGTTAGATGGTTAGGGTAAAAAGTTTTTTTTTAATGAATGCCAAAAAACTGATGATGTGTTGTATTCCTAAATTTGTTTATATGTAGATAATCAATGGGGCATTTTTGAATTAATTTTGTTGTTAAATATGGTTATTTATTTAAGAAATTACTCAGGATAATTATAAAATAAAAGCAAATCCACAAAGAAAATAAGATGCGAAGCTATTTTACATAAACAGATCAAATACGATTGAAAAAAGCCAATACTATGAATTAGTAAATCACAAATTTCTCCTTATTTAAAAATAATAAATTTATATAAAACTGGAGAAATTGTATAAACAGCCTTTAAGTGGTTTATGTATCCTGTTCCTTAAAATCCTTTATATTATAATTTAACCTCTTTGAAGAAACAGTTATAATTTAATAATTGATAATCGATTTATATTACATTTAAATTTAGATATTCAACTCAAATACAGCAGAATGAATGATATACATAAAATACCCATCAACTAAACTTAAACTAGTGTAATTAATGTTAGTAAGTTACTCAATGTTAGTAAAACAATTTTTTATGATAAAACAGTTATATTTCTAAGCTACATAAAAAAAACATGCAATTACAAGCCACGTGAAATTACTAGCTACATAACAAGTACATGCAATTACAAGCTACCTAATTATTTTATGTATATTATTAAAATTACTGTATTTGAGCCAACAAAACCGTGTAAACATAATTTGTATACAAAATATACATAGTAAAAACATTTATCTCTCTCCAAAGAGGTTAAATTTAAATATTTAATTAAAAGGTTAGGAAACTAATGCTTATTAATATTTTTGAAAAAATTGTATTGTTTGCATTTCATTAAAAAACAGAGAATTCACATAAAGAACAAGATTATAGTGTACTACTTGTTATGAAAATAAATGGAATCTTTACAGTATATGGTCATTTCACTATTTTCTTAAAGGTATGAATATAAACTGGGATTGTATTTTTCTTCCTGTATGAAGTTTTACAAACGGCTATATATAATTAAATAAATTCCAGTAAAATAATTGTAACTGAAAAGAAAAAAGCAGAGTAAAAAATTGTAAATGATTTTAATGAAGAAATTATTTGAAATAATTGGCTAACTTTTTGATATGAATGTAGTGACAAAAGAGATATATGACATCAGTACCTTAACCGCTAAAGTATCTAACCTAACAAAGTTAAGAATTACATCAAAAATATATTAAAGCGTAGACTAAAATTCATTTAGAAGAAAAATGAGTAATTAAAAAAATTAAGTCCTTATTTTTTTTTCTACCTAGTCATCTGTGTAATCAGAATAAATAAAAAAAATTACACCTGCTTGAAAATAATTAAAAAATACGATAAAACCTTTTTGATTGTATTACAGTATTCAGAAATTTGTGTGCCGGTTGGCAATTCACTACAAAATGATAATGGATCAAATGAAAATATTGAAAATGGATTAGAACAAGTATTACTTGGATTTGAATATTCTGTTTTTATTTATTAGTGAGCTGAAAAAAAATTAAAATAAATTTAGCTTAAACAGGTTTGGTTGATTACACAATAAAACAGCTTTACAAAAGATTTCTTTTTCAGGTTACAATCAAGAGACCCAGAAATGAATGCAGTTAACTACAACTGACGTCCAGGAAAAATTTAGAAATATGGGAAACAAAAATAAATTTTAAATTATCTTTAATCAAGATAAAAGATAATTTCTTATTATTATAAACTCTTGAGAAATAAAGGAAGAATACCTCTGCAATAATGGAAAATATTTGTACAAGTGATAATTGGCTTTTATTTCTATAATTTTCTAGAGAATTACAGAAAAAAGAAATTGAACAACATAGATGTGAAAATGTGAGGATGTCCAATAAGATTTGGTTCAATGATTTTGTATGAAAGAAGATTAAGATTGTTCAAGCGGGGAAATAACACAATTATTATGATCTGAAAAAAACTAAAAAAGAATAAGAGTATTTTAAATATGATACATAACTGCACATTATTGTTTTTTAATTCAAACTACAATCTTATCTTAATACAGTTTCTAAAAAATATTTACTAATAATTAAAGTGTTCGATACATCAAACAATAAAATTTGATAGTTCCTGCAAGATATTCATCGTACCAAGGTATTGTACTTGTTTTCAGTAGACATTAAAGGTAGCCAAGCGCAAGAAAAAACATGTCTATTCAGTACATATAAATTACACTTAACTATTTGTACAAGTATCCAGATGTAATATAAAAATTTGGCAATTCCTATAAAATTATTGAAAATATTAATACATTTTATAGCATTTTCTTGAATAAAATTCATTTTAGTTCCTACATAAAATTCATCGGTAATTAATTTTATAAAAATTTTGCCATGTTGATGTATCCATTTCAAAAAAAGATTACATCACCCCTCTTTTTTTTTTTAATAAAACAAATTTTGTAAAATGGAAGATTATTATTTATCTAGAATAGATTTTAAATTAAAAAACAAAATTTCATAAAAAAAGATTATCATATAAACTGTAACAACGTGCTTTAAAAAATCTAGGTTAAATTTTAATTTTCATTAAACTGTAATTAAGAAGAAAATGTTTAATTTAAAACCGATATATTAAAAAAAATAAAACTATGTTGTATGCAATAAAATAAATGTCCCTCACTTTAAAATAATGTCCTAAATTATGTGGTTATCCAGTCTAGAAGATTGTCCGTTACCACATGAAGTTGATGTACATAGTTCAACGAATTCGGCGATACTGTCTTTTACTTCGTATGAGGTTACAAGATATTGAAAAACAAGTTAATTACCGTACTGCGTTTCTGATTGGTCAATCATATCGGAGAGTTTCGTTACAGACCCGAGCGACTCCCTCGTTACATATCTTATCCGTCCAACGTTAAAATTTTGACAAACAACTTTGTTTGTTATAAGAACAGAAAAACAAGTTAATTACCTTTCTGTGTCTCTGATTGGTCAATTGTATTATAGTTGTTTAATTGTTCTAATGAATCCCTCCTGACTTAACTTAGTAATCTTCAATATATATATATATATATATAATCGCTTTAAAATATATATTTGAATTTAAAATAAAAGAAGGAAGCAATTTCAAAACGTTTTTTTTTTACTTTTACCTGTTTCAAAATATTACTTAATAAAAACAAATACGTCATCACAATTGCCGATGTAGTCGAAAATTAACAGACATTTTTTTCAATAGTAATTTACAAAACCGAACTTTTGTTTGTTGCACCGATATATTTTTTTTCTGTTAAGAAAAAAAAATTGGTAATATTATGTTCTCTAAGACAGAATAAGGTATTAATTTGTTAATTAATATCAGTGAAAATTACTAAATATAAAATGAATTTTGTTATAAATTAATTTCCAGACATAATATTTTTTATTAAATGGGATATATTTGGTCCCGCCTTTGCTAACAGCGAAGGTTTCACACAAAAATTCTTCCTATACCTAACTTCAATAAGACGATGCACTCAAATCATTGCTCGTTTCGCCGGCGCAATTCGGAATTTTATATCGCTCCTGCTTCATCCATCTTTAGTAATTCTACTTCCCAAATAACAGAATTCTTCTACCTCCATAATCTTTTCTCTTCCTATTTTTTAAATTCAGTGGTCCATCTTCGTTATTTCTACTACATTTCATTACTTTCATTTTGTTCTTGTTTATTTTCACGCGGTAGTTCTTGCGTAGGACTTCATCCATGCTGTTCATTGTTTCTTCTAAATATTTGTTACTGTCGGCTAGAATTACTATATCATCAGCAAATCGTAGCATCTTTATCTTTTCACCTTGCACTGTTACTTCAGATCTAAATCGTTCTTTAACATAATTAAGTGCTAGTTCTGTGTAAAGATTAAAAAGTAACGGAGATAGGGAACATCCTTGTCGGACTCCCTTTCTTATTACGGCTTCTTTCTTATGTTCTTCAATTATTACTGTTGCAGTTTGGTTCCTGTAAATGTCAGCAATTGTTCTTCTCTACACTTCAACCGTAAACTTTTTGAAATGCTGAACATTGCATTTATACCTTTGTTTTTCCTGTTTAGCCTCCGGTAACTACCGTTCCAATAATACTTCAGAGGATGAATGAGGATGATATGTATGAGTGTAAATAAAGTGTAGTCTTGTACATTCTCAGTTCGACCATTCCTGAGATGTGTGGTTAATTGAAACCCACCCCACCACAGAATATTCAAATCCGTGTAAAAATATCTGGCTTTACTAGGACTTGAACGCTGAAACTCTCGACTTCCAAATCAGCTGATTTGGGAAGACGCGTTCATCACTAGACCAACCCGGTGGGTTTACATTTATCCCTTTCTTTCTTTTTTCCTGTTTAGCCTCCGGTAACTACCGTTTAGATAATACTTCAGAGGATGATATGTATGAGTGTAGTCTTGTACATTCTCAGTTCGACCATACCTGAGATGTGTGATTAATTGAAACCCAACCACCAAAGAACACCGGTATCCACGATCTAGTATTCAAGTCCGTGTAAAAATTTACTAGGCATTTATACCTGGCGATTATGTTCGGTACTTTCATTATATGCCACCCAAAAATTCTTTACCAAATCACTCAAAAATAATAATCATGTTAAAAACCAATTTTAAGTCGAGAAAAAATGGAAAAAAATTTGTCAACAAATTTTTTCGATTTTTTCTATATATTTTTTTTTTTAATTATCGGAAGGTAAAATTATAATTTTACATTTAGACCTTATATTGTAACAATCGGAGGGGCTCTACCCCCCTCCCAACACTCCTGAACAATCATTATATTTCCTTGATTTTGGGCATAAAAATAATTTTAAAATGAAAAAATATTATTTTCCTCGCTAATCAAGTTTGACCATCTTAGTAACTCACTCAATATAACAATTTATATTTTATTAATATAATTTAATCAAACTTAACCTACGCTCGCTAACCTTGTCTAATTAACACAGTAATGTTTTGAGTATTTAAATAATAAATTCAGTAATTATGGCAATTATTTATTATTTAAATAATGAAAAAATTTAATGAGAAAATGACAGTTGATATAATTTGTTGTTTCATTGTTAATTATTACTAATATTACAGCATCGCTATTGTCTGCATTATGAATGGAAAATGCAATAAAATTGATCATGCATCCATCGCGTTTTATTATTAACACTACTTATCCGTCGTTCCAAATTTGAGTGCTCGACAACGAAGGCGTTAACAGAAAAACGGCGTTCAACACTCTTTTTCTTGTAAAATTTAAACCGAAATGATGTGTCATACCTTCCTATTTAAAAAATTAAGTTTGATTCAATATGGCGGAAAAAATTAAAAACCCACCATAATGCAGATTTTTTTAACTGTGATGAACCCCATTTCATTCTCCCTCCAAAGACGTCTCAGGTATGCAGTATAAGTTGTTTCCATACTTAAATATAACTCTGTATATAACACTTATAACTGCATTTCACGTGCTCTTTCAACCTTGTACAGCAATCGTAATATTGATCTATACATGTGTGCGTGCGTGCGCACACGCTTTTTTTCGAACTATAATATATTTACACATTTTTTTTTTGTAATAAGGATTCGGTGATTATATTTCTTCTTCGCTTCCGTCGCCCCAATTTAGCGAATATACTAGATGCAGAGGCGTGCCTATGGCACGCCTTCCACATCTAGACCGTCCAAACGGGTTGCCCTGGCGTACGGCGTCTCGGAATTGGATTATTTGGTGTCCAAAATTGATTACCTCTTGGGTAAAAATATTTTTTTTGAATGATGAATATTGATATAATGAAAGTTAAATAAGAAATCTAACTCTAGAAATTGATACTAACGAATCAGGATTTTCCGCTAGTGATCGGTACATTCCG
Organism: Lycorma delicatula; assembly: GCF_047948215.1. Lineage (NCBI taxonomy): Eukaryota > Metazoa > Arthropoda > Insecta > Hemiptera > Fulgoridae > Lycorma > Lycorma delicatula. The sequence continues at coordinate 130,606,727 of NC_134462.1, forward strand.
GTGCCTACATTTTGGTTAGAGTTCATTACTTTATGAACATAAATAAATAAAAAGTATGTAAAAAAATGTTTAAAACACCACTCTTAAATTAAACGATGCAAATGTCTAAGATTAAAAACCGGGTTGGTCTAGTGGTGAACGCGTCTTCCCAAATCAGCTGATTTGGAAGTCGAAAGTTCCAGCGTTCAAGTCCTAGTAAAGTCAGTTATTTTTATACGGATTTGAATACTAAATCGTGGATACCGGTGTTCTTTGGTAAATTGGGTTTCAATTAACCACACATCTGGAATGGTCGAACTGAGAATGTACAAAACTACACTTCATTCACACTCATACATATCATCCTCTGAAGTATTATCTAAACGGTAGTAACCGGAGGCTAAACAGGAAAAAGAAAGAAGATATCTAAGATTATGTGAAAGTCATAGCTTCCAATCAAAAATTTGGTGTTTTTGCCAATCTTTTCTTACGCGTGTTTTAATCCCACTCTTTAGGCTATAAATGTAAAACCATCTTGCAAGTTACCCACTGCATTAAAATGTGAAAACCTTAATTTTTTGATAGCTCTTACGGTAGTATCTCTTGAAAAAAAAAACAGTGGAAAATTTTAATCTTCTTCCTTTCTTTTTCCTGTTTAGCCTCCGGCAATTACCTTTCAGATAATACTTCAGAGGATGATATGTATGAGTGTAAATGAAGTGTAGTCTTGTACATTCTCAGTTCGACCATTCCTGAGATGTGTGGTTAATTGAAACCCAACCACCAAAGAACACCGGTATCCACGATCTAGTATTCAAATCCGTGTAAAAATATCTGACTTTACTAGGACTTGAACGCTGGAACTCTCGACTTCCAAATCAGCTGATTTGGGAAGACGCCTTCATCACTCGACCAACCCGGTGGGTTTTTCATCTTCTTCCTAGAAAATTACAACTTTACTCATTTAGAATTATGGTTGTTTAGAATTATGTTTTTTAATTTAAAAAAATACTTTTTTAAATTTATTATCACCACATAGGAATTATTTCCTTAAAAATTAATTTTACCCGAATGCTTCCTCTTGCAGGTGCCCCGAAAATGAAAAAAAAAAAAATGTTTTTGTTAAACAAAATACATTTTGAGCGTTAAAAGATTTGAATTATATAAAGAAGATTTTTTTAAAAAATTACTTAATACCTCTGCCTGATGGGGAGATCCAAAATAATTTTTTTTTTTTTAATTTCGGTTTTAATTCATTTAAAATCAATTTTATTCAATATTTTAATCATGAAAGTATTTATAACGAATAACTATTTTTGAAGTCGTTGTCAGCCAGCACAAGTTAAACATAAAATTATGTAAACTTAGTACCTCAACCGACCGCTAGGCAGCTAAACAGGATTCCCACATGTAAAGTGGGATCTCAAGAGCATATAAAAGACAGCATCTTACGACCATACCTCATCTTGAGTTCGCTAAGGCAAATGTACTTGCTGACAATATAAGAGGTGCGACAATAAAGTAATGAAACTGATGTGAAAAAAAATGTTGCTTACCGTTTTAGTCATGTTTAGTGCTGTCTCCGTCAAAGGAGTTCCCCTCTGATTACACACATTTATTCCAGCGCTTCTGCCATTGATGGTAACATTCCTGGAACTCATCTTCTGTAATATCCTCCAAGACCCTCGTCACAGCTTTTTGGACATCTTGTGTTGTTTTAAAATGGTGTCCCTTGACCGCCATTTTGACTCTTGGAAATAGAAAAAAGTCGCACGGAGCGATATCTGGTGAATAAGGTGGCTGTGGTAGTACTGAAATTTGTTTTGAAGTTAAAAATTGCTGTACTGACAGAGCAGTATGGGATGGCGCATTATCGTGATGCAGAATCCAATTATCAGCAATGTTGGCACGGACACGAAGAACTCGTTTACGAAGTCTTTCTAAAATTTCTTTGCAAAAATATCGGTTAACTGATTGTCCAGGAGGCACCCACTCTTTATGAACAATTCCCTTGGAATCGAAGAAGCACACAAGCGTGCATTTCACTTTTGGCTTTGACATGCAAGCTTTTTTTGGTCTGGGTGATCCCTTTGGGCACCGTTGCGAACTTTGGCGTTTTGTCTCTGGATCGTATTGAAAAACCAAGCTTCATCACCAGTGATAACACGGCTCAACAATTCTGGATCGATTTCCGTTTGCTCTAACAGATCGGCTGCCACATTTTCCCGTGTTTCTCGCTGTTGTTGTGTGAGATTTTTGGGGACCGTTTTTGCACAAATCTTTCTCGTACCAAGATCTTCAGTTAATATTAGGCGAACCGTTTCTCGATCGATGTTGAGTTCTTCTGTGATCATTTTCACGGATAATCTTCGATCAGATCGTACGATTTCACGCACCCCGGTCAAGCTGACATCTGTCCGTGAGGTTGATGGTCGTCCACTGCGGTCTTCATTTTCAACATTCGTTCTGCCTTCACTAAAAATTTTATGCCGCCGAAAAACTTGAGCTCTTGACATAACCTCCTCTCCAAAAGCCTTCTGAAGCTTACCGTAAGTTGTCGCCGCGTTTTCACCCGATTTAACGCAAAAAGAAACGTCATACCGTCGCGCAATATTTTGCGGTTTCATTTCTGTGACGAGAGACACAAACACGTGTTCACTTATTACAGAACAACTCACGACCGAGCAGTTGCATCAATGTGCCGCTTGGACTAGAAGTAGCTTATAGACCAAGGTCAAAGATGGTGTGCCTACGCAAGCTGCAGGGTTGCCACATCTTGCAAAGAAAAATCAGTCTCATTACTTTATTGTCACACCTCGTATATATCTAAGCATCTATAAAGTATTCTTATAGCATATATTTGTATGTCACATATTTTTTGTTACATTTCTGTAGATCTCATTTTATTATAGTAAAACTTCTAATACCAATTTTGCATTGTTTCAAGTAGTACTTGTATAATATAGATCATATGTTGTTTTTTTTTATTTAACTTGCGTTAGCTGGCACCGACTTCAAAAATAGTTATTTGTTGTAAATACTTTTTGCTTTAGTTAATAAATAAAAATATAATTATTTGTAACATTTTAGTACTATTGTTTTTTAAAGTCAGCTTTTATTTTTACTTTTTTATAAATTATTCTACTTCACAATTTTTAGTGGTATCTAGTACATATATGTATTATACTAGTTCCCTGTCACAGCTTTGCCTGTGCTATGTGGTTATTTGCGTTTCCTGTGGCGGTCAATCTTGACTGCCACAGTTAGTCAAGCAAGCTAGCCACTCAGCTAGTCAAGCAAGTATATTAAAAATAAGTATCATTTTGAAAAGGATATAAATGAAAATTTACAACTGGATATTAAAAAACTGAAATGATTAATCATGTCTAAAAGATGTTTCACTTTGAATCTCACCGCAAAAAAACAGTCTCTACCAAGAGACTGTAATGGCTTTAGAGTCGGAAATATCTGAACGCAAGTCTGAAAATGAGAAACTAAGGAAAAAGTCAGGAAGCCTAAAAAAGTAGTCGAAGTTAATAAAAGTAATTCTCAGCTAATAAAAAAAGTAGAGAAGTTAAGTTCCGATTTATTGGCTAGCAATAAAAGGTCGGATGAATTACAGGAGCAAGTATCATTATACAGAACTGTTACGCCTGACTTACACGCTTGAATCTTATCACGTGAAAAACTAATTGATGAAATGAAGCTGAACGAAAAAAGATATCTTGAGTTTTTCACTGTGCACAAAAACTGTGATGAAATAAAATACAGGTTAGAAGAATTACGAAAAATAATATAATTCTAAACCAGGAAAATGGAATTATAAAGAATTATATTTATAATTCACATAAAGAGATTGCTACCAGTGAAAAGTTCTTTTTCAATTTAAGAAGACTTAACTATAATGGAAATGAAATCATGAATAAGTTCAAAATACAAGAAGATTTAGAGTAAGCTTTCAGCTGCACGATCAGGTTTTCCATCCAGGCTATCCTGACCTCAAAAAAGTTAAAAATACTGTTACAGATTCATTTACCTTTGAAGAAGATAAATCTTCTGATTCAGGCTTCGAAGAAGATATTCATTTTGATGGAAGCACACCTAACTTCAAAGAAGATAATAATTCTGATCCAGGCTCACCATTCGTCATGTATTAATTTTTGTAAATAATTTCATTTTGTTTTCTTATTTTATTTTCATCTTAATTTTTTGTTGTTTCTTTCCTGTTAAATTTGTTTCTGCTTTTTGCTATGTTTTCATTATAATTGTTTTTTCAAAAAAAAAAATGATGCATTAAATAAGACATTAAAAAAATAAACTTAGTTTTTATTTATAATATAACAAAGATCACCTTTTATATTGCATAATAAAATTAAGTTATTCCTTTTAGGTATTTATAAAAGAGTCTCCCTGCTGGGGAATGAATAAAAGAATACTTTCCTGATGTTTCTCAAAACAAAAAAATAAAAAATTGATTTAAATAAATTGTAAATACAGAGGAAGAGGCTGAACACCAGATAGAATCATTGGCCTCTATCGCAGCGAAAATTGGACTTCAGATCTCGTACAAGAAGACAGAAGCAATGTTCACTAGAAAGACACAGCAGAAACATTTGGAAATCAATGGTCGCAGAATTAAAATAGTATGAAAATTTAAATATTTAGATGAATCCATCACATGGAATCTAAACGAGAAAATAAAGAAAGGCAAGAAAGAGCACACAGACTAGTAATGGCACAAGTGGTCACACGAAACACCTATAACAAGAAATGCATCTCCAAACAAGCCAAGATAAGACACTATAATACGGTGATCAAACCGGTAGTAATGTATGGAAGTGAAACACTGGGTCAAATCAAGATAGCATCGAGAACTGAAAAATTAGCCAAAATAGAAAGAAGGATTGTAAGGTCCTGTATTGGCGGGGTAAACTTGATGGAAGGAAAGTGGAGATTACTCCTAAACCATAAAATCTATGAGGTCGTTACACCAATTACAGAAGAAATAAGAAAGAAGAGAAAAAAATTCTTTAGCCACCTCTTGCATTTGGAGGAATCAAAGAAAAGTAAACAACTCTTGGAAAGATTGCTAAAGCTAAAAACACAACCAGTGTGGCTCACTGAGGTGCTTCAAGACATCAAAGAAGCATGCATTGCACTGCAAGATCTCAGAACAGGATCTGGAAATTATAACAACTTGCCCAGTGTTAAAATTTGCAGAAAAGCCTAAAAAGAGAACGGGGACGGTTTGGACAGAGGAATGGAAAAGGAATTTTTCCAGGAAAATGAAGAGTATTGGAAGATAAGAAAGACTAAACATAAATGACTAATTGGTCCTTCTGGCAGCAAAAAAAAAAAAAAAAAAAAAAAAAGAAAAAAATTGTAAATCTGTGAAAAGAGCAACCAAAAATCAATGCTCTAAATAATTTTTGTCAGACGGGTGTATGGTATGTATGTATGTTGGCCTGTAACATATATCTTTTAACTCTGAAGCCGTGTTGACAGATTTTCTTTATAATTTGTAAACAGGTCTTATCCCCTGGAGGCAAATATTAAATTTTTGCAAAAATTGGGAAAAGAGGTGGGGGTGGGGATTGGTGTTTTGACCAAAATGTTTATTGTTTTCCAAAAATATTCATGTAATATTCACTCCTTTCCAAAAAAAAAAATAAATGACTAGATAAATCATATTTCAGAAAAACGTTTTTTGCATCTATTATATCGTAATCCTTCAAACCACTATAAAACATTTTTTCTCAACCCATCTCTAGTGGTCGATGGATTTAAATTTTAAATAAATTTTTAAAAAATTATCTTGCATGTTACACACTGCATTTAAAATTCAAAATTTTATTAGTCAAAACTTATCAACACTTTTTTATTTAAAATTATGGTTGTATCTTTGTATAAAAACCTTTTCTTAATTTATTATCATCATTTAGGTATTATCTTAAAAATTATGTTGAGTATGGTGGCCCCAAAAAGAAAAAATGTCTTCGCAATTTCAGATTTTTTTTAATCCTGACTTTTTTATTTTGTTTCAGCTTACTACGGAATGACATTTAACACTTTTTCTAATGTCCTATACTCTTTCCTTTTCCTGTTTAAGTTTTTAACTGGTCTTTTCCTTGAATTATTCTGTTACTACTTTTATTTTGTTTTCTTCTTCATAGAAAACTTCTTACAGAAATTTATAATTTTTCTTGATTAATTCCTGATTTTTTAATTCCAGAATTTCTAGTTTTTTTTTTTTTTTTTTTTAAATTGTGTTGACTGGCACAGACTTCAAAAATAAATATTTGTTGCAAATACTTTTACTTTAGTTATATATTTTATTTAATATATTTAAGTTACAATATGTTTTAGTGGCATCTAGTACTTTATATTACACACACACATTATGTTTTTATATATATATAATTAAAATAAGGGTAAGCCTACTAAATATGCTACTCAAATGAGACGACGTTTAAACAAAAGTTGCCAAGAAGGAATGATAGTTTAAGGAAAAATAGAGAAAGAAATGCCGTGAATATTTCTGCACAAACTTCTCAACAACAAAAATGTAGATTCTCACAAATGAGAACGTACAACAGTCGATTCTTATGAAATTAAAATCTAGAAAATTGTGCTTATCATGTCAGTTTAACACAAACGTTTGTCAAATGAAACGCAAGAGAAATGTTCTCACTGCCTTAGCTTTATATAAGAGGAAGGAGAGTTAGTCATAAAAGAACCCATTCAGTTCACTTCTGATATTCAATTGTAAGTAGGGTGGCGGCCCATCCTGCTGAAAAATTAAACCTCGTGTATCCTGTTCCAGATGATGGATTTCTGTGGACTTGTACAAAAATTTTGCACACACTCTACACTTTTCACTTATTGGTAAATGGCTGGTTGACTTTCGCTTATAGATGTATCCCGTTGCTTTAAAGATAGAATACCACTCTTATGGATACGCAGCTCACTGGATGCATCTTCACCAAACTTCCTTCTAAAATTGTTGCAGAGTGATAACAGACTAGCAGATGTGAAAATCCAGTACACAATCTTCCTGTATTCATTGGCAGCTATTTTCTTTCTTATCATCCTAGTAATGAAATTGATAACTACACTACAACTGTACCAACCACTGGAAATTTTTGACTTTTCCTTTCCATTGATGCTCCTTTCATGTGTTGAGTGTTATTAAATGTAAATAATTCAAGTTTGTTATCGGAAATATCATTTGTAATAATCCTGTACTAAAATTAAAAACTTTGTTTGGTTATTCCTTGCTTTTGTTGAGCATCTTAGCTTTAAAATTTAAATTTAAAAGATTTAAGAATAATCAAACAAGTAATTTTAATTTAATAAAGATTTATTTAAAAAAAAACCAATAACATTAAAATTTCTTACAATAACTTTTATAGCTCTTGAAAAAGAACAAAAACATAAAACAGTCTCAACGTTAAACTTTTCACATGTATAAGTAATCAGTTTTTTGTATTTAACTATAAAAAATTATAAAAAATACTTTTATATAAACATATGAAAAAAAAATTCATAATTCTGGTTATGTTTATCAATAAAAAAAAAATAATTTATTGTAAAAGTATAAAAAATAGAGCTTAAAATAATCGAATTGAAAAATGAATTGACTAATGTAGCTAGGAAAGTTATGAGATTAAGCTGGGAAATATTTTTATTAAGAAAGTTCAACAAATTTTCATATTATTTTAAAATTGATGTTAACAGCTGGTATTCACATATGACTTTGAATTATGTTAGAATTCAAATTTCTAAAAAAAGAAAAGTCAATAAAAGGTTGTAATATTGTTTAGATGTTTGCATAAATGTTCAACAGAATATATTTAATTTTTAAAACTGTGATTTTTCATGTGATATTCATTTAAATGATATTTCACACTTGCAATCATAAAATTGCACTTGAAATACGGAGTATCTTTTTATGAATTAATGATTCACTATTTTTACAACTGATTTAAACAAGCATGTGTAACAAAATTTACATTTGAGACTTACTTTTTGATTAATTTTGTTCTTTTCTAAGAAAGTTATTGATCGGGAAATAATGTCATTTACACAAATTAAACATAAATGAGGTCTGTAAATAAAGTAATGAGACTATTTTTTTTTTGCAGCCAAAGTAATAACACTGTAAAGTGTTATCATTAAACAAATGGTTATATGAACAGCTGATTTATTTTTGGTTTATTGTTGCCACATGAAGATGTAAACAAACTTTTTGTGAAACAAGGTTTTGCTGTGTGTTACAAAAATGATTGACACTAATTATGAGCAACGTTGTGCAATCAAGTTTTGTGTTAAACTCTGTGAGAACGCTACTGAAACTTTTTCAAAATTGAAAAGGACGTATGGAGATGACGCTTCGTTAGGAGCCCAAGTTTTTAGGTGGTTTAAAGTATTTTCAGATGGCTAGGAATCAGTTGCGGACGATAGATGCTCTGCAAGACCATTAATGTCAAAAAGTGATGACAATGTTAAGCGAATCAGAGACTTGATACGGTATGACCGGCGATTAACTATCAGAATTATTACAGAACAACTGAATTTGTTACTTAAGTACTTACGTACAAGTACTTAAGTACTTACAAGTACATAAGTAACGAGTACAGGTTACTTACTAACAAGTAGAACAAAACTAAATAAGTAATTCCTAAAAACAAAATTTAATAATACTGTACATCAAATAATACACTAACTTCATACAAACATTTAAAAAACAATACAAACACTTCTTCTAAATTTTATACTGCGTACCATTAGTAAATCTTATAAGTTATATAAGTATAAACTATTATGAAGAAAATTTTACAGAAATTTCTTCTTTATGAACAATAACATGTTTTTCTAATCTATCTTTTCTATTAAAAGACTTTTGACAAAAAACACATGTAAATTTCTTCTGTCCAGTATGAATAGAAAGATGTGACTTCAGATGACAACTCTGGTTAAAAGACAATTGACAAAAATTACATGAGAATTTTTTCTCACCGGTATGAATGGAAAGATGTGCCTTTAAAACACGACTCTGATTAAACGACTTTAAACAAATATTACATGTAAATTTTTTCTCCCCAGTATGAATTATAAGATGTTTTGTCAAATTGCTACTGTTATTAAAATATTTTAAACAAATATTACATATAAATTTTTTCTCTCCAGTATGAACTGTAAGGTGTTTCTTCAAATTACTACTATTACTAAAAGTCTTTAAACAAATATTACACGTAAATTTCTTCTCACCTGAATGAATTATAAGGTGTTTCTTTAAATTACCATTATTATTAAAAGATTTTTCAGAAGTGTTACATTTAAATCTTTTTTCACCGATATGAATAGAAAAATGTCTGTTTAAATCACTGCTTCGATAAAATGACTTTTGACATAATGTACAATGGTAACTTTTTTCCCCGATATGAATATTATTGTGATGCATCAGATTATATTTTGATTTGAATGTTTTTTCACAATGATTACACGTATATTTCTTAGCGTCATTAATATTTTGTTTATTACACTCCACTAATCTATCGCTTACATCATTATTATTAATTCTTATATCGTGTTCAAATTCTAATGTTTTATCATTATTAAATCCATCACTACTAACACTGTCGATTTTATTGAATATTTTACGTAGGCGATTATGTAAAACGTTATCTTTACACTTCCTGAGTCATATATTTAGTATTCTGAATATTATCCTCAACATTTTCTAGAACTGAATCGTCAATTGTCTTATCAGCAAGATCCTAAAATAAAAGATATATATTATATTCAAGAGAAAAAAAAAGTAAAAATAAGCAATGAATAACACAGAATAAGATGAATCAATCTAAATTAAACTTACTGTAAACACCAAAAATAAACAGAAAAAGGACATCAAAAACTTTTATAAACAGTACCAAAAAGACTGTTAAGATGATAAAATTCTCCATTCATTGTGTGTTCTCCATTGTGTGTTATATATAATACACACACATTATGAGAACAAAAAAATTAAATTATATTTCTTAAAATATTAAATTTATCTGTTATGCACAAAAACTTAAATAACAATGCTTAATTAACTTATAAATCCACAAAGTAATACAAAACATAAGATTTTCCAATAAATTATGCTTGTATTATTTTTGTTCGATACAAGGTTGGGGAGGAAAAATCAATTCAATTTGTTAATCTTCAATGTCCAACAACATTCCTAAATATAGACAAAACCCACCACTCTTGCCAACTTACTACTCTCTTCTCAAATTTATATTAAAAATTTTACATCAATCCACATAATTTTCAGCACTTCATATTTATAGGAGTGCAGCATTGTACTCCACAGCAGATTTTTAAGTATAATTTTTCAGTTATTATAAAATTAATTTTTTTCATACGTTCCTGGCTTGCACAACTTTACTTTTGAAATCATGTTTAAAAAAATATTTCTGCTAAAACATTTTAACTAGGTAAATAATATTTTAAGTAAAAGAAACAGGAATTTTAGATTAAATTCTGTTTCATCTCTTTCATTATAAATTTTTTATAAGCACATACTTGACCATTTTTAAAAATCAATCGTAGATCTGTGTTTGGCCAAAAGCATCATAACTGAATATCTGCACTAACATTGTGCGAGTTTCTGCCACTATTTTATCAAAATAAATACAGAAATATTTCTAATTGTCATGCATTATTTTATATACAGGTGATTACAAATAAAATATACACTTTCAACAGATTTATTAAAAATTTATTTTTAAGAGATGAGATGATTACTTTAAGTTCATATTTATAAATGTTACAAATGGTGTACACGACAGATATCAACATGGTTGTTGAATTCATTCCAAACACGTGGAAGCATATATTGGTCAATGGTAGCAACAGCATTTCTAATACGTTATATTAAGTCGCCAATATCAACAGGAAGGGGCGGTAAAAAAACTTTGTCTTTTACATAACCCCATAAAAAGTAGTTGCAAGGTGTCAAGTCTGGACTACTTGGTGGCCAACACTTTTACCGTATGGTGATTTACCAAATTTTGTTCTGAAATGCCATTACACAGCAGTAACAGAGTATGTTTTGGCTAATTCAAACACACAAAAAACTTACTCTACTGCAGTAGTGGCCACCTTGCCAGTCTAGTAACATGACACATCAATCAGTGACATTAGCAGCTGAGCAGATATACAAACATAAACTTTAAAAAAATTCCCTGTAAAACCATATCATTTTCTGTATTCAGATATACCAGTTTAATTTTTATAAGCTACCAAAAGTGTATATTTCAATTCTAATCACTCTGTATTACCAGAGGTTGATAACCTGGAAATGTTTAGATTAAAAAAACATGTGTAATTAAGAGTAAGAATTAAGCAAACAATCCAAATTATAACACTAATAAGTTAAATTAAAAACGATTGAACACATTATATTTTTAAATAAACAACTTTACCAATTCTTCCTGTTTAATTTGATATTGTTCTTCCTTTTTTTATAAACATCAAATCTTCACAGTTACAGTTTTTATCTAAACTTAAAGGATCATTTTCTTCTTTTATAGGAAACACTGTGTACAATTTATTATGATCTATTCCCTGCAACAGAAAGATTTCATACACTACAGTAATATTAAAATAAGTTTCTGTTCTGAGTTAACCGCTAGACCAACCTGTTGGGCTAAATTATACAATAAGAATAGAAATTAGTCAATAACTAAGTGTCTTTTACATCAGCTACAAATGACTAACCAAAAACTACATTTTTCCCTCCCCCAGTGAAATTTTAATTTTATTTCTTTTACTTACACAATCATACTCCATGTCTTCATTATATTGTGAAAATAAACATTCTGTTTCATCAGGTATGCTTTCTTCTAATTCTGTTTTAACATCAATAGAAGTGTTTAATGGAACTTCATCAAAAAATGTATTATTAATGGATGCATTCATTTTCTGTGAAAAACGAAAAAATAATAAAATAAAATAACAACCAAATTTTTATTCACTTAAACCTGAAAAATACAAATAGCTACGCTGAATACAACTTTTCCACAGGTTTTGAGCTTTTAACACAGTAGCCTTCTTTTTTACCTTAATTATTTTACTTTTAAAAGGTATGATGGACTCTATAAAATATTATACATATTTCATATACAAAGCAATTTACTAAGATGACAGATGTTAACTTGAGCATAAGTATGAGAGAACATGTGAAAATTATGTAGTAGCATAAAAAAAAATCAATACCTAACTAAATTATTAAACATAATTCAATCAATTGATCAGTATTAATAATTTTTCTCTTTCATTTAACAAAATAAATAATACTTAATGTTAATTAATAAATATAGTTACAACGGAATACAAATTTAAAAAGAACAGGAATTCTACCACATATACATAAATTTTTTTTATGAATAGACATAAATAAATAAAACTTCTGCATTGGTTTAGGTTTTACAGTTGACTTGTATAGATACTTACGTATTAACGCCACCGCAGCTACAGTTTTATTTAATATCTGATTGACAAGTAGGCAATCGGATTTCGGTGGAAAATGGGCCGATATAGAGTTTAACATAGATTCAAAACAGTATCTTTATTAATTTTAATAAATGGTTATTTATAACCATTTATAAATATAATTTAACCAAACTTAACCTACGCTCGCTAACCCTTGACTAATTAACAGGAGTGTTTTGATTATTTAAATAATAAATAATTGCAATAATAACTGAAATTATTAAATAAATACTCCAAAAATTACGGTGTTAATTAGTCAAGGTTAGCGAGCGAAGCGAGCATAAATTAAGTTTGGTTAAATTATATTTATAAAATAAATAAAACCATTTATTATAATTAATAAAGAGACTGTTCATTTTCCACCGAAATCCGATTGATTACTTTCTTTTTAAATAAAGCTGTAGCTGCGGTGACGTTAATACGTAAGTACCCTTGTGTACTACACAATAAACTACAATAATTCAACAAAGTGCTGACTGATCATATACGACACTATATCGTTAAAAAGTTATTTATATACTTACATAATATAATACAGTATGTGTTAAAAACTATTAATCAGTTTAAAACTGTACGATCGTAGGGTTAATTTTCTTATTACTCACTAGGGCCTTTATGATCGTTTGACCAGCTGGCTTTAGCCATCAGTTGAGTTGATTATTCTTTTCATCAACACTTTTATTGTTTATACGTATCAATGTTGCTTATTAGATCTTTTAATTAACATGTGTTATATCCATTTTTACAGCAATACATTTTATAATATCTGAATCTAATCTTTCTTTATTATTATGTGTGTAATGTATTGCCCTATTTAACATGTTTGTAAATGCATTAATTTTGTGTTCCCAAGGATGATAATAGTTATTTTATTACTTTTACTAATGCCAACATCTAAAAAATTTATTTTACTGTATTTGTCAGTTTCGAAGGTAAATTTAAAATTATGATAGGAATAAGTTTTGTTTAAATGATTTAGTGTTCATTATTTATAACAGGTTCATACACTACCAAGATAATGGAAATCCCATGGGTAAAGTACACTACCAAGATAATGTTAATCCCATGGGTAAAGTATTATCTTTTGTGTGTAAATTGATTATTAAACTCAAAATAAATTTTGTTGATATATTTCTAATGATAGTTAAGTCTTCATTATTAATTTTCAGTTTATTTCTTATTATACACATAAGGTTGATCTGTAGAGATACTTGACATAACTTAAACCATTTAATTTAACTATCGTACCCATTTTTTAATGTTGAAGGTTTAAATTTAATGTTTTTTCTTTAATGTTAAGGTTTAAAAAAGGCACAAGTCAGAGTTACTTTCTAGGAAAGTAATGATGCTCACTGAATGGTAGAATAATTCAGGTGATTAGAATGAAGTCACTTGTATTTTGGAGGACTTTGTACATTGACATAACAATATTTTTGGTTAACCACTTTACTACTTGTAAGCATGGTATGAGTTACAAATCTGGCACCAAACATACATATACTAAAATGATAATGTTGATAAGTAGTAATGTTTTATTATTAATATTTTTAAGATTAGTTCACAGTTACATAGTATTGGCAATTCAAACCCAGAATTAAATATTTGGACAAGACCAGCTGTGAAGAAAAATGTTTCAGCAATAAAAAAAAATAACTATTCAGCAATAAAAAAAATAACTATGAATTTAAGTAAACTATTTAAGTAACTCATTTGCTCACTAAAAAATATATTATTAAATATATGCTTACCAGGTAGAAATTAAAATTTCATTTCTGTAAAAACTGAAAAAAATCAACTTTTTTCTGCAAGTAATAGCAGAACCAAACAATGTTTGGTTCAAACAAAACAAAGGTTAAGCTCATACTTAAACTAATATGTAACTAGAATCATACATGTATTTGTATTATACTACAATACGTAAATAATTGGTAAAAGAGTGCATATAATCATCAATCACTGTGTATTCCATATTCCATAATTTCTACACTCCAAATAAAAATAAATAATTTTATAAAATTACAGACAATGAAAGATGAACTTACCGTTTATCGCCCTCATTTTGTTGGCCATCACCTAACTGACTAATTTTTTGTTCCTTTTGCTCACAATTTTTGTCACGATCCTTAACTAATTTATTAATGCTATCCTTATTTACATTATCACAGGTAATTACATCACCTACTTCAGTATCTGGATTCACATTTTCATTATCACCTTGATCACTTGTCTCAAAATTAGTAATATTTTTCTTAATAACTTCTGTCATGTTTTATAACACAATTATTTTATTATTCCTTCCTGAATCTCAACGATTATTTTATTATTATGAATATTTCTTTTTATATGTTTAAGTTTCAATATTCTACTAATATCACATTTGTTATTCTTCATCTAAAAAAAATGTATATTATTTAAAAACGAAGACTTCTTCCACTGGAAGACCCTGTAACAGAAAAGAAATAGTTCAGAAAAATGTCAATAAACAATTTCAATTATATTAAAAAGTGGTAGAAGTTGCTTATAAAAGTAATAACAGAAAGCGCTTTCATGTAGAAATGTGCAGAGTCAGTAGTTACAAGCAGCAAAGCTTCTTGGACATCAGCAAAAGATTACAACAAATATTGCATTTTATAACAAAGATTTATAAGTAAATGCTAATAACAACATGCGTACTTCAGACCTAGTAAGTTTATTGACATCCTATCGTATAACGTAATGATTAAAATTAAATGCTGATTTATGAGTTATCTAGATGTATAAAGTAATGCTATCAGTCAAACTGCAATCTGTCAAACTACTATCTATCAATCTGTCTAGTAGATTTGATGAGGCCTTGGTCAAACGGTGATCACAATCAAAAGGCATGAATATACAATACAAAAAATGACTTCAAACATGACTTATTAAGAGCCAATCAGTCATTTTTCAAAAATCCTGAATTGCCTTGAATCCAAAAATAATATGTCAAAAACTTTTATACATATGCATGAGTAATTGTATATGTATTTTGGCCTACATCTCATGGTTTTAGAAGAAAGTTCCAATCACTAGCTGTAATATGGCTGCTGTCTGTACAAAGAGAAGGCAGACCAGGCTATTGTCATGGTGAAGGGGTGATTGGAGGCAAGAAAACTGCACTTAGTGGCCGAGAAGACAGAAATTATAATGATGGCAAGAAGGGAAAAAATACCACATATAGTACCAAACATCAAAGATGCTGGGTTGTTTATAAGGGGAAGTACCTGGGACTCTGGATTAACAGGAATTGAATCTTTGCACCATATGTCAGAAATACAAAAAGGCAAAGATAGCAGTAAGCAGGCTGATGCTTGTAACATAGGAGTATAGAGTTCATGGAAGGGAGTCAGGTATGGGAGCTGTTAAGAGGCTGCAGCACCATATGGTGTTAAGAATTACAGCCGCATATACAACTATATATAAAGAACCCATTTTCTCATCTCAGGAGTCCCACGTATGGACCTAATGGTGACAGAAGGAGTAAGCAGATGGGAAGGTAAGAGCAAAGAGGAAGTAAGAGAATCCTAGGCAGATCAGTTGATAGAGGAGTCCTAAATTACCCAGATTTGTTCAGGCTATTCAGGGTGTTCAACACATACCTTGCTGCCAAAAGAAAATATCACTCGGAGAACTGTGCCTACTGTGGAGAGCAGGAGAGGACTGGGGTCATGTTGCAGAATTGTGCAGGATAATTCTCAAATGGAAAACAGAACTTGGGTAAAAATGCGGTTGGGAGTCCCCTTGGGGATCACCTCCATTAAGGATGTACCCAGGACTCTGTGTCATTGTAAGAGCAAGCACCGAGTTACACCAAAAGGGGGTCTGGCACAGGATGCAGACAGGAGGAAGGATTTTAGTGGGAAACCCCAACTGGTACTGTAGCTCAAACGGTTGTGTATCATGAAAATTTGCTCATGCATGTTACTAGCTAATAAAAAAATTATCGAAAACATAATTTTTTTAAAACAATGCACCCTCTCAAATTTGTCCATAAGTTTTCCGGCCTCTATAAAACTGATTTTTTTAATAATATTTTACTTTAAGTGGACATAACAGTGCAAACAGAATTTTCATATCTAATCAGTCTTCAATGATAAGGAAACCCAATTAAAAAAAAATTGTATGAATTATTTTACTGTTACGAAAAAAAATCCGTGGGTGAATTATTATTGGCTATGTTTACAGTAAGGCTATATATTACAATGTTTATTATCATTAGAGATTATGGGGATGATAAGCCATGCCAGAAATGAGTTCTATAAACACTTTTTAACTAATTACTAATTCAGAATATTTTAGTTACAAAGAGGTTCAATAGTACATTTAAAAAAATTTTAACAAATTTATTGTTCAAACAACTGAGAATATTGTCATTGAGTATATTTTTAACTACATTATATGAATCATTCAATACAGAATACATGAGAGCAGAGGACTGAATTCTAATTTTTATAGCTTTTTACTTGTTTAACAAAGCCCTTCAATTTTTTTAAATTATTACTTGCTTTATCATTATTATACATATCACATAAATAATGGTAGAAATGGATTATTATACACTATTGGATTATTGATATATTAATCATGTAGGCTTAAAAAATATCCTTAAAGTTAACTAAACAAGTTAACATTAGTTAAACTGAAGCAAGTGAACTTGCTTCAAGAAATTTTTTATATAAAAGCAGGGTTGACTCCGCTAGGACAATCTATAACATAAACAGAAGAATTGTTAACATCTTGCAACACAAAAATAGAATTATTAACCTATAAAATAACATAAATATATAACTGGTTAAAGAAATAGGTCAGGTAAATAATTTGCAACTTTTAACAATTTTATTTCTTCATGGTTTTACAACCTGATGTGTATAAAATCAAATAATACCATAAATCTAAAAAACTTGATTTTTTGTGGTAATGTTACTGTTAGATCTACTGCTGGCAGTTTGGTACATATCTTAAAACTACATCAACTTCTGTAAGGCTGATAACAAATGCATGCACTCAAATTAGCAAAATCACAAAATTAGTTAATAAAAATGTAATCCTGATTAATAAATAGAAATAAATGAGAAGTTACAGCTTTAGATATTTATAGCATAAATATAAAGGTGAAGATTAACACAAAGTTAGAAATTATTAATGATAAAATAATCATCAGTGGCCCTTTAATTGGTAAGATTTGTATTTGTAAGCGGTACATAATCTATCATAAGCAATATGGCAGAGAAAACGCCACTTAACCAGAATTTAAAAAAAAAAATACTTGAAACACACACTTTTATAAATAACTAAGTAACAGACTTAAAACATTGTAATATGATAAAGCCAATTATGAGCGTTCACATTAAATATTTTTCAATAAGAAAAATTTAAACAGTTTTGAAAGTAAGAAAAACAAAGCCGTTATTTCTACTAAATCATCTACGCGAAAAATTACTAAACCGACTTTTTTTTTAACCATCAAATAAATATTATATAGCTCAAGAGATAAATAATGTATTTAAGTTAAGACAGATGATTACTTTGTGTTTAATCTATTAAACAAATCACAAAAGCGTAACGATAATATTACAATAATTAACCATAAAAGTACGTAACAGATTCAAAAGAAACATTTTTAATTTAACATCTAAACTGTTATCATATATTAAAATGTAGGTTATGTTTACTCTTTTTATATCAATTCAGTAAAATCAAAACCACCAGGTAACACGCAAAATGATACACTTCATATATAGTTAAAACTTTAAACAGTTGCATTACTTACAATTAATTAACATATTGTTTATAAAGTTCACTTATGTGTCGAACAAATCCTACAGTCAACTCCCACGATACTCAGAAAGACACCATTCAAATTATTCCTGGTTAGTACAAAATTCAAACAACAGAGTGCAGTAATACGAATCAAGTGTTTCTGTTAGCAATATGAAAAACGCGGAAATTTCTTTGTTATTACAATATCAGTATAAACATGACACAAATATTTCGACTTGTACACTAATCACAAATCATTAATAAAAACTGGCATAAATTTACGTGCTCGAAGCCTTAATATACGCTATACATGTTTACCACACCAATTAATTTCCTAAATCAGTTATTCTTTTACGGTATTACTGTCATAAAAAAAGTATATTGTAATGCATAATGTGACCAGTGAATCAGCATGATTCATTGTTTTAAGAGATAATTCCATAAAATTTGATTTCTAATTACGTAGCTTGCGTTAGAAAATTCTTATCACGGTAACATATGAAAAAAGCCTGAAATCCGAATTATTTTTTTACAGACGTAGAAAGTTTACTAACCTTGAATAATGCATATTATGATTCGTTAACGCAATATTTTGCATTTAACATGAGTTGCCTAGTAGAAAATATACGTATAGAGTATGCTTACCTAAATTGTAAAAAACGGGATAAAAATCATTAGATGTGCTTAAAATTCTACTTGTATATGTTTGTGAACAATTTATTCTGAAAGGGTAGACAATAAATTTGAACAATGCATTTTGACATTGTTTTTTTTTTACATTACAAAGAAATTAGGTAGATAAATACTACTACCAAAACATTCATGCTAATTTACGCTCACATATTTCTTCGTGAGCTGCTAATAAGTTTATAATGTCTGAACACACTTTTGATTAAAATCACAGCCTCCTTAAAATAAATTTTAAAACATTTAAATTTTTTGTATAATGTAAAGTTTTATTTATTTTATCTTCTACTAAAATAATAATATATATATTTTTCAAATTATTAAAGTAATAGAGAAAACAAAAGAAATGTATCATTAGAAAATTAATATCTCTGAACAGCAAATATTTGCAATTTTTATATGAAATTAGCTGCAATTTGGTGTATGAACATTTTTTTTATTAGAATATATAATCATGTATTTTCTTAGTGGCAATGAAAAAACTTCAAATTGGAGTCTACTGCAAAAAAAAAAATGGAAAACAATTTTTGATGACTAACAAATTTTAGAATAAATTGGAGGTTTCCAAATTGACCCATTTCAAAAGTAACTATACATTTATCACACACTAGTACAATACATAACATCGACTTACCCTGCAGTTAGAAATGGTCCCCATATACACCTGGACATGTAGGCAGGGTTTCATCTTGTTCTTGAAAATTCTCACTAGTTGTTTATATGGAATTATCTAGTGAAATCATGAAAAGCAATTTGAAGTTCTTACAAGTTGTGGGCTTTTCCTCAATAAACATTACTTTTTGCATAATTTTAAAAGTAAAAATCCAGTGGGTTTAAGTACAGGGAATGGGGTAGCTATAAGCTCTTAGTAATTATTTGTTCTCTTGAAAACCTCTAGCAGTAACTTAATGGTCTGCCTGGCTGTATCTTTCTTGTTTAAGACAACACACTGTCTTATTTAAATATGTATTAATTTTGTCCTTGGTTAGCTATCCCATGAATTAAATGATTTTACAATAATGTGCTAAATTTATCGTTTCTGTAAGAATACTGAGCTGAATATTCTTTTCTTGGATATTGAAATCCACACCCCAATCTTCTGGTCATATAGAGGGAATTTCATGTATGGCCTGTGAGTTGTTGATGTGAGTAATGTCCGCATGCATATTCTGATACATGAAAAAATGCCTTATCGACACAAAAACATTGTTAGAATTGTCCACTAGAAACTATTGAATCTACTCACAGCATTGAATTCACTTTCCACAATCGGTGGCTAATAACATTTCACTTTTTTTAGGATGAAACTGAGCTTCTTATGAACCATCTTGTATGCAATTGAAACACCAATGTTTTTCTTTTGGGCCAACTTTCCATGGGGTTGTTGGTACTAGGTCGCACAGCAGCTGATATCAAGTACAGTTTTTCTTCATTGAGTACCAATGGTCTACCACTTCATTCTTAGTCCTTAACCAATACAGTTTCCCTAAACTTCTTGATTAGTGATCTACACAATATTGATTAGGAACCATGTACCTGGAAATATAATGGAAAACTTACACATACTCTGTGTATTCACTGTGCTTAAGGAAGACATATTCAATGACAGGTATTCACTATTATAAAGTCAACACCATTCTGAGTGCAGATGGAAAGACATGGTCTCGATCATTCAAAGGCAATGAACAACATAGAACTAGACACAATTTCTTGTCTCAAAGTCACCAACCTTATTGGCTCATGGAAACAAACTGCACATAATGCGGATTACCAACCTCTGCAGAAAATGTTACTCACAGTGTACAGAATGTAATCCCTCAACAAATAATCGTGTGTATGTAGGTGAATAGTTAGTTACATTTCCAGTGTACTTACTGTATGCTTAAGCTTTTTCTTATCCAGTACATCAATTTTGATAACTTTTAGATTGAAGTCAATAAAAGAGCGACTCTCAATTCAATCCATGTTTTTTTTTTATTTTCTCTTTCTTGCCCCTGTTGCTAAATAATAACTTATTGTATTATGATGATATACAACCAGATAGCATTTTAATATTCAGCATATTAACACAAAAGATCAAAAGACTTATTAGGAAAACTTAAGATAAAATAGGAAGACTATTTAGGATAAAAAAAAGTTACATCTGTGTATATTTCAGAGAGTCTTAGCTCATAGTATCAGCCTCTGAACGTTGCTTCTCTCTATTCCTTTTTGTAGTTTTATCAAACAGCAATGTAAAAAATCTTCCCACATTTTAGAGAATGTTAGCACATGCTCGGTTCGGTAGCAATCTCTTTAAGTCTATCTCTGTATTCTATTTATTATTTTTATAGATGCAAGTTTCTTGCTAGTGGCTTACTTTTCATTCTGGATGAACTTTTTTTAGACCAATCTAAATTTTTAATTTTTAAATTAAAATAAATTTGTTTAAAAAGGAAAAACCCAACTATTTTTAACTAGAATTTATTCCTCTTTTCATTGTATTAAAGTTACGACCTATTTACTGTTGAATATAAATAGTATTTTCTTAATAAGGAAGTTCACTTAATTATAAATTCATTTAATTTTTGTCATGAAACAAGTTTTTAAAGTAACACAAGCACTGCCAAAAGAACTGAGTTTATGATGTTTTTATTTGCAAAACTAACAATGTCCACATTCTGGTTGCAAAATTCACATTCTCCAATATTTATCCATTATCCCTAGGTTTCCTTAAGAGTTGTAATTCTAAAATTTCATTCAACTTATTTTATTGGTCATTCTTGTTTCAGAAAACAATGAAATGCATGTATTTAACTCAACCAGACACAAAATACAATTTTTTGTCTTACAACAATTTTCATTACAACAGTTAACAGATTTCTGTTTACAGTGGTTACAACCCATATTTACTACTTAATAGGTTAGGAAATAACAATAAAAACAAACTTACTGGACTGTAGCAATTAATTAAATGTTTTGGTAATTTGTTTTCAATTTGTCAGGGACTTGTAGAAGTCAAAATTTAAATAAGAATTTAAAAAAAATATATTATTGATTATTAATGGAGATATTGTTTTAAGTGATACTTTTTCCCATTTTTAATTTAGTTAGTCTACTAAAAAAAAAGTATTTCCCTTACGAAAAATAAGTCGCTTCAAGAAACCTGTTTATACCAACAATTTACAAACCTTAATTTAGTGTTGACCTCAATAAATTGAAGTTTAAAGGAAAATTGGAAAAGTATTATCTTTTTATTTCAAGTGCATTTTTAAAAATTAATTTATCAAAAAAAAAGCTTATTTTATTTATTATGTACATGTATACAAAACAAATATATTTCAGTCAATAAATTAACCACACTTTATGAATATTAAGATATCAAAAACAAACCTGTTATACCAGTCAAAAAGCTATTTATACATTAATTTTTATCACATTTGTGATTACTGAAAGAACAAATTATACAAATGAATAAATTATCATTACCTTATATAAATGATTACATTAATTTGACTGAAATTAATTAATTTTGAAAAAATGTTCCCTGTATTGTATAGAAATATATAAGATAATTTGAATCAGGATTTAGTTAATACTTTTTACATTTCTGACAGTTATACTTTAGTTTTATTAAAAAGTAAAATAGACTTTTTTTAAAAGTAATAATACCAACTTAAATACACTGCACTAAAAATTAATAATAATTTTTCAAATAAATTATTAAATATAGATATCCAACACAATAATAAATGTACACCATTCAAATGTTATCAAAATTTTTGACTGCATTCTATATAAGTGTTATGCAAATAAAAAAAAAAAAACAGCTATCAATAAGATCAGTTGATACTACAATCACAACAGCTCCAGTCTGTGAAGACAGGCGCAACAGCAACTGAAAATGTAATAATGGAGAATAATAAAGATATAAACTTTAAAACAATAAACTGAACTGAATTATGTAAATAAAATTTTAAAAACTTATTTGTAAATATTCTTATTTACTGTAGCAAGAGTGAAGTTAAATTTTATTGCTGACCATCATGAACAGGCACAAAATGAATTTATTCACTTTGTCATTAAGAAGTTTACAATTTTTATTATTGATTGTCATGGGAAAAACCATAACTAATATTATACAATTGTTTAATAGTATTAATAAGAGGGATAATATTATTTCATATGGTCAAGGAAGAATTAAAGATATTAGGATTGATTATATATTTTACAAAAAATTAACATGGGATAAACAAGTAGATTTTGCTTTTAAAAAAAAAAAATATATATATATAGTTTTTTGAAAATTCAAATAATTTAATATATTGATTACTGTGTTAATAAAATTTAATGTTACATGAAATATAAACCACCAAAACACAGTAATTAGATAAGTTAAATTTACCATATTAATTTCCAGTAATTGATTTTCACGGTATCACATTAAAATAGGTGTTGAATTTTATAACTACACTGAAATATAATTTTTTTAATAATTTGTTATTTTTTTTTAAATTTCATTATATCAACAAGTGATAAAATTAACAATTTTGAAAAACCCACAAAGCTGTTTCGAAGAAACATATCTATTGCATTGCAGCACCCCTTGGCGGCTTATAACCGTAAAGCTAATCTAAGAAACCTGCTCTGAAGTGATACCTATGAAATGCAATAAGGTAATATCTATGTAATGCAAAAAATCACATCAAAATCGGCTCAACCATTTTAGAGAAACACATCTACTGCAGTGCCCCCTGGTGGCCTATAACCATAAAACCTATCTAAAAATGTAAACTGTTATTGTACACACACACACACACACACACGCGCGCACACACACACACACACACACACACACGTAGCAGAGGAGAAACTGCTAACAGGCGCGTCTCCACGTGTGGATTGGAGAAGCCCTCCCTGCCCCTTAGGGGGCATAGGGTTGGGGTGAAATAAAATAGCCCCCGTGTACAAAACTCCCCAACAATGGGTTGGTCATAACATCTGACCTGCTAAGAAGAAGATTGGTCGCTGTTATAACACACTGGGAGTGTTTGTGACTGTGTCGATGTCTGTTGTCGATGCAAGTTTATGACTGATGTGAGCTTGCTCTGCCGACGTGTAAGTTATAGCAGTAGATCTGGAGCCAGCCACTTCGGGCCTTGATCAGGAAGTACGCAGTGGGTGTTAGAGATCGGAATCTTCACCGCACCGAGTGAGTCCAGTCCGTCCGTGAATTCCGGGACTGGCTAAGTGTCGACTGGGCCTCAGGGAACTGGGGTAGGAGTATTATCTCCGAGGGTACACCCGTTCCTAGTTATGACAACTCGCTCCTCTCCGTACGATGCGCTGGTAGAACTAAAGTATGCAGAATTTCGAAAACAGACAAAAATTAGATGATGCTGGTTTGTACAGCAAAGTAGACTCCATGGCTTTGCTGTCAGGAAATGTTACAGGGAGTACAACAACCGTGTCAATGGAAGTGGAAGGAGAGTCGGGTGACGCTCACTCAGTGGGTGAAAAGCCCATCGCACCCGCCGTTATTCCAAGAGGGAGAATCAATTCACTACCGACCGTCACTGGCCAACAGTCGCCGATGGAGCGGCTCGGTGGCAAAATCGAGAAGCTTGTTGATTTCATTGAAGACAAGAAGAACGTGCATCATGAAATCAGAAAACTGGTTAAGTCCATTGCTACGGCATATAAGTTAGCCAGCAAAGCACCGCAGATGATGGTTTCAACTACCCAAACATCTCCGCGTGCCACGCCAGAGCAGAAATGCCAAAGCAGTGACGTGACCCAGTTGACAAAGATAACCGGAGCCGAAGCTATTGGAGGATTAGTTTCGGAAGACAACGGAAAGAATCTTACTACGTCTGAGAAGAGAAAAGAAAGAACTTCTCCAGACACCGATAATAAAGTCAAGAAAAGGAAGGACTTAAAACCCAGCCCGCTGCAGAAAACGACAGTCCAGAACACCGAAAAGAAACGAGAAAATGCTTGGCAGGCAGTCTTGTCTAAAAAGGAAAAGAGGAAGCAAGCCAAAGAGCGGTTACCAAAAGAACCGGCGCACAAATCTCGGCCGGAGCCTAAGCGGAAAAAACCGCGAAAATTCACCAGGCCAGACGCC
This sequence comes from Lycorma delicatula, assembly GCF_047948215.1. NCBI lineage: Eukaryota > Metazoa > Arthropoda > Insecta > Hemiptera > Fulgoridae > Lycorma > Lycorma delicatula. Next base: position 130,631,820 of record NC_134462.1, read on the forward strand.
TTGATTATCCGACCTGTTGAGAAGGCGAAATATGCTGAGATACTGCGTCGGATTAAAAATGACGTTCCACAAGAGCAGGCCCGGGTCGTAGTTGACAAGGTCCTAAAGACGAATGATGGAAACATGCTCATTACGCTCTCCAGGAAGAGCACAGACAAAGGACAAGCTCTAATGAAGACAATAAAGAGCATCCTGAAAGAAGAAGCCGACGTCATCTGTAAAGGTCCAGAGGAACAGCTCGAAATCCGGGACATTGACGACGAAACAACCAAGAACGATGTCCAGAAGGCCTTACAAGAGGCAGCTGGCGATGACTACGAAATACCTGGAGAGGTCATTAAAATTCGTCCGGCCTACAGAGGCACACAGACCGCATTGGTACGATTACCAGCAGCAACAGCGCAGAAGATACTCGGAGAGAGAAGCAAGATACGAATTGGCTGGGTGAATTGCCGTATCAGAACAGTGAAGACTCCACTACGATGCTATAAGTGCTGGCACTTTGGACACACTACTGTTCAATGTAAAAGCGAGGTCAACCGATTTGGGCTTTGCATCAAATGTGGGCAAACAGGTCATCAAGCTGCTCAATGCTCAAATAAGGTGAAATGTGTTTTATGTGCGGAAAAACCTGGTTCTCAGGATACTGCTCACCGGTCTGGCGCTGGTCGGTGCCCGGTCTTCCAAGAAGCACTCCAGAAGCTGACAAATAAACGAACATGAAGATACTGCAGCTCAACATTAATCACTGTGAAGCTGCGCATGATTTGCTCATGCAGACAGTACGAGAATTGAAGGTTGATCTTGTGTTTCTATCGGAGCCATATAAACATCTCACCGGGCAACCATGGGAGACAGACATCACCGCTAAAGCTGTCATTTGGTCCTGTGGTAAACTCTCCTTCCAGAATGTAGACAACAATGGCAGCGCCGGCTTCGTAGCAGCATCAATAGATGGCATCCGCTTCTACAGCTGCTACGCACCACCTAGCCTCTCCATTGCTGAATTTACTGACTTCTTGGATCGCCTGACCGAAGACGCGAAGCAACATCATCCAGTGGCGATAGCCGGGGACTTCAACGCCTGGGCAGTCGACTGGGGTAGTAGGCAGACTAATGCACGAGGAAGAGAACTACTAGAAGCTTTTTCTACACTTGATGTAGTCTTGCTCAACAGTGGTGACAGGCCGACCTACACCAAAGGTGACGCAAGCTCGATTGTAGACCTCACTTTTGTCAGTGCCAGCCTTGCTAAAGGTAACTCCAACTGGAAGGTACTAGACATCTACACTGCCAGTGACCATCATGCTATACTCTGGGAAACGTCTAACGACCAGAAACTCAGAGGGCCTAACAAGCCATCTAACATCGTTGGTTGGAAGGTGAAATCCCTAGACCCAGAAGTATTGATAACAGCCCTCGATAGTGATCCGATAGAGACTGGATGTGCAGAAGAACATACTAAGGCCCTGATGATGCGAGTAACACAAGCTTGTGATGCCAGTATGCCTCGCAAACGTGTTATCAATTCAAGACCTGCGGTACACTGGTGGAACGATCACATCAGCAACCTTCGTAAAGAGTGTCATAGAAAAAGAAGATTATCTCAGCGTGGCTATCAACGACCCAACTCTGCAGTGCTGATTGCAGAGTATAAAAAAGCTCGTCGTGAACTCAATAAGGCCATAAAAGAGAGCAAAGGAAGATGCTGGAAAGAGCTCATATACGAGGTGGACAAAGACGTGTGGGGCAGGCCTTATAAAGTGGTCATGACCCACCTGAAGAAACAACAAATGCCGTCACCTACGTGTCCTCAGCTCCTTCAGAAAATCGTCACTGCGCTGTTTCCACAGCAACACAGTCTCGATTATCAGTTAACGCCAGGCGAACTAGACGACATTCCACCTGTCACTGAAGAAGAGTTGCTGGAGGCCTGTAATCGTGTAGGAAATAATAAAGCGCCGGGATTGGACGGAATCCCGAATATAGCCTTGAAAACCATCATAAAGGCAGCACTAGCATTATTTCTAGACGCGTACAACGCATGCCTCAAGGAGGGGACTTTTCCTCGTAAGTGGAAACAGCAACGGTTAGTACTGTTACCTAAAGGGAAGAAACCGCCAGAAGAACCGTCATCTTACAGACCACTCTGCATGCTAGATACGGCGGGTAAGATATTTGAGCGTATCATCCATCAGCGAATAGATGCAGTGGTTGACCCACTCCTGGCAGACAACCAGTATGGATTCCGGAAAGGACGATCAACCCTAGACGCGATCAACCTGGTTGTCAATACGGCCAAGGAGGCGATCGCAGGAACTAGATGGAAGGGTGGAACGAAGAAGTACTGCCTGGTTGCTGCCTTAGACATCAGAAATGCTTTCAATTCCGCTAATTGGGACTGCATCATGCAAGCTCTCGACGAGAAAAACGTGCCAGTATATCTTCGCAGACTAGTGATTAGCTATTTTACAGAGAGTGCTGAAGTAAGATACAAAGAATGGTCTGAAAGAGTATGATATAACCGGTGGTGTGCCACAGGGCTCTGTTCTCGGTCCACTTCTGTGGAATATCATGTATGACGGGCTCCTGAGATTGAAGTTTCCAAGATGTGTCAAACTGGTAGCGTATGCGGATGATGTTGCCGCAGTGATCGTCGCCAAACACCTCGACGAGATTCAAAATCTGTTTGACATTACTTTTGAGAAGATCAACCAGTGGATGGATACAGTTAACCTTCAACTGGCCAAGCAGAAGACCGAAGCAGTGCTTATTACCAGCCGAAAAGAAGTTGAAACAATTAAGCTAAAAGTCGGTGACCAAGAAATTACATCACAACCTCATATACGATATCTGGGAGTGATGCTTGATGCCCGACTCAACTTCAAGCAGCAAGTAGAACACGTCTGTACGAAAGCGTCAGTAGTGAGAGCTAGTCTCGCACGATTGATGCCGAACGTCGGAGGTCCAAAGCAGAGCAGAAGGCTACTATTGTCATCAGTAGTAACATCGGTGCTCACTTACGAAATATCTATTTGGGCTGACGCACTAGAGACGCAAGATTCGTGGAGAAAGGCGGGACCGATATATCGTATGAGTGCATTACGAGTCGCAAGCGCTTTCCGCACAGTGTCTGAGGAAGCAGTTTGTGTCATTTCCGGAACTCTGCCTCTTAGAGTTCTAGCTGAAGAACGACGCAACCTTTACCATCGAAAGACGTCAACCTTACTGAGTGCTGAAGAACTCAAGACAGAAGAGCGACAGAAAAGCATCGCACGTTGGCAGCTACAGTGGGATGTTGCCGTGAAAGGCAGGTGGACACACCGTCTCATACCACGGATTGACTTTTGGCTGAATCGTAATCACGGTGAGGTCAAAACTACTATCTAACGCAGATGCTATCAGGACATGGCTGCTTTCGAGAATACTTACACCGCTTCAAGCACGATAATTCTCCAGAGTGCCCGTCCTGCCCAGGAGTCAATGAAGATGCAGAGCATGTTTTCTTTGTGTGCCCACGATTTTATCCACAGCGTGATCAACTCGAAAACATCTTACATCAAAGTATCCAACCTAGAACACTAATAGAAGCAATGTTGTCGTCAAAAGCCGCATGGAACGCAATAAGCACGTTTGCAACAGACGTCCTTACAGACCTGCGTTCCATCGAAAGAAAAAGAGCAAAGGACCACAACATCTAGAAGAAAGAAGTAATAACATCTTAGCTACCAGAAGGAATAGCAGTAGCTAAATCCTCCCCCCACGAAGTAATGCCTAACGGCGGATACCGTGGGGGATCAGAGTTCAGAGGATAGCGGAGGTTTTAGTCGGTATTAGCATTAACAAGTCACCTTTAAGTTAATGTTCGAGTCCGACATACCAGGCAAAACATCTAAGCCAGAGATTCGTAAAGGAATTTCCTTCGCTATATAAAAAAAACACACACACACCACAACCAGGAAACTGAAACCTGAATATTTTTGCTGATTCCATTTTGAGAAAGAAACAGATAAATTATCAATTTTGAATAAATAATATATGCATAAAACAAAAGATAGACAAATAAGGACTTAGAAAAGCAAAGTCAATAAACAGGAATATGCAACAAAACATACATAAAAGTTACTTTCAGAGAACAGATCCATTATTTTTTTTAAATAACAGATCATATCCATTAAGGATATAAACAATTTGATTACTTATACCTCTTTACTTTACGTAAAATCACATTTTACTATTGAAATCATTATAACTCTTAAGTTTTGACTTGGATAGCATGAAGGAAGTCTCTAAGTATTTTCTTTTGTCATTATAAACAATGAAAACCAACAGTCAACATAGAATAGTCTCACCTACCCACAATATACTGAAGTCATCCAAGGAAGGGAGTAAAAGACTACCGATTAACAAGACTTAAGGAGTAGGAGGTCTAGCTTTACCAAACAGTAATTTCAGCCACCAATTTGGCTTTTTGTATAACCAATAGATAGGAAACAATGAGTCTCAGGGCAGACAAAATGTCCTCCCTATTAAAAAAGTGATGACTGCTTCCACCACTACAGAACAAGGTTAGATGAGATAACAGATGGAAAAGGCAAAATAACTAACAAATCCCATGGTACCTGTAAAGGAAACAAGAGTCAGAAACTACGGAATAGGAAATAACAGACAAAGAACAGGGTGATATCAGTGTGAAATGAAATTCAGGGCCATAAGTAAATTTGCTAACTTTATTACTAAGACATGCAAGTATTCTTTTTGTAGGCGCAGAACCGACCTGACCTTTTATGCGTCCTCCAGATCTATATTTTTTATTTAATTTTTTTATGTTGATTTAATAGCTTTTAGTCATTGTTTATAAATAATAAATTTAAACTAAATTATACAATTAGTTCATAGCTTAAAAGTAAGATTCTTCAAATTTTTTTTTAAGTTTATTTTACACTTATCTCTTCTTCTTTTAACATTTTTTTTAAACGAATTCATTGGTATATTTTTCTTTTAAAAAATGTATAAAATAAAAAAGTCTATAAAGTCAATATAGTAAATATAGTCATGCAAATATTATCAAACTATGCAACCCAAGTTCTAACAGAAAAGGAATTCATCAACTGTATAGAATGAATAATCTGATCAGAATGGTATAGGTAAATAGTTTACACTCGCCTTCTTGTGTGAAAGGAAGACAGTTTCAGGTTAGGCCTGGCCTGACCTGACCTCATCACTTATATAATTTTTAAAAAACAAGTCTGACCATCATTCAATGTTTTTTTAAATTTTAATTCTAATTAACAACACATGCCAGGTAAAACAGGAATATAATAAGTAACAGGTATAATCACTACAAGAACAAGGGTATAGCTGCCTAACAGCCTCTAATTAATTTCTTTCAATTTAAAAATGCTCATTAAAAGAAATTTATCAAATAAAACAGAATGATCAAACAATAAATTAATTATCTTTATCATGTGGTCAGAGGGTAAGGTATTATTTAGTGAAGTTTACTGATGCGGCTGCACTTAATTTGTTCACATCGAGAAACAATAAAGAACATAAAAATTACCGGGATGATCATAAAACAAAAATATATAACTATGTGATTCAGAGAAGGCAGAAAAGCAACTTCTTATAATTTAATGTAACTGTAATAAACAAACATCTTAACATTCAAGATGTAGCATCATGAATATATAAAAGGATTTGAGGCGAAGATTCCTCACATTAAAAATGAGAATACTAACAGATATTAGGTTGGATTGTGTTGATTAATGTATATCAATAGCAGAAGCGTTAGCTAATGAATTAAACTCACAAAAGAAGGAGAACGGATAAAAAGAAGAGAACATTAAGGATGGAAGGAGGAGGACAAAACACAAACTGAACGCATCTTACTCAACACTGCAGCTAATACTACTGTTTATCTTATCCCCCAAGCTACTATTACCCATTGCTGCTGTAATTAATGTCCATTTATATTAAATTCACCATTAGAATGATAAATTTTACAATATAATGAAAACGCTACACAGATTTAATAACTTTTGTTGTAAGAATATTACAGTTTTTTAATTCAATATCCCCCTGTGTAGGTTAAGATGATTATCTAACAAGTACAAAATAAATATATCTAATTGTTATAGAGTTCAATAACTTTTGGAATAACTGATATAATACTATATGGTTAGAAAGTTTATAATTTTCCAAATAAACCAATTAAGAGATTTTTAGATTATGTTATTTTAATAAAAAAGTTATAAAATTGTTACCCAAGAATAATGAAGTAAGGAAATGTAATTATTAAAAATAAAACTGTAAAATTAAATGATAATGCAAACAGAATTACATTTAATCTACTTTATGCATAAATTCAGACAAGATAAAAATAGTAACTTCATTTATGAAGTAATATTACTAAAATTATTACAACTTAATCAACATAACAGATGGCAATATATTACATATAAATAAAAATAATATATTAAAATATTTCAAAACAAAGTTTCTGACATCATAATAATAATCATCATGGTCTGAACTTTAGAAACTTTACTTTGTATTCAAATTATCATCACATGCTTTATAACTAATCAATCAACAACTTATGTCATCAATCATACACTTGTGACAATTAACATGTTCCTTTTTTTTTTAAATTACTTTTTCATAATTTATACAATTTAATTTAAAAATTAAAATTCTTATAATTAAAACAACAACATACAGTCTTTTATGCTTTTTTTTTACTATTTTTACTTTCTTGTTATGTTATTTATAAAGTATTTTCTATTAGTAAAAAATGAAAACCAACCAAGATTCTAATATCTTGACATTTAAAAATCAGTGAATCACGAAATTCTAAACAAAACTAGTCAATAAATTTAAATTCATGTATATGTTGAGTGACTGGTTTTGTATCTCAGAAAAATATTTAAATTATTAACAGATTTAGGTTGAATAAGGAATATTTAGACTGAATTAGAGATTTGAAAAAATTAAGAGGTAATTTTTTATCTTAATTAAGATGTGATGGAAAGGTACTTGAAAGGGGTTGGACTTGATATAAAATTGTTTTTATGTTAAAATGTTAAAATAACAATATCAGGAAATACTTTGAAAACTGTAATACTGAAATACTTTTGAACAACATTTTGATTGAAATGCCCCACTATATCTAATAATTTTATTTTTATACATTTTTTAACTTCTCCTTTTCTAAGTGGTTTCATATTTCTTATTACTATTTTTTAATGTAACATTTCAGAGTATAATAAGTTTTAAAATCATATTGCAGAGTGAATGAGTAAAACTCTAACTTCGAAAAGAAGTATTTCTATACTTCAACTTTTTATGACGTGTCAAACCTATATTTCTTCTAAAGTGAATATGATGGAAATAGTTTTCAATGTTTATCAAAGAGGTAGAGTTAACATTTTTTTTTGTTCAAGCGGTTCAAAATGAACCGCTTGAACAAAAATAATGATTTTTTCCATAATGATTTCTTGTATGGTCAACAAGAAATCATTATGGAACTATATATTATAACCAAAAAGTATAGGATTAAGAATGAATAATTTTCAACTTTATCACTAGGGAGAAAAAATAAATTATTAGCTCTGGCAAATTTCTAAGAAAACTTTAACCTAGCTGCCAAATTTGCAAACACTAAAAGTAAATATTAAATGATTAGTTTTCCCCACACCAGAGTAATGTATTTTATAGTTCAACCCAAAGGTGAAATGGGTTGGGCGATAGAGTTACACTTAATTACTTTCAGCTGTTTAAGGAATGTTTGAAAATTAATAACAATATTTAAAAACATATATATATATATATATATATATATATATATATATATACAAAAATCGCAACTGGATATACAACTACAACTCTTAAATTAAAAAGTTAAAAAACTCTATTACAGAGCAGAAAAAATAGTTTTTAAAAACTACATAAAATATTTATTTCTTCAATACAAAAACATAAGAATTAAATACATTAGCTCTTCATGTTTCATAAAACTAAATAGGTGTAGTATACCACTTTGTGTAATGATGGATGCTAAATTTTAAATTAGGTAGTCTTGTGTCTGATTTCCATGAATCTGATTCTTCATCTTCCTCATTAAAATAAATGAGTAATCATGTATTACTTGGTAATGAAAAAATAATTTATTGGTACGTGAGAAGAAAAGGATACCAGATATTCTGGACATTTCAAAGAATTAATATGACACTAATATACATAACAAAATGTTAAAAAATGCAAGTTTAGTGTCTTGCACTATAATAGAAATAAATAATAAAATTTTAATTTTGTACATCAATTATTATATAATTTACTTTTATAAACAACCACAAAGTACTTTATAAAACTGTTTAAAAATACAGTTAATTAAATCAGAAATGAAAAATCGATAATTAAAAACTGCAGATGTGAAAATAAAGGTAGAATATGAACAGTATTACCAATAGAATATTAGGAACTTTTACAATGATCATACAATAGAATTATAGAGAATATAATGGAATGGCAAATAGGACAACAAAAAAGTAGAGAACTGAATGTTTGAAAATACTGGACAAAAAGAAAACATTTAGAAAAGATAAAATAAATTTAGAAAATATTTAAGAAAGATATTTAGGGACTTGCTGCCAACTGCAAGTCACTAAATATCTTCGTTGGCACGTAATTAAAAACGTTCAGTCTTTTTTTGAACAAACCTCTTACAGTCCAATTCAGGTAAAAGTACATTCATGCAATGCAATGAGCACACTATACTGCATGCAAGTAATACAGTTTTAAAGGGACCCAACTAATCAAAAAATGTTGAAAGTAAATAAATATGAAAATCTAACCCTATAAGAAATTACATGGAATATAGTCTTAAAAATACATTTAATAATAATTAATAACTCATATGAATCCTCAACGATTTTTTTTTTTTGTTGGAGTGAAAAACACTTTGGTGTCATCATTATCCGGGTACGATATTTGTTCTCTAAAAAACTGGACACTTAAAAATTAATTAAAAAACTAAAAACCCTGACACGCAAAAATATATACTCAAAGTAAAAGGGAGTATAAAGCGCTCCCTGCAAAAATAAAAACTAATAAGAAATAAACTGAAATAAAAAATGTTATGGTATTTTTATATATTTATGTATGTATATGTGAAAAACCTATTGTATACATAAATATGACTGACAAATATAAATGGGGATGTAGACAAACACATGTACAAGCATATATACAGAACAGTATGTGTGATTTCATTTATGCACTGCAACAACTGTTTACATGACATGTAATATTATGTATGAACTGGATAATTTAATTTTTTCAATTGTAGGTTAGTTATTATAATTTCACATATTTCTGGTAACAAAGCCAATATTCAACAATTTTCCAGTTATTATTTCATTAATAATCTTTAAGAAGTTATAATTTTCAATTAAAAGGTAGATAAAAAGTAAATTACTGCATTCATATAATAGTATGGTAATGATATTTTTTATCTTAGTTTATTTATGTGAATCATGAATTTTTACAATTAAAATCATATGCTAAATATCAATAAAAAATAAATTTCTAATAGTGAAGGTTGAAATATGTTTACTCAGGAAAGTAACTTATTACTGTTCCTCTACTCTAGTAGAATAGTAGAATTCTTTTTAGTAGTATAAAAAAATTCTGAATAGTAGTAGTAGTACTATTCTAGTAGAATAGTATAATGTGGAAGTTACTTCGTAACTTCCACATTCTTCAAAATTTTGAGATTTTGAACTCATCCCATAAATAAAAAAGTAATGCTAATCCACTAATCTAATTTAAAGTAATCGTCTTCAGAAGAATTAAAATTGTAAAGTGTTTTGGTAAGGTTATTAATTATTAAATCGCAAAAACCATCTTTTGATTAGAACAAATTATATATTTTCAGACATAATTGAAAGGTAAAAAGTAATAAATTAATTAATTATTTGAGAAATTATAAAATAATTTCTTTCACTTTTGTAGAACTGCTCTTGAAACTAATCAATTCTGTTTAATTATATAAACGATTAAAAGAAACTATATAATTTTATCTGTTTAAAACGTACAAAAAGACAATTATCATTTTTTTTAACAGACAGCTTAGAACACAGGACGAGTAGTAATTATGAGATTCAAATATTAGCACGGAACAGAAAGGAATGGAGAGAATTATCATCAAACCAACTGAATAATAAAAAAAGGGGGTTCTGAAAATTAGGTAACCTTGTGGAATCGAATTTATATGCCAATGATACGTGTAGCTGGATCACCTTGGGATGATCTAGATCAAATCTCTCATACATAACATTATATGTCCTTATGTATATTCTTAAATGTACTGTAAAAGAATTTAAAAATTTCCTAAAAATCTTATTAAATCTATATTAGAATTTCCTGAATACAAATGTAAACTGTTAATGATTTATTAACAGTTTACATTAAACTGTAAAAGTAAAATCTGTTAATGCACAATAGATAAGCTGCACCTGAGTCATATTAAAAGGATGGAGGATACACGAATGTCTAAAGAAATATTGGAGAATAAATTGGGAAAAAAAATGATCGGTTGATGTTTAGGGAGACTTGTGAAAGATGGATGCGAGATACCAAAGGTGACATGACAATGTTAAAAATAATGATGTTTTAAAAATTAATTTTGTTGCTAATGCATATATGTATAATATACAAGTATTTAGCAATTTGTAACATTTTAATGTTTTTATTGACTACTTACTTTTGCGACATGAAAAAATGTAATACTATTCATTTTTTTATTATATATCTATAATCAATCCAAAATACAAAGTTTTTATAGCAGTATAGATTTGCATACACATTTTTTGTGAAATTAGTAGTTACAAATGTTACAAAACCATATAGTAATGTAATTTTAAATCTCTGTAAAACCAGATTGAAAACCTTTATTTAAAACAGTATTTCAGCTCTTGAATTATTAATAGAATAAAAATGAATAACTACATATTAAATTTAAATTAATATCAATAAAATAATTAAAAAAAAATGAAATTATTTACTTTACATAATATATAGAAAGGAAGTTAATAGAATAGTCTAGGAAAGTTAGAACAGTGTTGTAAATAGGTAAAGTTAGAAACCCAGATGTTCAGCAAGAGATCAACCAAAAGTTTAATCAAATGATGAAATAGAGCATATTTAAACTAATCACTTTCTTAATCGTTTACCCTAACAAATCCCATTTTTTAAACACAATTCTTTCTTTGTACAATATCAAAATTAAACATTCGCTTTTATTTATTTATTTATACAAGATGGAAACAAATATTTTAATTCCACAGATTTCATTTTATTTGTTTTTAAATATATTTTTTAATTTTAGAGCAGAATTCTGTAATAAAATTGTTAGTACCATCAAAATTGTTAGTAAAGTACCATCAATCTATCTCTTGACGACTTGGATTCTTATCATTCACACTAACACTCCTACAAAAATACTCCTAGTATTTTTGTAGTTCAGTCATCCAAGTGACACTTTATATTCCATAACAAATATACTCTTTATGTTAAATTTCATAGTTTATGTATAAACATTAAATTTTACAACTTAAAATAAAATAAAATAAAAATACTGTAAAAAACTATATATATATAGTTTTTTTTTCAACTATATATATAATTTCTTTACAGTATTTTGTTTAATGAGTTTAATTTTGTTTATTTTATCAAATAAAAAATGATTCATTAATCTATTTTTATGTAAATAAATAACAGCAAAATACATAAAATAAATAAAAAATTACAACAGCAGTAGTATTAAAAAAGATTTTTATTATAATAATCCCTCGCAAAAAATTGTTTGTTATAAAAGTAGCAGTATTATTTTACAAATGGTAAAGATATTTTGTAGTTCTATGTTTGGGTAACAGTGATTAGCATTCTTTTTGCACGTGGAGATCAACAGATCACAAAACAGCCAATCCCTGTAGTGTACACGATTAATGTTACAATAGTAAAGTCAAATTTCAGCTGCTTTTTACAGAGATTAGTGCGCTGAAATGCAACAGTACCTTCAGTTCACTGAATAAAATAAGGGGAACCGATTTCATAACTCCCTTTTGTATGATTTGAAATGCGTGATTGTTATTTTTGAGAATCGCTATGTAATTTTATGAATGTCTTATTATGTTTGTTACATTTCCTAAGCCCTAAGGTTACATCAGCACCTAATAAATATAATTAACTCATCACACAGTTTTAACAAAAAAACTAAGGTGTTAAACATACACGGCATAAAAAAAATGTTAATGGCTAACTATACGTAACATTAATTTTTTTATCGTATTTTATAAATACGATTATTAAACTTTCAATTTTTGAACTCTCATTAACAAGATGTTTAAGAATGACAATACTTTTTGAGAACACCTACTGTGTTATACGCTATTTTATCAAATAAAGAATAAAACTTACACATAGACAAAATAAATAAAAAGTATCCATATTTTTAGTAATATAAATAAGAGCTTTGACTCTCATAAATCTTAAGAGTTACCAATTTGTGGTTGACAGTTTAGTAAGTTCCGATTTTACTTATTTTTATTGACAGAGCATAGATGAGAAGGAAATATATATGAGGAAGGAAAATTTATGATAACTATAAGCAATATGCAAAAAAACTTTCATTATTACTAATCAAGTGATTTATTTACTTTAATCAAACCGTTTCACGATAACCAATAATTCATTACGACCCAAGACTACAATTTTCAATGTAGAGTCATTTATGGTTTTGGCACCACCATCTTTTTCTAATTAAACTCTTTTAGGGATAGGTATATTAGGAAGAGTATATCAGTGTTTCTGCAATAATCCTTGAGGTATCTGAAGGTTCTATACTTACACTTAAATTTACACTTATATAAAATTTTTCTATTCACTGTAATTTAATATTATTTTTTTATTATTGCTTAGAAATCTCAAGTATTTCTATAAAAAAATTCTACGATTGTTACTTTATGTTACAATAAAGTTAAAAATTACATACCCTATTTTGAATATCGGATTTTAGTAGCAAAATTTAATATTTTCATTCCACAATAGTTACAATGGTATTTGTTTCCCCAAAAAACACTACTATTTATGGCATTAATAATATAAGTAAATTACTAATTTAAAGGCTTAAGATGACTAAAAGAAGTCTCTTATTCAGCAGTCCTAATTAACCCAAGTACTCCTGAACTAAAACAAACTGTAAATCCATAATTAGGTATTACAAAATTAATACTTTAGGTTACAAGCAAATATAGAAGCTTTAATATTTATCAGCTTACAGTTTAAAAGACATTACAATAAATTTATGTACCGGCATAAAACATCACTACACCACAATTTCATTTTTCAGCTGCACTGTTAGGTTGATTAAAATATACTGACTAAAATTTCAAAAGTTACAATTTATTTTTTTCTTAATCAAATAAGATGTGTTAATAAAATTACATTTAAGGTGTGAAAAAAATGCTGTAAATAATTAATAACATTATTAACTTGTAAAATAAAATAAAATTAAAACTGTAATTTTAAATTTTTAATGAGAAATAAGTATTTAATTGTTTTAAAATTAATTTCAATTTTGCTACTGAAACATAAAACTGAATTTCAAGAAGGTTTTTTTAATTAATTTTTTCCTTTTTTGGTTAGTTAATACCATGGTATTTTGTTGCTTAATGAAAAAAAATAAAAGGATAAAAACTAAGACAAAATAAAAGGGTAAAAAAGGAAGACAAAAAACAGAATTCTTTTAATATTGAGGTATAAAAAAGGTAAAAAAATATTTTAAAATTTAAGATTACTCAAGGTAAAAAGAAAAGATTTGTGATAAATCATTATTTTTTGTCCTGAGCAATATAAACGTACATCCTGAGCGTATATATCATGCAAGTGAGTGAGTGAGTGAGTGAGTGAGTGAGTGAGTGTGAGTGTGTGTGTGTGTGTGTGTGTGTGTGTGTGTGTGTATATATGAGATATGTCCTAAGCTTAAACATATTCATATGAAAAGTAAGTTGTCTTCTGTATTCTATCAAAATTATGAATCCCACCTACGATATACCTAAATGGAATATAAATAAATAAATAAAATGAAATAAATATTGGGTGTAGGAAGTCTGTGATTATAGAAATCTTTATTATTAATAATACTAGTTGAAATTCTAAATTTATGATGTTTTAAATTATTTTAAGAATCGGGGCATCTAAAGGTAATATACGAGGTATATTCGTAAAGTACGGGCGTTTTGTCATTAAAAAAAAAAAAATTAACTCATGAGAAAAGGTTTTTACTTACAGTTTTAATTTACTTATCTACTTCACTTTTCCACATAATCACCATTCAGTTCTAAGCACCAGTTTCTTTAACCCCTCTCCATAGAAGTTTGCCGTCTGGGAATTGAAACGGTTGAAAACGGCAGTCTTGAGTTCCTCATCGTTTTCAAACCGTTGTCCACCAAGCAAATTTTTCAAATGCAAGAAGAGGAAGTAGTCGCTAGATGCAAAATCGGGACTATATGGAAGGTGGTCAAAAAGCTACCAAAAAAAAAATCTTGACTCTTCTTCTTGGTTAAGGCAGCGGTTTGAGGACACATGTTGTCGTGAAGAAGGATTACGCCGGACCACAGTTTCCCACGTTGACAATTTTGGATCGCACGTCTCAGTTTGGTGAGTATTTTGCAGTACACATCAGCTGAAATTGTTGATCCACATTCCATGAAATCAACCAAAATGATGCCCTTTTCGTACCAAAAAACGGTAGCCAACATTTTTCAACTCAAGTATGGAGATGGGTTAAACATTTTCGGTTTTGGGGAAATTGAATGGTACCACCGCATTGACTGCTGTTTCGATTCTGCATTGGTGTAGGATATCCATATCTCATTGCCTGTAACAATGTGGTAAAACAAATCATCTCCATCTTGTCGATAACGGTCCAAAAACGTTCTGTCACTGCACATTCATTGCTCTTTGTGTTGGTCGGTAAGCATTTTCGGTACCCACCTTGCACACAATTTGTGATAACCGAGCTTTTCTGTGAAAATCATGTAGATAGAGGTGCGTCCAACATGCGGAAATTCATAAACCAGAGCACACATCCTTTTGGCCCTGCATACGTGATAAAATTTCTTAGCGTTTCATCTGAAAAATTCTGGGTTCAAATCTGGTGAGGGTTGTTATTTTTCATAAGTATAAAATTCATTTAACGTACAAAAAAATTGGAAGTGGGGTGTTGCAATGAAGTGTGAGTGTAGGTAATGAAAACAGTGTAGTTATGAAAGTTACTACAATGAATGATGTCAATTAGCACTGTCTTAAATAGAGTTATGTTTAGGTCAGCAATGTAATTTTTAAAATTTTAATTAACTACTTCATTATATATAAGGAACAAATAAACTGTAATTAAAACATGTTCTTAGCTAATGTAATAAAATACATGTAAAGCAAACTCTCCTAATAGCCTTTAATAAATTAAATAAACTACAAATACTCACTAATATAAAATCAAAATAAATTGTTAACTACTAGATAACTAACAAAAAAAAAGAAGAAAAAAAGAACAATTAAATAATGAAGAGAGATGTATATGTAGGGGAAAAGACAGAAGGAAGGAAAAGTGTAAACCGCACGAGGTGGGATAATCAGCTTTCCTAAAGGAAATGAGATTACCTCTTTCCCTGATCTACTTTTAAAATTGTTTTAACTGTTTCACAAGTTAGGCAATTTTTGAGACAAATAGCTACTCTACGTGTAATACATGTATATATTTTTTAAATTTATAATATTTGAAGAAAAAGTTTAAAAAGAGTAACCATTATTTATTGTTATTTTTATTAAGTTTCAAATAAAACAATGGTTTGTATGTAAAGCAAATCTCTGAATAAACAGAGGAAGCTTAACAAAATCTTGCAACTAGAAAATTATTTATGATTTCCTTATACTAAATTTTATTTTATTTATCAACATTATTATTATTATTGTAAGTTTCTATGAAAATTATAATCATATTATTAACATAAAAATAAATACTGTAATTTATTGTAGTCTCATCATTTTATAAAAAAATATACTCACATTTTACTAATTAACAAAAAATAAATTTTACTAATCTTATGTCTTAATAACCATCATCTAATAATATTTTCCGTTAAGTAATATTATAAAAAAATATGTTTTTTATATTAACTCAGAAGTTTTTAAATAAAAACAATTATAAAAATTAAAAAAAAAGACTGTCAAAAAAAAATTAAAAAGCACGATTGCCAAAAAAAACACCGTTGACAATTATTGCTCTTTAATGTAGAATAATTAAAGAAGGTGCATGTGACAAATTGTATATATATTTTTTCAAACTTTTTAAATCTATTTAAGCATATTTATATAGCCTATGACATTCCCAGTAACATAAGGATTCCATCCAACACGTGGTCATACATCTAAATCGGTACAGCCATTGAGCTGCTACAATGAAACAAACATATGTATATACATATATAAACAGTAACAGTTACATAGTATTAATGTGTAGGCGATCTACCTCTGTCATTAGTTAGTTCTAAATTGGCATCACTGAAATTCTATATTAAAATAAGAAAATAAATACAAAAAAGAACGAATAAATGGACTAATTTAAGAAAAAATTAACCTTACTCATGTTATAATTATACGCTTATAATTTATAAATATTATCAAAGCAAACTTAATCTATGCCCGCTTTACTCAATAACCTTGACTAGCGCGCGAAGGTTAGTGAGCGAAACGAGCATAGGTTAAGTTTGGTTAGATATTTATAATTTCGGTATTAATTAAATAAAAATAATTCCATTTATTATTAAATTAGTCCATTTATTCATTCTTTTTGTATCTATTTTCTTAGTTCAATATATCGTTTCAGCAGCACCATCTAAGAACTAACTACAGAGGTAGATCGCTTACTACATTAATACCAATTACAATCCTTTTTGGGGAGTCATATAAAAACACTAGTTACATGAATAAAAGTGATCATTTGATCTATCAAATGTAGATTTGAAAAATTAATCAGATGAATGAGTCGTTTTTGTATAACTCACATCTCAACACTTCATTCTGAATGACTCGGAAACCTCATATCTCACATGCAAGATGGGAATTATTTAAAAACGACTCAAGTCATTTGATAAGATTCTTTCAATTTAAACATTTTTTAAACATATATAAGTATATACAGTGGTACCTTGAGATACGAATTTAATTCGTTCTGTGATCATCATCGTATGGCAAAAAAATTGTATCTCAAATTTTTCCCATTTAAAATAATGTAATATATATTAATACGTTCTATCGATATGAAACTAACCCAAAACACAGTTAAATTACATATAATATACACAATTTGTATATAAATAAACGAGTAATAACACACATAATGTTTATTAATTTATTTATTAATATATTAATAACACACAATGTTTATTAATCATCACTTTAACGTCGGGCCTTTTTGGCCTCACTTTCCTGACTTTCACTGCGCGAGACCTTCACAAGGCAACGATCGAGGTCTGTTTCTGCCTTCTTTTTAAAATTTTACGAAAGAATGTGAGACACCTATCATCAAATAAGGCACTCGCTCTCCCTGTAGATAATTTCTCTGGGTGTCTTTTTTCCACAAAATCAGACACTTCCTGATATGATGATACGAGCGCCACGCTCATGCTTTGCAATAATTTCATGTTTCGCTTTCATTGAGATCATTTTCTTAGGCTTTTTCTTTTCACCAGTTTTGTCTTTAACTTTGGGATCCATGGTTAAAATAACAAAATATGCAGAGTACAGTATATATACTATCCAAAATGACACGAAAAACAGGCACAAACAAAGCGAATAACACGTCGTGGCGGCCATACAGAGGACTCTGGTCTCAACAACCAAACAGAGCGACATAGCGGGCAGAAGCGGCGGGAGGAAAGCTGAGCGAACGCTCTGCCATCTAGGGATCACCTATGCAATTATCGCACATCGCAAATTCGTATCTCAAATTTTTCGTTGTATGTCGAGGTTTAAATTTTAGAATATTTCATGTTGTATCTCAAAACAGTCGTATGTTAGGACATTCGTATCTCAAGGTAGCACTGTTTATACATTTATACAGCCTATGACACTCCCAGTAACGTAAGGATTCCAACGCGCGGTGATACATCTAAATTGGTTCAGCTGTTGAGGTGGAAAAAACATAAATACATGTACTCTAAATACATTACAATCTTTTTTGTGCAGTTTGTGTAAAAAGGAACAGTATAAATAATAAAAGTAATAATTTAAGTCTTTTAATTAGTAAATGAAAGAACATTAAGCAGAATAATAAAAATAAATAATGTTGAAAAAATAAAGAAAAACTTGAAGAGTGGTACCTTAGCAGAACTGTGGGTATTCTAAGCGGCAATTTTTCTACAATAATAAGATTTGAAACTTATGCAGAGATTTGAAATTTTTAATACAAAAATCATTAATACTTACACAGCTTCAGAAATAATTAATCTCAAAATAGCTTAAAAAATTTGTTACATACTATATTTAAATAATATGTTTATAAACTCTTTTATTGATGGTTTAAAATAAACCATCAAAAGTTAGAAGAATCTGTTTAGTACATATTCTTGGCAGCTTTTATCTTACAGAATCTACTTTTGATATCGTTTAATTATTTGTTGAAGTTCGCATAGTTTTTCATTTGAAATTTATTTTAAAATGACTAATGGTTATTGTTTTGTAATTAAATACAATAAAAATATGTTTTTAATCAAGATTTAAAAAAAAATGATATTGTAACGTACGACTGATTAATTGTAATTCAATTAATTGATTCTTAAGTTTATATGAATCCGATATAGGAGTAAATATTTTTAAGATATATTTAGACGAGAAATCCATTATTATAATGTTAAAGGGAAAATAGTTTTTATTATTCAAGATTTATATCTTAATAATTGTTTATAAGTACAGCAGAATCTTAGAAATCCAAGTTTACTATTATTATTATTTTTTTATAACATTTTTCTATAGTATCCATTATATATCTTTTCAAATATGTGTACAGTAAAGCAAATTAGTTTAATGTCGTCTAATGAAGTTGCTAAAACATAGTATTTTACAACATAGATTACATTAAAGTAATACTCTACAATCATTTTTTAAATATGTTTTCTTTTGTTCAATTGGTGTAATTTTTTGGATTAAAATATGTTTCATCAAATGGAATTAAAAAAAAAATTCTGTATAAATGTTGATACAAATCATTAAAATTTACAATTTTCATGGATGTGCTAGATCAGACCACCAAGAACTTAGAATTAATGGAGTCTAGATTAAATATGAGTATAATATATTAGTATTGTCTTAATTTTTAAAAATTGGATAACTATTCTATATTTATTACAGGTTGAATGAGGATGCAAACTATTCAGATTTTTTTTTTTATTAGTTGTTTAAAAATTCACTGAAAAAGTAATAATGTTTTTGTAAAAGAAAATCTTTTAATTGTATTTTAAATAAATGAATTTAAATGGGATCGGTAATTTATTAAAAAATGCAAGTATAATAAGATCCTTTCTTGTTGGCCGAAGTACAGAATGGACCAAATAAAACTGACCCCAGGAAATAAAAATTTAAAAATGAAAAGCAATAAGTAATATTAAATTACCTAAATTTATTGATTTTAATGTTTAAAAGTGTTGCAACATAATTTTAAAGTCTCTGTTTCAAAAACTCATCACCAGCCACTATATAAAGTTCGGCGTGGTGAATCATGTTCAGAAAAATTTCCTGCAATTCTCAAACTGGAATCCTGGCAATCTCTTGTCATACATTTTCTTTTAACTTGTCCAGCATCTGCGAGTTGTTCTTGTAGACTATTCCTTTCGGATAGGCCAAGAGGTAAAAATCACAAGACGATAAGTCTGGAGATCAGGTGGCCACAAATCCTTACCGATTGTTCTATCCTTAGTGAAATCTTGGTGGATTCAAGTGAGAGACCAGTCAGAGATGTATTAAGCTGTTCCATCTGTTGGATGTACCCGTAAAAAAGTTCATCTGGAGTCTAGTTATGCGTAAATTATATATATGACTTTACATAGTCTATACAAGTCTATACATAGTCTTTACAAGTCATAGTTATATGACTTTACATAGGTAAAGTCATATAAATAGACACTGATATTAACAAACAGTCTCCTCAAAGAATACAGGTCCAATTATCCGGCTTCTAGAAATTGCAGACAAAACACCAATTTTTAAATCATATACTGGTTTCTGATTGGTCTCATTCGGATTTTGTGAAGCCCACTGCTGCATATTCTGAGAATTAACGTAGGCTGATAGATGGTACCACGCTTCACATGTTGAAATGAAGAGAAAAGGATTAAGGAATCATTCGCTTATATTCTATAAGAGCCACCGGTAGTAATTCACTCGTTTGTATTTATTATGTTGTTTTAATTTATGCACTATACTCACATGATAGGCTTTCATTTGTAAAACATGAAGTATACGCAAACAAGATGTTCAAGAAACTCCAGTTTATTGGGCTAATCACCACGCTGACTTGTGACGGCTCCTTCCAATGTGATATATAGTATATCAGCAACAACTTTCGGAGTTTGAACAGTTGGTTGTTTCACTCTCTTCACATTAGCAACAGAGCCATTTCTTTGTAACAACTAATACGCATACGCAAGAAACACCATCTTCTGACGCAGGATGTGTCAGATGGCTGAAACCGGTTTTATACGGCCGACCCGGTATTACACTGAGTTACAAAAAAATAATTCAGCTGTCTGATTAGAAAAGGGCTGGATATTGTATCTTTTTTTTAAGATTAAGTGATTGCTGTAGACTACATTTATAACGTAGACTACAACCGTTGTTTTATATTTAATATTAACACATGTAAATGTATCCATATACAGTACACTACCCTTAAAAATATATGTCTGAATCGATTATAACAGAAATTAAGAGAAAAACTCGTAAAGAAAAATATAACAAATAGAACAATATAATCAACCCAAGAGTACAATATACATATGTGTAACTTTAAAATCTCCTAAAAGAAATTGATATTATTTTAGGGATCTCTTGATGAATCCTGAAAATTATAAGTAGATCTATTTCTAAATAAAACAAATTTAAAAGAAAGAAAACATATAGAAACAAGTTCCAGTTCAGTTAAAAACTAATTGAATTATACATGTAAGAAAATGAATTATTAGGTAATTAATTTGTTGAATATAAATTTTTAACTGCTTTACAAAAGCCTTTAAAGCTCAATCAATGGTTTAGACCGATTACTGAGACCAAACCAGTCTCAGAACTATTTTGAGATGGTACCACTAACTGTGTCTTAGTTAGTGGTATCTAAAGAAACCAGTCAAATAACAGATCAGTTAAAAATTCATATTTTTAAAAATGGACTTACCAAATGGATAACACAGTTTGCGACCATATCTAACATATAAATTCTCAAAAAAAAAAAAAAAAAAAATATAATAAAACCTCCAGCAATACAATACGTGAGCTGAAAGTCTGCCCCTCACCAACTGCTATGTCTGTGTGCTAGTGTATCTAGTGCGATCAGATGATGTCATCTGGTTTGATAGTACAACAAATCCTTCTTTCTGCCTACCCTTCTTGCCTTTTAAGCTAGCTATAGTTTGGTTGACAAAGACAGAGACAAACCCTCAGCTCATTTAGAGTAATTTCAGTTGGAATCGACTGAAACAATTACAACAGCAATAATCAATGATGAAAAGCTACCTGTATAGTAGATGAAAATCGTTTTCAAATATGTAAAAAGTTTTAATTAAAATGTAAATTTTGTTTCTTTAGACTAGGCGATTAGTTTACAAGATAATCAAAAATATTTAAATATAAAATTCAATAATAGCGTTATAAGTTATAAATCAGACATTACATAAGATTTACAATATTACTTTGAAATCGATATAGCCATTCTTGTCCATATCAAATGTTCGAAATACATGGTCACAAAACTCTTCTGCATTGCCACTTGGAAAAAACATCTTGTACATGTCTACAAACTTGGCCGGTGTCAACCGCCCGTTCGGACAGTCTTGCTGTAACAGGAAAAAGAAATCAATTATTTTTTTCAATATATCAACAATATTTTTTGTTTTCTATATTTAAAAAAAATTCAATACGTTGGAGTAAACTTTGTATTACCATAAAATTTGAGCAGTGTGTCTCGATGAGTATAAAAAAATATATGTAAATAGTTCTTTAGAAATCATCTTTCATCCTCAAGGTAGGAAAAAGAATTCTGTCTAAAACATGTTTAATGAAAACAAGCCATCCAGTTTTTTCCAATATATGAGAGTTAAGTTTCTGTAACTCCTATAAATAATTCATCCCTTAAATTTGTTTTACAAGAGGGATAATTATGAAATAGCATCCACGCCAAACTGCTAGCTTCTATTTAACAGGTTCTAAATTATTTAAGGAAATTTTGAAGTCCATACTTCAACTATTTCACTCACAAGTTTTTTTATAGGAGACAAGGTATTTTTTTGTGAATTTTGGAATTACCATGTGTGATTTCAAATCATTTCGATATCAATAGGTATGAAAATATCTACAAAACTGTTTGTTTTGAAATACAATGAAATTTAATGACCTTGAAAATTTCAAGATCGATTTCAGAAGAAGTTCTTACAGATCCTACTCTAAAATAGGGTTATTTATCAAAAACTAGTTCATCCAGGTAACTTTTTGCAGTCAATTATCTTTCTTTCTTTTTCCTGTTTAGCCTCCAGTAACTACCGTTTAGATAATTCTTCAGAGGATGAATGAGGATGATATGCATGAGTGTAAATGAAGTGTAGTCTTGTACATTCTCAGTTCGACCATTCCTGAGTTGTGTGGTTAATTGAAACCTAACCACCAAAGAACACCGGTATCCATGATCTAGTATTCAAATCTGTGTAAAAATAACTGGCTTTACTAGGACTTGAACGCTGTAACTCTCGACTTCCAAATCAGCTGATTTGGGAAGACGCGTTAACCACTAGATCAACCCGGTGGGTTGCAGTCAATTATCTGAATACATTAATCTTCTACTGTTTTAATAAGTAACAAAAATAAAATCTTTTTACATGTTTTACCATTCTTTAAATGAGTAAGGTGTATAGACCATGAATGCAATTTTTCCTTACAATAAGATAAAAAAAAAATCAGATTACCTTGAGTTGTATATATTACGATGACTTTTCAATTGTTAGAAACAAATGTTAAGTTTTAATAAAACTTAAACCGCTTCACTTTGATATAACAGTTAAGTTAATTCTCTAAAAAAATGATGTAGAATTACTCTAGACAAAGAGAAATTAGAATAACCAAACCAGACAATTTCTCTCATAAAATAGCTATGCATCTATGAACATGAAGCTCTTTTGAAAACAAAATGGGATGTACTGAATAATTAGTGATCGGTGTCAGGAACATTAATAGTAATTTTAAACATATTGGTGAATGTATAAAGAGGAAATGTCTAATTAAAAGAAAGAAAAGTTTGTAACTAAGGCAATTTCATCAAAACTGTAACAGAATTAGAAATAAAAATGCTTTTTTGTTTATTCAGCATAATTTACTTGGATTATGAGACGGTAGTTAACACGTTTGATAAAGTAAAGGGCAATAAATTTGTGTATCTAATAATCTGTTTGTTTTTACAAAAATTAAATTTATTTTGAAGGAGTAAAATTATCCTTTAAGAATATAAATTTTTGTAACACGATTGAGTAAAACAAAAATGTATACTGTTTCGGTGTTGCTGAAAGAGCATTTCATTTTCATCACATTTCTGTGGCATGTTATTTTTTCTTCAGGGAAATTATCAAAAAACTCTATAGTTGAAAAAATAATCATTCTCAGTCGATAAAATAGATATTTTAAATAGTTATTAAATAATCAAAAAACTTAAAAATATACAAATTAATTAATAAATCTGTTTCTGATGACAAACAGTCCTACACTCGATTACAACTAGTTTATGAGTTTTGTACGATATGAAAAACTGACTAGCCCGACTGGTTTTCAAACCCTGAACCTTCCTTTCAGATGAAAGGCATAGACGATACCATTACACCATAGGGGTCGTATGTAATAAATACGATTAGTCATTGTAATATACAATCCACATGTGCAAAAAAAAGTTATAATAAAAATACTGTCCAAACTAAATAAGCAAGTAATGAATATATATAGATATATAAAAGGTGGGGGGAGAACCCAATCTGAAAGGTTTTGGCTGTCTCTGATTAGCGGTTTAGATTTACTTGAAAAAAATTATAATAATGAAAAAGAATTGTACAATTTTCTATTATTTTAATATTTTATTATATAATATAATGTTATAAATATTAATATTTTAATACCTCATATCTGCTGAGAAAACATTTTTCAGCAGATGTGAGATTTTTATAAAATAATTTTAAAATTCATTAAACACACATTTATGTATTTAATTATAAAAAAAATAATACTAATAATAATAAGTAAAAATACAGGAAATTCGAAAAAAATGGTGGAAAAAATATAGATATAGACACACGATACTTCAATTAAGTGTTGCAAGCAAACAACAAAAATATTAAAAACAAAGTGAAAAATGTAATGTAATTTACAACTGTACAAATATACTACACGAATTCAATGAAACTATATTTTAAAATTCTATAACTCGAGTATCTACGCTCCCATTGGAGCGCACTAAAAACAAATGCGTGCGCGCGCACACACACTTTTAATACCCCTATTTTTCTGTTTCGCCTCCGGAACCACCGTAAGGTATTACTTCAGACAATGAATGAATATGATCTATGAATGTAAATGAAGTGTAGTCTTGCGCAGTCTCAGATCGACCATTCCTGAGATGTTAGTACCCATAAAAAAGAGTCAGTTAGCGAAGCAATTACCGCTCCGTATAAAATTCACTTCGTGTAATAACACTTAAAAGAAGAAAATTAACGCCATACATTTTATTTCACTTTACATTACTTTTTTTCCAAAACGAAGTTTTTTTTACATTTCTCTGCCGTTCTTCACCTGGAATAAAATTACCAAAAATTCTTGTCGGTCCGGTCGGCAAAAAAGAACAAGAGAAAGAAAATATGACTTGCACCGATGTATTCTCAAGACTGGTCGTCGACTGGTTACATATCAAGGTTATATAGTAGACTCGACAGATGTTAAGTTTTTATGTAATATTGAACCGTAGACTCGGTTCAAGTCGAAAGTAGGATTTTTAAACTTTCATTTTTTTAAAAATGCTTTGTTTAATTTTTTAAGACAAAACTTTTATTTTAAGATGCAATTAACTAATTCCTTCTTTGAAATAAAATAATAATTTTAAATTACCGTAGTTAAATTTAAAGAAACCAGTTATTATTATTAAGCTAAACAAGCTAACTTCTTAAGTAAATATTAAAATCTCGATTGAAGTTGTTAAATATCTAAGCCGTCATTTTAAGCTTCATACCGAGGATCGTTCGTCAACATATCACAATGCCCTCTACTTGAATTTATTGTCATTTATGATGTTATTAAAGCGGAGTGTAGTCATCTTTCCTTTTATAAAACTTTATATATCTCCAATAAAAAAGAATAGTTTGTTTGCTGTATGCGCTCACATTTTTATTTTGTCACCGTTGTAACAGAAATATAATTAAGTGAAGTCACTAATCTTTTTTTATTTAACGAATAACTGCAAAATATTTAATATTCTCACAAACACGAGGATATGAACGCGTCAAGGGTCCAGAAGGCTTCGCCCCCTGGCTAGACGGTCGGGCGATCGAAGCGAGCCCTGACCAGATAGTAATCGATAATGCCGCTCTGATCTAGATTTCATTACGTTTTCCCTTGATCCTTTCAGGGTTTTTTTTTTGTATAAATAAAACAACGGTACGATCGGAACAAAATACTTGTTTCGTATAACGGTTAGTTATTTGAAAACAATTGAGAAGTAATCAAAGAAACCACGCCCACCGGGACCATCAACGGTTGAATCGCATGCGATCTAGAATAGGTAAATATAATTTAAATAGAAATCAGAATTTCAATAAACTATTCCTTTAAAAAATCAGCGGTTTTTGCACGGTTCACTAAATACATAAGTCGAAATAATCGTCTTACTTCTTTAAATTTATATCCGTCGAATAGATTAACATGACGACGATCAATATGCTGAGTAAAGTACTTCGATTTTATAAAAGCGACACGAATGGAATGTAAACTGCTACAATCGATATATAAATAAACAGAAATCAATGGCAATGACAGAAATTACTATTAAAAAAGGAGGGATGGAAACAAAAAGCCTTGTATATAACAGCGTACGGGGGAATTTGTGTGAGCAAGAAAGATGTAGTGTATAAAAGACAAATCGACAGGGAAATACATGTTAGGTACAACCGATCGGACATGATTGGTCGTCACGCAAGGAATAAATAATATAACAGATAGTAAATAAAGTAAGGAAAAATGTATTTATTTAAAACTTCTTACCCGATCAAAATAATTTGATTCGATTCAATACGAATTGTTCGATAAATATTACTCAAAAATATAAAATATAATAAATAAATAAATTCCTTATTTTCGTAACGAAAGTTCATATTTTTTTGAAGTTCAAAAAAATATGAACTTCAAACGCTGTCGTGTCTTAGTTTTAATTAACTTGCGTTTATTACTTTGTACATTAATTTGTCGAACAAACCACACAATCATGTAAAAGAACAGAGGGCAGACAAACCGATCTCTCAACTGCTGTGCGCACCAGTCGGATAGTGTTGTAACCGTTACAACACTCTTGTGACGCTTGGAAGCCATGGCTTCCAAGCTAAGCCATGGTTTAACCTGATCACATTGAATTTTGTGAGCAAATTCTCGTCTTTATACTTGCTACTGGTTTAGGCCCAATTTTATGTTGGATATGTATATGACATATGAAATTACCAAAGCTATGTTTATCATGCCATAAAACACACAATGGGGCCACCTTTTTGACTTACAACTAGAAGACATTTGATTACACAGTTGATCCATTGAATCTACTCCACTTTTAGTAACCTTGTATATTTCAATGACGTGTAGCTACTTGGAGTTCGGGTCGATTGTTGACTTTTCATCACATGTTGGTAGTAGCAAGACTACTTTATTATTTTTTACCTTATAGGATACCACAGTTTTGAATTCATCAAAGCAAAACATACTCAATCCAATTTTTCTGCCCTTTAGATTGACCATTTTAGGGGGTATCTCGTGTTTGTCCTTACACAAAGTCCCAACAATAGTTAGTTTGTAAGGATGATCAAGTAACAAGGTGGCTAGAGGCACTGAATTAAACCAATTATCAATTGTGATATTCTGATTGGAACCATGAATAGTTTCTGACAATTTTTTGACAAAAAATTTCAGCATGTGGCAAATTTCCAGTTTGCATTGTTTTCACAGTATAAGGAATTGCACCTACCATGAATTTAGTTGAACTCTCACACATCATGACAATCTTAATCCCGTATTTTTCAGACACTTATTAGGGATATACATTCTGAAGCTACAATGACCTCAAAATGCAAGTAACTGTTCATCGATTGTTACAAATGACTAAGGTTTATAAGAACTTCGACAGGCTGCAACAAAACAATCCCACACTTCTCTTATTGGTGCAAAGCTTTCTATGTTCTTCTCAAGTTTCAGCATGATTAAATCTTAAACATTCTAATAAAAAGTCAAAGTGATCACAGCTCATCGTTGTATGATACCTTCCACCACAAAATTCAGGGTTGAAAAGTTCCTTTGAGGGCATATGGTTATCTTTTTGGGTCACGGAGAGACTAAGAGACCCAAAAAACTGTCTTAATTCCAGGGGAGACAATTCAGAAACTGTAGCGTTTTGCTCATGATACTTTTCCTCGCAGCAATCTTAGGATTAATATGCAAAAGAATTTTGCTTTTAATTTCTTCAGTGAAAAAGATATTAATTATTCCAACAGGATCTTTTTGTTTTTAGCTTCACCAAGTCCTGTTGTGATATAAATCACATTTTTTGCTGTTTAGGACCTATTTTGTGCCTGAAGAGGCTTATTCGTCCACCTGTGACCATTTTTCCCTTTTAAACTAATATTATTACTCACTACAATTAGGGAATTGTCACGGGAACATTCAACATTCACTTTCATTTGGTTGGTGGGAGCAGACTGTGGTTCAATGATATAGTACGACTGAAAAACTCTCTATAGAAAAGTGAGGAATTACAAGAATTCAGTACCAGGATTACAAGAATGACATTGGGAGGATACCTTATCCGCTTCACAAGTTGTGAGGAACACTCTTCACCAGATGACTTTCTAACCAAATCTCTGTCAGTGACTACAAAACTAAGTTCCATGTTTGAATTGTCACTGTTTACAACAAAAATCATGTTCTAAAGCATCAGTTTCATTTTCTGAACCATTACCTTCAAAACTTTAATTACTACAATTACCTTCAGTATTAATTCATCTCTGATCAAATGAGCCAATTTATAGCTTGAAAACTTTAAAACACCAATAACAAAAAATAAACTCTTTAAAGAAAACAAAAAACTCTAAAAATTAAAATGTAAAATAAATCCTAACACTATAACTAATGTATTGTAAAATTTATAAGTAGCAGTTAAAAAATAGTATAACGGACAGCACTCAAGAAAGCTGAACAGCTACTGACTATTGTGTCTAATGCTTGAAGGAACGTAACAGGATGAGCAAGTCTATTGTTTCAACACACAGGGGAGGAAGCATGTTTGCTGTTCATAAGATTTACAATACATT
Source organism: Lycorma delicatula (assembly GCF_047948215.1). Taxonomy (NCBI): domain Eukaryota; kingdom Metazoa; phylum Arthropoda; class Insecta; order Hemiptera; family Fulgoridae; genus Lycorma; species Lycorma delicatula. Next base: position 130,660,736 of record NC_134462.1, read on the forward strand.
AGCTTTCTGGAGTTAACAACATACCAGAAATACATTGATAAAAAAACCACATAGAAGATACTTTCAAAACAGATTAATTCTGAAACTTCAATTCTTCTTATTTTAGAAGATTATGGTCTTTAGACACTAGATATAAAACATGAACGGAGAATTTTAACAGTAAGACATAACACAATTAAATTCTAAACTTTGAACATAAATGTTGTAAAATTAATGAACTTTATTTTATAACAAGACAATTATAGAAAACATTTTATTTAATACAAGTTTAATTATAAACGAGATACATTTTTAAAGCATAAAAGGTAAAATCATTTAAAGAATTATTTTTAGCACAACAAAGAGCAGCACGACAGTTGAAACTGGTTGATTAAAGAAAAGAACAATGCACCTATCTATATTTATTATCCTTATTATGGATGGATTAATATAATGTGTCATTTTATTACGCATATCACGATGTTATACACTATAGTTCCACTATGGACTATAATACAGAGATACTCGCATTTCATTTGATTCAGGAAATGTACAGACAAAAATCATTACTGCATACTGTACGCTGATGCCACCTACTGGTAGATTAGCTAACTACATACTAACACATACACAAATATCAACTAACTTTAAAATGGTTACTCAATGTCAGTGTGATCAAGACAAATGATGTGGTGATAAAATGATCGCACTGTAGAGAAATGTAGAAATTATAATTTTCTTAGAGGACAAACAATTTGTAGAAAGAACTCTTTTTGGGTTTAAAAAGAATAAGGAGTTTCTTCGCTGACTTTTTAAGATAATTTAGTAATTTTATGAACCATTGAAAATTAAACATATGAGGCACGTTATTTCGATCAGATATTGGAACAAAAAGGTGATAAAATATTGGAGATCGCCTACTTACCATCAAGCTGAATTTGATGTAATTTTTTTTTGTCTTCAGTCATTTGACTTGTTTGATGCAGCTCTCCAAGATTCCCTATCTAGTGCTAGTCATTAATTGATGTAATTAATTTGGGCAAATATAAAAAAATGACTCCACCATACAAATGACATCAATAAATGAAAAGAAATGGTCGGAAAGAAATTTAAATAACTGAATACCAAATTACGGAAAAAGTATTGTGATCATGTTTTTAAGTATTACAGTATTATGGACTATGGACATTATAATACAGTGTTTAAAAGATCTAACTTTTAAATTACTACATTTATCTTATTACAATAAATAACTGATTATTATATAGTTATGAAGGCTAAATATATATCACATGAAATAAATAAAAATAAAGTACACAAAACAAAAACAAATAATTAAGTAAAATTAATAAAAACAAATTAAAACTAATAAAAAATAAAAAACAATCACAGAAGAAGCTATTTGTAGTATATAGTTTAGTCAGTATAGTTCCCTCAGTCACGAATAAAATATCCTTTCCCAATATGCATGAAAACTTCACTTACACATTTTTTATTACATTTCAATTTTTTTAATAAATTACATTTTTACAATTAAAATCTATATTTGTTATTGTAACAATGAGATTTATAAAAGTTGAACCAAGCCAATATACTTTAATGAAAAAAAATTTAAATATTCTTGAAAATGTAAAAAAAAAAAATGGTACAACATTTAAGCTATTTAAGATTTAATAAATCAATAAAATAGGTTTTTCAATTCTTTAACTCTCTGAAGAATTAGTGATGCAAAATTAGTGATTCCCAATAAGTAAAAGACTTTGTCTGCTTTTTCTATGAGTCACTCATATAATAAATTAGAATTTGTTATTTATTTTGATGCTGAATGAAGTACTTCATCACTGTAAGCTTGAGGAATACCAGAACGACCAGGCACAGATTTTGTAACTGGTACTTGACCAAGTGAAGGATCAAGTCCTTGCCAACTTCTGAAAAACAATCGCAAAAGTTAATTAATAAAAACATTAAAAAAATATATTGCTGAAATTTCAGCTAAGGAAGAAAAAACATTCAGAAATATAAAGGGTAGGGAAAAATGTCTTCATATTTTAATGAAAAAATAAAACAAGGTCTTATTCTCTATATAAACACTTCAAATAAAATTTATTAAACCAAATATAAGACAGATCAACCACCTTTTGCCATTTTTGAGGTAAATTCATAATATTATCACTGCGTGTTTCTGGACGAAAAAATGCGATAATTGAGTTTCACAGGACTCTTTTGAAGTACACTTTATACTGTTAAAAATGTATGTTAAGAGCAAACAAATAGTAGTCTTGACAGTGTAAAATCAAGACTGTACATAGTGGTTACATCAAAACTTCCCAGCCAAGCTCATTCAATTTTCGATACATCACCAATAATGTGTGTTATCTGACACGGTCATGATGAAAGAAAACAACTTTCCTATCAATCAATTCTGGTCACCTTATTTTGATTGCTTAGTGTAATTTTTCCAGTTGTTGACAGCAGAGATTAGGAATCAATCATTTGACCGAGTGGTAGTAAATCATAGTAAACAATTTCTTTCCTATCCCACATACACACAGCATCTCTTTTTTGGCATCAATCCTGGCTTTTCCATAGCAGACTTCACCTTGCTTAAACCACATCATCTTTTCAGTACCAAGGTGATCTATTTTTATTGCCCACGATGATCCATTTCAAATATAGTTAGATTTCATTTTGTTTTACCAGCAATTCAGAGATGAAAATTCGATCCATTAAATTTTTCATTATAAAATCATGTGCCACCCAAAAATCAGGCTTTTTTTTAACCAGCTTCAACAAATGGTTTAAAACGTTTTGTGATCAATGTTTAGTTCTTTACTGAAATCACTACCAACACAAGGTCCATCATTCACATCAAAATTTCCTGATTGAAAATTTCTTGAACCAGCTTTATACCACATTTACTTATACTGCACCATGTACATAACATCAAACATTTTTTTAGCAGCCTGAGTCACATATTCTTCCTTTTTTTGTAATAGAATTTCAAAATACACTGAATTTTTGTTTTACTTCTCAATGAAAAAAAAATGATCACTTCAAATTTCAAAACAGTGGCCACATTAATTTTTAAGTCTCTATTTTGTATTTTATTAGAAAAAAATCATTAACATTAATTAAAAATAAAATGACATCTCATTTTGTTTATATACATATGCCCAAATATAAGAGAAGAAAAATCAGTTCTACAATTTAAAAATAACCTTACAGGGCACACATATGATTGCATTAAACATACACAAATCCTTCAATGAAATTTAACTAAATGATATAATTTTACACAATTCCAGTCAAATATTAAAAGAAACACTGACAATGAATAACAAAAAAACAACAATTTTTTACCTGTTTGACAGATTTGAAGATAATTTATCAAGTGGCATATCTGCTCGCAATTGTATAGTGCCATCATCTCCAGATTGAACTGTGATATCCTCAACATCTACATTATAACGAATTTTATTACTTACTAACGACACATCAGGATCTAAATTTGTATTACTTTCTGGCAGTTCTACATAATAATTTCCACCTATAAAATATAAACACAAAAACATAATTAAAAGACTTTACTAACTGACTGTTTACTCGCATAAATAACACTTATTTTCTTAACAACAATAAGCATTTTGGTTTACTTCTGCATTTTTGTTTATTATAACACTGATTTGATTTATTATTCATCATCATTTGAAGAAAAATCATTGGCCTTTCAAAGACATTTAATTCAATTAAGACAAGAAAATAACTTTTTAATGGGGCAGATAGGAAATGCTGACCCCAGTTTACACTGACTTGCCACCAGATTTAACAATTAATGCTGTTAGTGATAAAACTGTTCACATAATTGTGGTTATGAAAAAACATCAATGTACAGTCATGTTGGCAGTACTTGAAGACAGCAAAAAAAAATCCACCATTTATTGTGTTTTAGAGAAAAACCCTTCCAAAAAGTGAAAAATTACCTCCTGATGTCATTAAGTGCCAAGAAAAAGAATGGATAAATAACGTGCTAGTTTTAGAGTGGGTAAAATGTGTGTGTGAGAGGACACACGTTTTACCCACTCTAAAATTTTTAAAATTTTCAGTGATGGGACAGTTTCTGCGGATATGTAACAGATAATTTGAAAAAATAATACTTTGAGAAAAGTAAAACAGTGCAAGTTTGTATTTTACTGGAATGACGTCACTACCCCAGCCATTCAATGTTTGTATTAATTGGCCTTTCCAAGCTCATTTGAAACATTTTTATTAAAAGTGGATGGCAACTACAGTTCTGTACTAGTACAGAAAGACTGAAAAAGCACAGTTTGACATATACGCGAATGGATCTAGGCTGCATGGTATCTTACTTCATATGATTAGGTGGTGTAAAGCTTCAAGAAATACTGCATTTCTAGTTGGAAGTGAAGACTACTGTTTGGAAAATGAAGACGAATCATGCCCCTGCTGAAATCATGCCCCTCCTTCTTCAGATTTACTGTATTAGTTTTGAATTTGCTTGTCTTTTAAAATGATTGTAGGATGTTGCTACAATAAACTCTTTGTTCTTTTTCTGTTTCAGATGTTGCCTATGTGTATTTCCATATTTTTTACAGTATTTATCAATGTAACATAATTTTTTTACATAATGTAGTATTTAATGACAATTTACTTTTAAAATATATATTTTATTATTTTATTTTTATTGCACAAAAAATAAATAGAAATCAAATGAAAATTTTACGTTTTACCTTTTTTCCCAAAAACTAAACCTTAATTTTCAGGTGCCCATTATATGCAAGGACGCAAAAGACAAGGGTGTATGCAAGTTACAGTAATTAAATATGTAATTTTTCAAATAAATTACACCAATGTTTTTTTAACATTTATTTTTTATAAAATAAATTAATTTTATATATATACAAAGGCTGTCCCAATATAACTATCAGTAGGACTCACATTTCCAAACAATGATATCAAGAGATCCAACAGTGATATGGGAATGTAGTACAACTCATAGAGTGGACTATGAAGTAGTTTAGATGGAGAGAGAATTCTCACTGTTATGTACATTTGAAAAAGTACATACACTTAACCACACTGTTGTATATTTACAACAATTATTCAATACACAAATCACTCTCATTACCTTTCACCGCTTGACTGCGGAAGAAATTCTGGACTTAAAAGAGTTAAGGAAGAGGTTAGCCAACTACTATATAAGGAGTGTCTTGTTGGGAGTAAAACACAGATGATGAGAAAGGACTGATTTAAGCTTTTGAGATGTGAATATGGAGAACGATGGGGAAAAAAATATGAACAGATAAAATGGTGACTGATAAAATAATGAACAGGATTAAAGAAGAAAGAGCACTAATGCAAGAAGAGTACAAAAGAAAAGAAAATGGTTAGACATGTGGTTAGAAGAAGTGGAATCTTGACAATGCTTTGAAAGAGTTAGTAAAAAGAGAAAGGAAGCAAGAAAGAAGAAGGATGAAGATAATAAAGAAGGTGAACTAGAAGCTACAAAGTGATGAAGGGGAAGGTGATCAAGGACAGAAATGGATGAAGACAATGATGGTGTAAGGATCCTGCCACAGAACACCAGTTGATGATGATGATGATAAACACATTTTTAGACTCTTTCTAAACTGGAAACCACTGACTGGGATACCAATAAAGTGGTTTACAGAATTAAAAGCAGATAAATGTCTGCTTTCACAGTTTTTCATATTAAAGGGGAACTTCTTTAATATAGATGGGATTGGGGAAAACAATTACTTATTACAGGGCTCAATTAGTTTTTCAGTAGATATCACAAATTAAGTATTAAATAAGACTGTAATGAACTTAAGATTTTGATGATGATAATTAAAAAATAATCCAGTTTCATCATTGCTGTTCTTTGTGTTGTAGATATGGGTCCATGGGGAAAAAACTATCCAAAATTTATACACATAGTAGCTAATAACTTAAGCAATAATCATAACTGATTAATACATAATACCTTAATCATACCTTAATACTAATACCTAAATCATTATTGATTATTTTTAAAATATTAATCAAGGTGACTTCATATCAATATAATGCTGAGTTCTTGCTACAACACTCCACTGCAAAATATTAAAAATTTGTTTAAAACTATTACATTAGTGGATACATGACTTAATGATGTGTAATGAGTGAAGGAAAAGTTAGACAATGGTGTAATACTTTAAAAATCGCTGTCCAAATGTGCATGACGAAGAGCAGAGTGGAGAGCCCAGTATTCAGATCGACAAAAATCATTGAACAAGTGAACCGAAAATTGCAATGTGATCGGTGATTGATGATTAGCTGATCGATTTCCGCATGTTAGAAGCACCTCTAACTACAAGATTTCACAGAAAAGCTTGAATATCACAAATTATGTACAAGATGGGCACTGAAAATGCTCACCAACCAAAAGAGCAAAGAATGTGCAGTAGATGAGCATTTTGGACCACTATTGCTATTGACAAGATAATGATTTTTTTCCCACACTGTTATGGGCGACGAGACATGGATATTCTACACCAACACAGAATCTAAACAACAGTCAATGCAGTGGCGCCATTCAAGTTCCCCAAAACCGAAGAAGTTTAAGCTATCTCCGTATTTAGTTGAAAAATGTTTGCTACTGCTTTTTGGGACGAAAAGGGCAATTTTGGACGAAATCAACCAATTTTGGTTGACTTCATGGAATATGGATCAACAATTACAGCTGATGTTTACTGCAAAATATTCTCACCAAACTGAAACGTGCAATCCAAAATTGATGATATGGAAACTATAGTCCAGCATAGTTCTCCTTTACGATCCTCCTTCACGACTAACATGTGTCCTCACACCGCTACCTTAACCAAGAAGATTCAAGATTTTCATTGGGAATTTTTTTAACCACCCTCCATATAGTCCTGACCTTCAACCTAGTGACTACTTCCTCTTCTTGCAATTGAATATGTGGCTTGGTGGACAACGGTTTGAAAACAACGAGGAACTCAAGACTGCCATTTTCAGCTGGTTCAATTTCAGGTGGCGAACTTCTATGCAGAGTAGTTAAAGAAACTGGTGCAGTGTTGTGAAAAGTGTTTAGAACTGAATGGCGATTATGTGGAAAAGTGAAATAGATATATAGTAAAATAAAGTGTAAGTAAAAATTTTTCTCACAAGTTATTTCTTTTAATGACCAACCTTTTACTTTATGAATGTGCCTCGTATATTATGCAAACATGACGGACATCCCTTGATGTTCCTAAAATTCTCACATAAGTTCATCACAAAATTGAAAAGTACATTTCCTTTTATAATTTTGTTTTTTAACATAATTAAATATGTATAATTTGTTCCCTTGGAAAAATGAATAGTGTTGATTGTCTATAATTGACTTGAAAGAAAGAAAGCCTAACAGCAATTAATTTCTCAATATTAATTTTATTCTGGTTGGCAATCCATAACTAATACTGACTGATGATAACAATAGATGAATTTTTTGTAGCGTGTGAAAAATGCCATGCCAGGACTTGAAACAAATACTTCTGGATGAAAGACAAATCACTCCACTACAGAGATCAGCCCTTTTATGAATGAAATATTTTGTGATTAAGTTATTTAAAAATAATAATTATTTCCAAAATACAGTTAGTTTTGATACGATACCTGGTATAACATCTCTAAAATCACTGGAATCACTGGTTGAAATTTCACTCCATGATCTTGCTTCATTCAATGCCATTTCTGCTTCCATTATAGATACAACTGGCTGATAGAAGTCTTTTTTGTTTTCCAGAACTGCTTCAGGACACGATATCATTACATACATTTCTATCTAGAGAGAAGAAAATATGTTTACAAATTATAAATAAAAATAAACTCAGTACAAATGCATGATTAAAAAGTTATTATAGGCACCACACCTATTAAGAGAAATAACAGTTCAATTATGTCTTTATATAAAAAAGACCAGTCTGGCCTCTCTTCACCAAACTCTTGTCTTTACAGTTCTGATACTAAAAGGACTGCAGGTGGTTCCACTTTCATCTGTCTTACAATCTTTTATTTATGCTGGAAGTAGAGGTAAATATGATTTTGGGTAACAACTCATCATAATAATTGCCTAAATTAAAATGTATGAAAGAGATTAAAAGAGAGTTTAATCTCTTCATTTCGTTTCCACAAATGAAGAGTAGTATTTGAAAACTTGGAATTACTATGAAAATAAACTAGGAGAAAAGAAAAAAGAGAAGAGCCAAAATGGGTGTACAGATTTTAGAGTTAAAACAGAAAATATTTTTAAACCGACACGAAAATTGGGAAGAAGGTAATAGATGTAATGATGGCAAAAGATTTAGATATTATGGAGTTGAATAAAGTTAAGTAACAGGCAAGAGCCAACAGAGAAGTAAAAATTAGATATAGATCACTATGAAGTGATAGAAGATATTGTAGAAATCAGAATGGGTTAAATTGTATAAAGGAGTAAACAAGGTTTGAGTATGAAATAACAAAAGAGATTTGTTTCAACTAGGAGAGAAGAAATTTTCAACAGAAAGATTGGATGAGATAGGTAGCCAAAGTAAAAGAGGACAAAGGTATGATTCAAAAGTTTTTCAGGAGTACCTCAACAGATAATTGATTGATTAGTAAATAAGAATCACATCAACAATTAAATTTATGCTATTATTACATAAGATTCACATACATGTGGCAGCAGCTATCTATACTTTTCTGCTTTCTACTAAATTCTACTTTAAAAATAATTCCTTAACTAAAAAAAGTATATACATTTAATTTCAAAAGATTTCTTAAGGACTACTTAATTTCATTAATATTTAACTATCCTCATATCCTGTCTATAAGTTTTGTATATAGTATTATATCTCCTAATGACAGAAATAACAAAACCAGATATTACTGCTTCATTTTTAAATAAGTGCTCTTTAAGAACTAAGATTAAAGTTAGTTTATAATATGAGGCATGTTCAAAAACTATTCCAAAAACAAGTCGTAAGTTGAAAACTTTGAACTGAGGTGAATAGACAGTACATGCATTACAGCACATTCATGATTTTTCCAGTCTCATCAATTAAGACACTTCTCACAAGTATGTGATTGATTGTTAACATTTGCATGTTACTATATCCCTTGAATCTATGTTAAAATCATAAAAGACAAAAGGTATTCATTTGGAGTTGGTCAATCCACAAAATTAAGTGGTATTTTCTCTTAGAAAGAATAAGAACTAAATAGAAAATTTTTAATCCTTATTAATCAAACTTATCAATCTATGCATTTATTAGTACTGATAAATTTTTTTATATCATAGACAGATTTGAGAAATAAAATTTGCAGTCAGAAAACTAGCAGTAATAAAAGTATTACGAGCTATTTATTAACAAGATTCAAAAAAATTATTATATACAGTTAGCAATGTAATAACCTTATCTATGAAGCCAAAAAAGGTATCCTAAAGGGATTTAAATGTAAACTATGTTTACATTTAAGACAATTTAAGACATTCGTTTCATTTTTAAAATCCCATGAAAATACAGAAAATAACTATGTATGAGTGTATTGTGTGTGTGTGTACGCGCGTGCACATGAGTTTATGAGTGAGTGAGCACGTGTGCACACATGCTTGAGTGAGAGGGGGGAGAGTGACCAATAAACACTATTGTTTTATCATAGAGTTTGAGAGAAAAATAACACCTTTACCCTGTTTTGAAGTTAATCTATGGCTATTACCAAGTACTTGACTAATAATTTTATTTTGATGTAGAAACACTGGTTAAAAGCAAAAACTGGACAAAACTATTTTTTATTTTCCTAAAGTGTACGTTGCAATCTGTTCAACTATTGAACAATTAGCCAAGTCCCAATGAGATCAGGATGGTAAGTATGACATAAATGAGGAGTAGTGTTCTACAGACTTAGGCCGACCTTTCCTGAGATTGGCGATTATTAATTGAACCCAACCACCAAAACACACTGGTATCCACCCTATTTTACTAGGATTACTAGGAAATTTTACTAAGATTTGAACCTTAGAACCTTTGACTTGAAAATCTGCTATTAAACAACTGATTTGCAATGAAGAATTTACCATTAAACTGGTGGAAATAACTATAACAATTAGTTATCATTCTCATATTTAAAAAAAATATTTTTTTGGTTGAACAACAAATGACAGATGTAGCACATAAAGTTGCAGACTTATTCTTTTATGAATTCATGAAATGGATGAAACATTTAAATGGAAAACTAAAAACTCAATATAATAGAATTCCAGATGTTTAAATACGGTTAAACTTCAGATGACAGTGACTAATGTAATGTAGGTTTTCAGACACAAAATCCAGAGGTTCACTCGCCTTCTGTTTTTCTGTTGCAGTGTGAATAGGATTTTTCTTCTTATAAGAGTAGAAACTCTTCTGATTGCTTCTAAAAACCCATTTACACCAAGCGTTCCTACAATTATACCGACAGTTTTTGCATCTCTCAATTTCTCAATAAAATACCAACAACACTGCAAAGTTTTTCCAATATCAACAGGTTCCAACTGGCCATTTCCAGAGTAACAATATATATTTCCTGTAAAATAAAACAAAATAACACAAATATATCACTTGCAATAGTTTCACTTTATATTAAGATAAAATTCCTTGAACCATGTGATGGCAAGTAATGCATGGTGGAAATAAATTAATTCTATCACACTACCTGTGCCCCAAAACGCATAGACCATTTCCTGGTAGAGTAAGCTTCTGCAAAAAAAAGCACTAAAGGAACTAGTCATGTGCCCGATAAATTGCTGGATTAATTCACCAGAAAAACTATTCTCATAATAGGATATTCAAGGCTCATATGATATATTTCAAATTATACCTACTTAAAAAAATCAGAAAAGTTCATATGAATACATGAACAAAATGTAATAAGTACAACTGAGAATAAGTTGATCTGAATTTTTAGAAATAATAATAGAATTTAAGAAAAGGGTTATAGAGGTAAGAATTTTAGAGGTAACTCTAATTATTAGGTGAGAAGTAAGGCTTAAACTAACAATGTATTACATTTTACAGAGTAATTTTTCATAAGTGATATTTTGAGTCGCTGACTAAAACATATTCAGAAAGATGGACGTGGTTCCAAGAATAACATTAATAAAGTTAACTTCATAGATCTTTACTTTTTAGATCAAATTCTATTTTAATATTTGATTTACCAAAATCAAATGAACTGTTCTCAGAACATCAGCAATTAAATAAATAATTATACTCATAATTTTATTGGGAAAATCAGTGGTAAATTTTTTTGTACTGTTGTCTTCTATAATTTCCTAAAATTGCATTTTATTTACAAAATCTTTTTGCATTTCACGCAAAACTGAAGCAAAAGCATGATGTTTCAATTTGTAAACATTATCAAGTTACCCCATTACCTCAATTTGGGTCTGTTTGTATAGGATTATGGTTGGGTAATAACTTTGTTTACAAAAAAAAAACTTGAAAAATAAAATTATTTAGAGCAGGTTAGCTCAAATTAAAATCAAATTTTTACCAATGGTCTGACCTCTTTTGATGACATACACAAAACAAGCCAGTAGCACAGAAAGGTCCAGTTTTGAAAGTACAGTGTTTAGAAAAGTAATGACATATTCATTGGTTTAGCTAATACTGGAAAAAGGTAGGTAGTTTGAATTACTTAATTCATCATTTATATTTAAATAATTTCTTTTTCAATTGGATATTAATTAGAGAAATAATATAACATTATTAATATCTTATTACAATAAAATAAGAGAAACATTTATTAGCTGCAAAATGCCAATTTGAAATAAACTCATTGGCTTAGTACAATTTGATTGTAATTCTATGTGAAACAATATAATGATTTTTAAACAATATATTAATTTATACCTAATATAAATACAGACACATGTTTGGATGACATACTTAAGGTCTATATATGTTTTTCCTTAACATATCTGAACATTTTATTCATATTTCAAAATTTTATGGTAAGTGGTATGAAAATGAGATCTCAAAAACAATTTTGATCATTTCTTCAACTGAAAACAAACAATAATTAGAAAAAATTACAATACCTATAACAATACAAACATTTTCTTTAGTTAGTAACTGTTTGAAAATGTTGGAACACATATTATGGAACATGAAAATGAAAAGTAATCTGTTTAAATTAATAGTAATTATTAATTTAAATTTTTAAATAATGTAATAACATTACAATAACATTGAATGAAAGAGGGCTATTCAAAATGGTGACATCACTCCAACAAAAATGTGATGAGAGAGTATGTTGATTACTGAATGAAAATTTATTTCAGAAGCAACAAAAAGACTGTGTTGTGTGTAAGAGTGTCTACATAGTACCAGTCCATTCTTAAGCAATTTTTCTTAATTATTTGTCACACATTATACAATGTAGCAAAAAAAAAAATTAATTAAGAAATTATCGTATTAACAATGACAGCTATGAAATAAAATAAGAATAACTCTTGGATAGATAACAACTAAATATAGACAACAAAAACAAGGTAATGGTGAAGTAGCGAATAAGACATGAATGTTATAAGATGAACTGATTCAAACTGTTTAGAATTAAAGAAGCAGCAACTTCACCGAGTACTGCCTCCACGTTCTCACAGAACCTATCCAGAAGAAATGGGATCAAAGATAAGAAAAGGAAGAATGAAAAAGGAGAGGATTATCAACCTGGAGAGGAATACAAGTACCACCAGGAATTTGTCCTTTCCAGGATCAAACAGTAAAATAATATAGGATCCTTAACAATAAAATAAAATTACACTTACCGCTTAGCGATATGCGAAAATTATAAAGTAATCGTGATTCTTTTGGCCCAATAAACACGATATCTTTTGACTCATTACTATTATGTAGACAATAACCACGTCCTAATTTATAAATAGAATGTTTGTACCACCACTTAAAAGGCAGCATGTCTTTGAGCATGCGCAACTGTGATTTTTATTTTTAATAGGTTCAGCCATAACAACATCACAGTCAGATAATCCATCACGAATAAATTCTAAACAAGCAAAAACAAACACGCATATTGAAATAAAATACTCTTTCACATGTAGCAAAAGACCTGGTAGTCCAAGTTAATCAGTTTTATAACAAGACAAAATCATATACCAGGTGTACAAAAAAAAATGTGTAAGGGTTTTAATTTTTTACACAATATCTTTTGGACGAGGTGTAGAATGTTGATTTAAGACTAGAATAAAAGAAAAAAAATATAAATTTTAGCTTCTACCTTTCCAGTTCACAGTGCCACTAGCAAAGATTGTGATGACTCTGAACAGAATCCCCATTCTGTGTTTTGCAGTTTGCTAAATGTGAACCCGGTTACAGTTCAACATGGATTTGTAGAAAGTTTAATTGTGAGCCTTCAAGTGACAATAATTTGATAGTGACCATTGATGGTGTAATCTGTATGAAACAACCAGATGTTTATGTAAAAGGAAGAGTACAGGAGGACTGAAGGTGTCTGAAGAAAATGTTAAATATATTGGGAAGTCTTTCCTGGTAGTCATAAAAAATCTGTTAGGAAGACCGGCCATGAACTAGCAATGCCAGTGATGAAACTGTGGAATGTTTTAAGGAAACACTTACATATGCATCCAAACTGTTTATAACAGTTTTGAAGCAACCTGACTGCAAGCTTTGAAGCCTACAGACTACAATGTGTACAGTGACTTCGTAACTGAATGTTACAGTATGAAGATCGTCTTCTGTTTAATAATGAGTCAACATTTCATCTTAGTAGAAAAATTAACACATATAATGACCATATCTGGAGATCAGAAAATCCCGATGTACTCCTACAATATGAAAAGGACTTTCCAAAATTAAGTTTACAAACCGACCTTTTTTTAGCTGAAGCAAGTAACTTGCTTACTTGGATATCTACGTATGTGGCTCTTTCCTGGCAACAAGATGATGCACCTCCTCACTAGCACTGTGAACAGGATCGGTCAGCATGGATCCAATGACAAAGCTTGTTTGTGAACCTCCACGGTCACCTGATCTGATCACATGTGATTACTTTATTGGGATCTTGTGTACATGCCTCTATTACCTACAATCTACCCGATTTGAGGAAAGGATTGAACCAGCTGTCATTTCCATTACTCCAGACATGCTAGTTAAAGTATGGGAAAACTCTTCTATGAGCTGGGCATGTGTCCCACATGACGAAAGTGCTCACATTGATCAAATGAAGGGAAAAACTGTGAAAGAATTACTCTCATTTTATTTGCAATTCATTATTGTAGTCTAAGTTAAGAGATATTAAATAGCTTTAAAATCATTGATATTCTTTACATACACTCCGTACATACTATGGTTACTGTTACAAAATCACACTGTTATGTTGATTTATACAAACATGAAAAGGAGGAATTCCATTTTTTTTGGAACCCAGTGGCAATTCTCAGTATTTAACTTTTCTTAACTTGTCCTGGTGTTTCAAAAAATTATTGATTGTCACATCAAAAAGTCATTTAGAATAAATTATTCATTCCATTACTTTGGTAACATATCTTCATAATTTGTAGTTTACAAACTTCAATTGGTCCATAAGGTATTAAAGGTAATGTTGTTTCTACTCAAAATTTCAATGTAAAGAGTAACAGAACTTAAAAATATGGAGAAATTGGAATAAGGCCTTTTTTCCATTACAATTGTGATTTATCTAGTATACAGTAAACTAAATGTTTTTTTAATTTATTTTTGCATATAAAGGTGGTCAGGAAAAACAAGAAATTTTGAAATAACTATCACCAATGATAAATATTTTTGCAAGTTTTATTGTTGAAAATTAAAACAATATATACCCCATTAAGGCTGAAATAACAATTTTCAATTTTTGAAAATAATGTCGAGTAGGTGGTGAGATTACATGGTCACCAAAGAACTGTCGAATGGTTATCACCGATGTTCTTGCAGTATGGGCCACGGCACCATCTTGCTGGAACCACAGATATCCGTTTCAGGGAAGTTTTTGAGTTGTTCTGGCACAGAAAATTCAAGTAATTAAACATACTTTGTATGTTTAAATACTGTGGGAGAATATTCACAGTCATTGAATATTCTCCCACATCTTTAAAGAAATATGAACCCCATCAAGCGGCATCAGATAAAACACACCAAATGGTAACCTTAAAGCTATGTAAAGACTTATGAGCTACGTAATGTAATTTAAGATTATTAGGGGATCAATATCATTTTTGTTTGTTGACATATCCATTAACATGGAAATGCACTTTGTCCCACATCTACAAATTTTCAATGAAACTAGGGTAGTCATTGATCTTTTTCATCATTTTTTCACAAAACTGCAGTCACACCAAAAGGTCCATTGGTTTTAACTGTGCCACAATTTGCATTTTGTATGGAACTGTAAGTCCTGATGGAGTCTTCATGGAGTGGTTGTCTTGTCAAGGTACAAAGCTGATAATGTTTATGAGCAAAACATTGAGACTTATTGTGAACGAAATCCAAACAGCTTCAATATTCTCTGAAGTTCTCAGAGTTTATGGAGCTCCTAATGGTTTCTTCTTTAAAGTTGAACCAGTCTCCTCAAAACTCTCAACCTCTGTATTAATCGTATGGCAAGACAGAGCACAATCATGACTTTCTAAATTGTAGTGATACTGAAATTCCCTGTAAGCAGCGTGTGCTGTCACCGTTTTTATAATATGCTTTCATGGCAAATGCACATTGGAAACCAGTCCACCGATCCAAGGCAAGGTTGTTCTCCCTGCCTCAACAACACAGTCATGAAATGCTGCCATTTTACATGGCTGGCTTTACAAACCTTACTCTGTTATAAATATATCTAAAAAATTTATAAAAAAAATTTGTGAACCTTTTGGACAACCTCATCATAATTATCCAAAAAACTATAAAACACACGTAAAGTCAAATGTTTTTTTCATTTATAATTTCATTAAAAATTGAAAAATAAACACCAATACCCTTGAGAGAAATTATTATAAATAAATCTATAAATTCACTATAATCTATTTCTCAAGTGTCTTAATATTTCATTATATCAAACAGATATTTCTATTAAAATATGAAGACTAATCGCACACAAAATTAATAAAAAAAAACTTACTCATATGATGGCTATAACCAACATCAAAGACTAAAACTAAAACAAACGGAGATTCCACAGCAGAACAATGTTGTCTTATAATCGATACACATTTTGTAACATCAAGAGAATATTTTGGAAATACATAAAACACTGGTAATCAAACTGTAGGACTTAAACAAGTATGTCCAAAATGTATAATACCATCTGCATTTATATGTTCAGCTGCTACTTCATCAACACAACAACTGCAAAGAAACAAAAATGATTATCAATTAGAAAATAATTACACAACTTCAATTACACAACATTCTCAACTGGAGTCCACAATGATGTATGTTGAAAATAAATTACGTTATATCACTATAAGTAGCACAGTCTTTAAAAATTAGCTATATGAAAAATATACAATAAAAATAAGATGGGGAAATCAAAAATTTAATCGCATTTATCATAATTACTTGATCATAAGAGATATTAAACAGCAAAATCACATCCCCTTTCAAGGAATATAATTTTATTTGCCCAATATTTTATTTGCTTGTATGGTTATCATAAAAGTAGCATGTTCAATAAAAAAAAGTAGCAACCAATTTGAAAGTCTTGTTTTTTATGGCCAAAAGATTTAACCCCCATTAGAAATTAATTCCCATTTACTTGAAATATATAGTGACATCATAACTAATTATAAGTCATGATTGCAAACTGATGAGTTCCATTCAATAGTAGGCACATTGACATTGACAACAATGCACATGGAAGTGCAAACTACACCACCCATGATTATCTTCAATACTGAGATGAGTGTTTTAATTAGCAACATAGCTTATTGCCAACTTAACACAAATAACAATATTTTTAAGCAGTTTTTTTTATATTGGTATGGCAAAAAAATATCATGATGAAAACAATCACCTCCATCAATGTAGTTTATTGCTGGATTAATCATTTCTTATTAAAAATGAAATGAAATTCAGTTGATATATTATTCCCATCTTCATATGAAAGAGTGTTGAACAATTTCCTCTGTCAGAAAGATGTTGCAGAACAATTTTCTTTTATAACTAAGATGGTATATGCACTAAATACGGACTCACTGACAATGAAATTAATGCAGTAGTATATCTGAAAATGGTGAAGAGACTCTCAGAAGAAAGTCAATTTAAGATGGATGGCCAGCTAAAGGCATTGTATTTTTAAGTGTCAATAAATACCTATCATAGATTTTCAAATGGATGTGATATAGCACATATAGTGGCAGTTGATGTGGTATAGCAGCATCTCTCTAGCAATCTCATCTGACACCTCGCAAACTTCATTTTTTCAACCTCATGAAAGAGGGCTATTCAAAATGGTGATAACACTCCAACAAAAATGTGATGAGAGGGTATGTTGATTACTGAATGAGAATTTATTTCAGAAGGCAACAAAAATACTGTGTTAAAATCAAGGGGGCATTTACACATCTATTTCCTGTGTAAGAGTGTCTACATAGTACCAGTCCATTCTTAAGCAATTTTTCTTAATTATTTGTCACACCTTATACAATATAGCAAAAAAAAAATTAAGAAAATATTGTATTAACAATGACAGCTATGAAATAAAATAAGAAAAATATAAATCATGTCCACAGAATAATAGCCAGATAGCTAAATATACATTATTATTAACATCTACACACACTACATATATTTACTTGGTAAACTTAGTCGCCATTACACACCAGTTGCTAGAACAAAATAATGGATGAAAGAGGCTGGTTCAACATCTGGATAGTGCTCACTATTTTTTATTGTTTATAATTAATTTTAGGTACTTACGTATTAACGCCACCGCAGCTACAGCTTTATTTAAAAACAAAGTAGTCAATCGGATTTCGGTGAAAAATGGGCCAATTTAAAAAATAGAGTTTAAGCCAAAATAGAGTTTAACATAGATTCAAAACAGTCTCTTTATTAATTTGAATAAATGGTTATTTATATTTATTTATTTTATAAATATAATTTAACCAAACTTAACCTACGCTCGCTAACCTTGACTAATTAACAGGAGTGTTTTGATTAAAATAATACATAATTGCAATAATTACTGAATTTATTAAATAAATACTCAAAAAATTACGGTGTTAATTAGTCAAAGTTAGCGAGCGAAACGAGCGTAGGTTAAATTTGGTTAAATTATATTTATAAAATAAATAAATATAAATAACCATTTATTAAAATTAATAAAGAGACTGGTGTGGTGTTAATACGTAAGTACCTAATTTTACTTTGTACACACAAAGTTATTAAAATGTGATGAGACTACCACAATAGAAATATAAAATTGCTTGACAGAAATGAACATTTAGCTTAACATAAAATTAGCTTGATATGATACACATTTCAACTAAACAATAAAAATCATTAATAGTCAAGAGAAAGTAAACTGTTTTGCCACAGAGTTAAAGAACTCCCAGTAGAATGACTATTAGATAGCATTTTTAAACAAGAAGTAAATTTTGGAAAAATTACAAAGGGCTTTACACTTATTTTGAGTTCTATTATTTATTCATAAAATTATAGAAAACTCATACAATTTTTTTTTTTATATAAATCACTAACTCTGCAATTAATTAAGAATTTATAAGTACAATGTTCAAATTATTGGGAATGTTAACAATTATGAATGACTTAAAACACTAGATTACAAACATCTACGGAAAATTTTATTTTGATAAATATTTTAGCAAAAAAGTTTATTGTATTATATTTAGAACACTCAGCATCATTATAATATTTTTTTAATAAATTTACCTGCCATATGAAGTATCACCTAAGATATACAACTTCCTGCAGATTTGTTTTTCAAGCCATAAAGACACTTCAACAGAATCACAAAGAAGAGAATCAGGAAACTGTAAACATACCTGTTCAAAAAGTGAAAATTAAATAAAAGGTTGTAGTTATTAATTTCTTTATAAAAAAAAATAAAAAAAGGTATTATTTAGAAATCCTCACTATCAGATGAATACTAATCAACTGAAATGCCTGTTTATAGTATCCCGTATCATCTCAACACAAGTTCAATTTTATCACAGTACACTTGGAAAAGATTTAATTAACTAGTTTTACAGTGCAAAAAGCATAAAAGTGCAAAGTAAAAAATGTACGTGACCATAAGTGGAATTCAGGCTAATACAAATTAAATTTTTTTATCACAGAACTTTAAATGGAACTCATTTTTAAAACCATTCTCTGATTTGGTGTACTAAGAAGAAAACAAATTAATGTAAAGATGTAAAAGTATAAGGGCCAGACTGTTACAGTGATAGTTCAAAAAGCACATAAACATTGGAGAGTTTAAGACTGTAACTTCTAGGGTTAAAACATAAAAAATTTAAACAATAAATCTACATCTACAACACTGTGTGATGCATGTACATGTGTTTGCTATACCAAATAAGGAGCTCGTGTTTCTATATCTTAAACAAAGCATAGTAGCTGCGAGCTCTTTGGCAGAGAACTTGAACACTTTTGAACCTGCATGGTAAACATCTACACTATCTGCCACTTTTGATTTATTTATCATCATTTAGTGCAACTGCGTATGTTGTGTGCTGAAATAATGCTACATATAAAAGTTGATTAATGCATTTGTTCATACTTAATATACCATAGTAGATATAATTAGGGTCAAAAATACAAGATCTAAATGTCAGAAAGCGGGTTTTAACAGCAGGTGACCCATGCAAGATTAAAGTTTGTACTCTATCATCAATACTATAGACAATTAACTATAAGTTTTGTGAGTTATGGAGACCTGTTCAGTTGCTACTCCATTCTGTGGAAAGAAGTTAAGTTTAAGGTAAGAGTTAAGGTTACACCTTTTGTGGGGGGAGTTTAGGGATAAATTACCAAGGTTTGGCAATACTTAACACCATCTTGTAGGGCACCTAACCGAATTTATGTTTAGGACATTTGAGCGAATTTATGTTTAAATGGAAATGTGGTCACTACAGAGAGAGACTATACTACATGTTCCATTCATGCTAGTAGTTATATGATGACAGTCACCTTACAACCATTAACAGGTGACTCTTGAATCCAACTCTGAGTCTACTAAGGTTAGTTTATAGTTTATTCCTCTCTCCACAAAACTCCAACCTTAACCTTAACCCTAATCTCTCTCCATAGAACCGGATTAGCATCTCAACACATTACTATAACTCAAAAACTAATTACTAATTAACTAGAGTACTGATAAAACTGCAAATTTATTTTCTAAAATTTAGATCTTCTGTTTTTCTGATTCTAAGCATATCTAGAATTTAACTTCAACAAATACTCAATGTGTAATCTGATTGATAGATATTTTAATCTGATCTATTAAGGTACAGAAGTGGCACTATTAATTTTAAATCACTTGAAACACTCACAACATTAAATAGTATACATGAGAAAGTTTGCAGTATATCAAATGATATGAATACTAACCAACTGTAGCAACTGCAGCTGAACTTATTGACAGAAAAAAAATTAAATAACAGAATCTAAATGCTAATAGAATTCACAACCATTGATTACAGATGGAAAAATAATTTAAATCCACCTACCTTTTCTAAATTGTTATCCGTTATCCACTTAACACATTCATCTAAATCATACTTTTCTATTAACTCATTTTCCGAACTACAAATGTCTGGCAACATAACATCCACTTTTCTTTCAATCGCCTCTTCGCTTCTAGTACTAAATCCGGACATGTTAAAAAAATAAAAACAGTAATTCAGTGAATAGTTAAAACACACTTTTCAATACATTAATTTATTACTGTTAAAAAGTCTTAAGACGTAATGAGAAAAACACAATTTTGCCGTGAATCTAACACAGATTTTATTATTAAAATAACAAAAGTACATAAAATTACAGCAACAAAATTCGGTGCTTGCTTTCAATATGCAAGAACTAATAAATTTGGTTCTTATCACGAAGTGGAAGCCATTATGCCAATAAAAAATAATTACACAAGAATTATAACAATAATCTATAATTAAAGATAAACATTATTTTCGAGTAAATACTAATAACTATGAATAATTTCCCAAAATGTTTTTATGTTCAAGAATTATAAATCGAAACTACTCAAACACACGTAACCACTTTTCAACAAGATTTATATTAAACTGTGCTGTTCACAATCTACCAGATTTAAACGATCTACTAAGCAACATCAATAAATAGTTCAGTTCTCCAAGATCAGTGGCGTAACCAAGAAACTCAGGACAGACTATTCTTGTAGAACTTCTGACTGTACATCCCAGTTAATTCAGTGATAAATAACTAAATATAGTATCTATAATTATTTGTTGTGCTACAGAGTAGATGGCCATTAGAAAAAACATACGCATTGTGTAGAGCCAGCAGTACGCTCCTATAATATTCGGTACGAAAGTAAAGCTTGTATTTGAATAATCTTACAAACCACTTGACGGAAAGAATGAGTTTTACTTCCACTTTCCTTGCTCACTTATGTTTTATTCTTAAGAGTTTCAATTTATTTCAAGATATAAAGGATTTTGGAAAATTATAGATAAAATATATCCTATTTCTCTCATATTTCCATAAAATCCAACTTTCAGATTAGAAAAAAACTAATGCTTACTAATAGTTCAAAGCACAGTTTGACCTGTAGTTTAAATAAGTTTTTTTTCGACCAACGGTTTCAATATGACAGCCATTTAAAGCAAAAGATAATTATTTGGTTCTCCGTAAAGTAGGTATTTTTCAGTCGAACTGTGTCAACAGTATTTTTTCACGGTTCGTACAGATTTTCATAGTTTTAATTCACAATGTGATTGAAAAAAGATTATGTAGATTGATGTAATTACATCCCAATTGTTGGTAATCCCAATCATCTGTAAAAATAGCGTACAATAGGTTTACAGTGTTCTTTACCAAAACATAACTAACCAGTGCAAGGTGTTTAATGTAAGCCTCGACCTTTAAAAACAGCTGTTGAAATTCCCATCACCTTTACTAGAAAATCTTTCTTTCACAATTCTTTAATAAATTAAAATTATGAAAACATGGTTGTAGCGCACATTAGTATTTTTTATTTTTTTTCCATCTTGTATATTAAAAAAAATTGGACTGGCCATCTGGTCGTTCTAGTAGACGGATTGGGCTAATTTTTTTTTTATTCTGTTCAGAATGACCCACATATTCGTCATCGGACCTCAAACTAGAGTCTTCTCTGAGAATCTTAAAAAAATCCTAATTTATTCCTTAATTGAGGAAATTTTCAAGGTTATTACTCGCTTGAAGACTTATGTGATCGGTTCATTCAGAGCAGAATAAAAAAAAATCACCCGATCCGTACAATAAAACATCTGGACGGAATGGAAATAGATTTTCAGCACGCATTTTACCTGTAGTAGAAAGGAAAAAGAAAAACTTGGGGGTTGGGCGAGACGTTGTAAAAGTAACAGGTTTTTCGATGATTTTTTAAATACATAATATTACTTTGTAATAATAATGCTGCGGACCAGCAAGAGGAGGCTACTAACCTTTGACCAACAGCCTAAATAATTATTTCATTAATAATAGACTTACTGAAACTGTCCATCACAAAAACAAAACATAATTTTGAGTACTTCAAACTTGTGTTCTTAAAAAATGTTATTTATAAAGGTGGCTTATAGTGAGACTGATGTCCCATCACACTTTACAATATACTTTGAATTATTCACTTCCAAAACTATAATCGAGTTTTTAGAGGTATTGATTAAATATGAACATATAACTCATGTTACACTACAATCAAGAATGATAATCAGCTATTGTGCTACAAATATGTAAGCCTACCTAATTCATTTATCTGATACATTTGATTTATTGAAATGAATGCATTTGTGATTAATACAAATTTAAGGGAGCCTTTTTTTTTTAGCACCTATAGTGTACATGTAGCCAGAATGCATGGACAGTATCCAAACTGAATAGAATATTACTATCTTTCTACAAAATCCATGAAAACATTTCTCCAACCCTACTGATCACAAGAGAATTTTTCCACCTCCTGGGAAACTGAAACGATTCTTTTCAAACTAATTATAGGTTGAAATTTGGCCTCAGCTGCCACTTTGAACAGCCAACTTATTAAATAGTTGCTCGTTTCAATATTCAAGTGCCTCTTTACAAATTCGACATAACTGAGACTCGTATGGTATAACTCTAAATCTGATTAACTTGCACATTCACAACTGAACTTAAGAATGGAAATTGAATTTCTTTTCTGTCATTATTGAAGATAATGAAAAAACAGTGTGGGAAGATCATGCTTTGCTTCCTCTCTCCTAAACAGAGTGAAATTTGAGGAGACATTTGTGTTGACATTCTTAAAAACATTTAAAATGATAATTTTTTAATACAGTTCAGAAATTAAACGACAGTCCATCCAGGTAGCAGAGTCCCAATTCACAAAGAAAAAAGAAAGCACGAAAAGCAATCTAAATTCAAAGTAATGCCTTTTTTTTTAATTTCTGAGGACTTGTTCACATTGATTGGGTGTCTGATCATCAAACTCTTAAGTCTATGTAAGGCTTATGAACCTCTGTACACAGATGAGAAGAAAAGACCTGAAATGAAGAAGAGTACTCATGGTTTCACTAAGTCACTACTGTGTCTGTAAAGATTTTTTTGTCTAAATATATGAGAGAACTAACTTTTTATGGTTTATGTAGCCCATTGAAAGTAAATGGCTGAAATCATCATCTTGTATTTAAAAATGAGTTTTATAGTAACTTATCTTCAACAAAGAAAAGATATTGGGGCAAGGAAAAATTTCACTAACTATATTTTCTGACTTTCTGTCACGTGAGGAGAAAAGGTAAACAAAATTATTAATTAAACCACACGCATCTCATTTTATTTAGAACCAAAAATTTAACAGAAGGATAAATCAAAACAATAACATAATAATAAACATCATCAGCTTTAGTTACGTAAACGTCGATAATTCTGTACATAATGATGGCTTAAACATACTCATTCATATATTATATATATTTTATTTATTTATAAGAAACCGCATTTTTATTTCTTACAAGGAAGGAGTTGTAGGAATAGTTACATAACACAATGTTAAAACTTAACAAACTAGCCAATCAGTTACAGCTCACAGCTATATTACAGCAACGGTTTGAAAATATCAAATTTATTATATCATACATAATATATTTATTGGCTTAGTATATGACAATTATTATTTTAATTAAATTATTATATTTAGTAATAATACAACAATTAGGGAAAAGTAATAAATATTAAGTATATATTTTTTCATTTAGATAGTTCAAGAAAAATAATTTAAAAAAAAAACAACACAAAAAAATGTTATACATTAATTTACTATAAAAATATTGTTACACATAAAAAATTAACCGCAAATCAAATTTAAAAATGCATTGTTTAATATTTAAAAATAATAAAATGAAATCATATAAAAAAATCTATAATGAATTTATTAACAGTTTGTATGAAGTTTAACACTGTGTAAAAAAACCTTTGAAAGGTGTAGCAATACGTTACATTACACTATCATATGAATATAAAATATAAATAACATTATTATTATTATTATTATTATTATTATTATTATTACATATTTCTAATGATAGATACAAAATACATAAGATTTTACAATAAATGGACAATTATTATCATTATCATCATTGTTATTATAATATTATTATTAATGCCATTATTATGTACTATAGCCTATAAAATTCATTTTGACTGAAGCCATTATTTTATAATAATTATGCATAAAAAAATATACATTATACATACTGAACTGATTTGTTAGTAAATAAAGAAAAACGGATCAAAGAAAATTATTATTTCATACGTACTCCTGGAAACTCCCTCAAACAAAAAAGTAATTTAAGGCATTCCTTATTTAGTTCATTCATTAGAACTATGTCAGTCGTTTCTAATTGATAGTAATGATAATAATAACAGAAATAATACCCTAAATAATTTAGATATGAGGGCATAATATAAAAATAAGTTTTTTAATTAACAATTAAAATTTATAAAATAAAATTATACGTTACTGTACAAAATGAAATTAATTGTAAATCAATATTTTTTTTCAATTAATTTTGCAAATACATATAATTATTTAATTAGAACAGTAAATATTTACTTATAACTAACATATAGGGGTCTCTAGAAATACAAGTTTAGTTTTAATTGCTGATATACATATACATACTCGCATACATAATTTTTAAAACCTCACTAATTCTGACCGAATGAGTTAAAACCCTACCTCAAATTATAATACATATGAATTTCAAACACTCTACTTTGTACCTGTAATTAAGGGGAATAAATGTGAGACTATTAGTCCATTATAATACCAAGAGAGCAGCCCCCTTGGTTAATCCGTACAATTCTATGAGAATCAGATATATATATCTCATATCTACATGCTTATCGATGTCTCCTTTCTTTCTTTTTAATTTTAATCTTCAAAATAATATATCACTTAATTAAATATAACAAATAATGCAAGTTATAATAAATTATTCCATTCTATAATACATCGCTGTGCAATTTATCATAACAAAAATTTGTAGGTAAAACTTTTGAAAAAAGTAATAAAATATTTGGTGTCTGGATACATTGAAATAATTAAATTAATTTATCTTCTTTCAGAATGATCCATCAAAACATGAATTATCTAGGGAAAATAGGGATTTTGGATATTATGAATCTGTTTGTAGTAAATGATTTCCATATAAATAAATAAAAGGGAGTGTGGATGTGGATAATTAGATTATCTGTTTCATTTTAATTGGTAACATGAGATTTTAGGACTCAATATCACTGAAGATAATCAACAGGCTGTAAATAGCCACACCAGAGTTAACTAAAATCACTGGTATTCTGTAAGCCCTGGTCATTAAATCATTCCTTTAATAATTACCATTTTCTTTTCAACTTGTTTAAAAATTTTCTGTTTTCAAGATGTTATTGGGATTAATGCAAGAATGATCTTTATAAAATAAGACAGTAACGTGGAGTTTTTGACCGAAATGCTTTGACTTTCTTTACCCATAACTTATGCTCAGCAGATAAATTTAAATATGACAAGACTCAGGTTCAATACTGTGAGCTTTCATAAAGAAGTTTAGACTCTATTGAATTAATTAATTAAAGAAGTACAGGAACATCACATAGCTAAACAGTTATCTCTGAATATTTAGCTAGGAATGATCCTACCCCAAATTAAAAAAAAAAATATGAAAAAAATCATAAAGATTAATAATTTTTAATAATCTTCATTGTTATTCATCAGTAACTATGCAGTATAAAGAATACAAAGGATTAGCACTTGTCTTCCTGTGCTTGTCCCAGGAGGTTGACAGCTTGAGGTCCAACTAGACTGATCATATTTTTATGCTAACTGTTTTTTTTTTGTTTTTTTTTTTATTGGCGATGTCCCCTAGCCCAGATTCTGATAACAAATCCTGCCTTTCTGATCCAGAACTATTTCAAGTTATAAATATGCCTACTAATTTACAATGGTTTGCAAAATAAATACTCTGAATTGAGAAAGTCGCTCAAAATAACTAGAGACTTCAAAATTATAAAAATTAATAAATCATCTACTCATAAAATTGTTTCTTTATATGGTGTCACACAAGTTAATTTCTATGTGGCATATACACTGTTGTTATAGTATGTAATTTGTACCTTCCCTGTTGTTTTATGTCACAGTTGTGTTATTAGCTGAATGCATTGAATAAGATGCATCACAATATAGCTTCAATGACTCAAAACGTGAAAATAAAACACTAACTATTTTCTAATATTACATTATGTACATTTTTTCTTTACAGAAATACCAATGTTATTGTTATTAAATGTAATGAGGAAGATCATGTTTGTACAGTACTGAAAAGACTAATTAAATATTTTATAAAAAGCTTCAACAAAAAGATGAATTTGTCAGATACATAATTTTTTTCTAAAAGTACAATGTGTGTAATGACATTAGCTTATTAGTATTAATTTTAAAGTAATTTTATAGCACAGTATGTATAGCAGTGTCTAAGTGATAAAAGCTATGATGATACTTCATGGCACTAATCTTAGACCTATAAAAAAATAATGAAAAACAAGAAATCAGGGTATATTCATTTATAATAATTCCAAGAATATAAATCTGAAATTGGAAAATTCTTATAAACTTCAAAGAAGAAAAGCAATTTTGGTCTCGGGAATCCATATGTAAGCAATGCAGAAATGACATAAGATTAAGCTTCTTATTAAAAATGTTAGGACATGTATTTGTTAAAACAAAACTAGAAACACCCATAAATTAATGAAGTTTTACTACATACATTCATCCAAATAATTATCCACATAGAAATATTAATAATTTAAAAAAAAACATCCACTTCAAACAGCACATGGCACACACATAAACAAATGATGACATATATTATATCTTGAATAAGTAGTTAACACAGGTAATCAATAAATGTTAAAATAAATTATTAATAGAGTAAGTAACCTTATATGTTAGTAACATCTGCTTCTTTTGGTTTTTTTTTGGTTTTTTTGTCATTATATGTCTCTAATATCAATGTAATTTACAAATGCATTTATTTCTCATATTAAACAATGGTTATTATTAATATTATTCTAATTACAATATTGTTCTATAACAAAATTATATAGTAAAATAACACTAAATATTGAAATTTACATGTACAAAAATCAAACAACTTAGTTTTGAGAAATATATATAAACAAATAATCATGATTACGAGAAAGAAAAACTGAAGTGTAATATTTTTTATTATAAGGATTAAATAAATATATATAATATTTAAACTTTCATTATATAAAGGCAGATTGTTGATTAAGTATTTTTAAACTGTAACTATTAAATTATATAGAATAGAACAATGGTAAAGAAGTGTATAAGAAATAAGTATATCTGTAATCCTGTTTAGAAATAAAAATGGAAAAATTATCATAATAAAAAATAATTAAATAGTATTCTTTAAACACAGCTGTTATACATTTGAAATTTTATTTTTAATTTATTGGTGGGAGAGGCAATTTCCAAAAAAGTGATGAAAAATTCATATGGACAGCAGTAATATTTAAGATATTTTGCTGATGTAACCCGACAAATAAAATACATTTTTTATTTATTATTATTTTATATTTAAATTTAATAAGAGGACCATAATTAGGTAAATAAATAGATTTTTTGGGGTAAGTTATCTGTCTCCAGATTTGAGTTTGTATCAAACAGATTAGGAGAAGGATTGGTGTATAGGAATTATAGTAAAAGATATTGAAGACTGAAGGTTTAAATCATACAACTGTTTACAAAGATGGATGGTGTGGAGACAAACATAAAAAGAAGTTTAGAAGGAAAAATAAATTGAAAGTGAAAAACAGAATCACTAAGCTGTAAACAACTTGCAAAAGAAAGAAAAAAGTGTTACTGGGTAATCAATTCATTAATTTTCCAATAATCCATTATATAATAACAAGCATGATGGATGTGAGCTATCATTTGAATTTTTTCTACATTAGATTCACTAAAAATTTTTACAAGACAAATTTTCAATACAAATGGTTATTTCTATAATTTCACTATAAATTGATCAGGATTTTTTGTTAGTAAAGAATTATATAGAAAGGCAAAACTTATTTTAAACAAAACTTGCTGAAACAAGTTTATTTTATCTCTGTTACCAAGATCTTAACTTTGACTGCAATTCATTTGCTATGTTATGTATTCATCTGAAATATTTATCAGTAGCATGTACCGTTGTGGAAAAATACATTTTTGGTATTTATTCACTCTGGATGCATTTTACAAAAAAAAGAAAGAAAAAAGTAATATAACAAAGAATTAAACCCACTCCACTTTTGGCGAAAAGTTGTTTAATTTGTAGGCTCGGGATACATTTTATAAAAAATTTCAATAAAAAAAATACAGCTTAAAGTAACTTAATTTTGAAAGTTTTCTTTTTTCTTTTCATTAGGAAAATAATATGGGAGATGCATTTAATTTTATTTTTTTGTATTTGTTTGCATCAAACAATCTTTGTATATGTATACATATATTTTTTAATCTTGACCAGCTTTTCTTTCTGGTAGCAGACTAGAACTGGTATCTGGAGCAACAAGTAATTCAGCTGATTTCAAACATGGAGAAGAAAGAGTATTTAAATGGGGTTGAATAGCAGCAGTCTCTGGGTATGTAAAAATCTGTACAAGATTTTTTTTTAAAGAAGAAAATGTCCATTAATGTGGTCAGTTAATTTATATAATGTACAAAATGCTGACTTTTTTCTGGTCTTAGATTCAATACCTAGCTAGGTATGGTAGCATTTTTAAAAATTTCATTATATGATGATAAAAATTCTGAATTGGGCATCACCTGTAGCGAATAAATAAATACTTGATATAAGTCTCAGTAAGTCAAAACATACACAAGCAACAACAAGAGAAATGAATTACTCCCTTCAATCTGGTTGAAAACAATTTCTACTGTTATAATCTTAAAGTAATGCATTAAATCACTATCAGAATTGCAAAAAAATTGTAAAAAACCAATGACATTAATATGCTTTCAAATAATAGATATTACCAAATTTTTTAATTATGAAATTGGTAAATAAAATTCTTTTCTGAATAAATTCATAATGCTACAAATAATGAACAATGTATTTAATATTTTGTACCATAAAAAATATATTTCTCACATTATCATAAAAGCGGTTAATATTTTGAGGTTAACAGCTAAAATAATTTCCCAGAAAAAAGTAAATAAGTTTATTTCAAGTTTAATATAGAGTGAACAAACAGAACATCAAGTAACTGTTGTATTACTTGATATTTTAATGAAGAATACGCAACTAAAATGTTAATTTGCTGTCACATTTATAAAATTTAAGAAGACTATTTTAATGGAACTATAATATGAAACAGTTGATGACAGAACTGGGCAGTGGCAAACATGTTATGATTTCAAGAAGGAATTTTGTAAAAATTATTGGGACGTCAATACATATAAAATTACTATATCATTAGATATAGTCATTTGACAAGCACTGGTAACCAGATCTAGGTGCAAATAACTGTTTGTTTTGTATATACTGTTGTTATCTTAAAAGTAAATTACTTAATGTTATAATGTATACACAAAATTATCAGCATTATTACAATCATGGTTTTGTATCTATGATACAGAATGGCCTACTCTGAAATAATACAAATTTGTTAACTTTTCAACTCTTAATAGAATAAATATATTACAACTTCAATCATAAACACTAGGGCAGTGTTTATGGTACATTAGGGCAATGTACATGGTAGGCAGCAGAGTAGGGTACTTTGATCTTTTTTTTTATTTAAAATTTTTCAGTGATCTAATGAGAATTTTTAGAAAGTGCAATAATGGTAATATATAGTGATTATACTGTAAACACACATATTCATTATCAGTCAAGGACAATGAAAAATCAGATTTTATTATAAAAAATATTTCATGTTTACAGTTCAGAAAAATAAGATAAAATATTTTTCCCAAAGTTGAATCTGTTACTGCGTACTACTTTAGATATAAGAAGACACAAACCTATATTTATTGGAATGATAGATAAAAGTACAATGATTTATGCTTTTACTTAATTTAACTTTTTTTTTTTGATAATGTCACTGGTTTCTTACTCATTTTTAAAAAAAATTAAAATAAATTTTCTTATAACTGAATAAAATATCTGAATTACCAAACATTACCTAATGAGGCTAAATAATTTTGGTAATCACTTGGAATACATACTCTACTGTCTTTCCTAAAGTCCTGATTAATTTTTATGTTACAAATTTCTGATACACTATGTCTAAGTAACATGAGAGAAATATACAAGAGAAAAAATGTTTTGGTAAATTTCTTATTCTCCTCGAGGCACATAAAACCCATAACACACAATACAGCTCACTATCCTCTCATTAATCAACAATGACCACAGCCAGAAATAAACAGGATTTTAATTTACTGGATAGTATAAAATAATTTTAGGTGATATATTTTTAAGAAATATAAAATAACAAAAAAGTAACACTGATAACATTGTACATATGTAAATAGAAAATCAGTGTACTGAATCTTAGTTTTTAGGCATTATGTGATTATAGAACCTTGATACTGTCCCTAGTTACAATTCTGTTGTTGGATTTTAATTAACAATACTCTTAGCTTGGTAATTTGTGGATGGAATAAGCTGCAATCAAGAAAGCTGCGTAAGACATATATAAAGACCTGCAATATTACATCAGTATATCAAATTTATTATAACAGTCAAAAGAATTTTTATCCTCACTAGTATTAATACCATATTATGATCTATAATCTTCATATATACTTTGAAGTTTGTTTTTTTAACTTTTCTGAAAATCAGCATGCCTTACAAAAGGAAAAATATTTTTTTGGATCCTGAATAACATTCTAAATTATATTTATTTATATACTAGTAGTTTGCAATAACTCGGGAAGTATAACAACAGTTGAAACCAGTGGTTTCTGCAGACCACCATAGTTACTCAACACTGAATGTGGTTTCTGTGTGCTACTGGCATTTATTAGTTAGTGGCTAATAATTATATCCATCTACTACATGACTTATAAAAAAGTTCAAAACAATTTTACTTCACAGCAACCTTCTTCAATGTCTCTTTTTTATTTATGTACAACCCCATGACTTTTGAATAGCCAACATGGCATCCTGATTATGTATTTATTCTATTTAAAAAATAACAATTTTTTTCTATGTGTATGTAATGTCACAGTATATATAATATAAAAGTCCTCAAAAAAATTTCTTAATTAGGACAGTTAACGCAATGTATGTTACTATGTATATAGCTTGTAATTTTTTTAAACAATTATATTTTATTACAATATCTAAGTCGGGATTTTCACTGTTAAACACATTTCACAAAATTAAGCATTTGAAAGAATCTATAATTTATTTTAATAAAATTTTTCAAAGCCTTTTACATGTTTAAAAAGGTTTTTTAAAATGTTATATTAATCATAAATAAAAACTAAATACACTAATGCAACAGAATTTTTTTGTTCAGACACTGGTTTTTTTAGTTATTTAGTTTTTTTAACAACAAAATTCATAATACGTTTAAAAAAGTTACATCAAATTCTTCAGTAAAATAATCTTATTTTAAAACATTAATAATAGAATTTAAAAATAATGAATCAGAATATCACAAAAATTGTTATCTACTGGAAATAACTAACAAGTTTGATATAATTTTTTTTTTCAAAAACATCAAGTCATCTCAACAGTGTTTACGTAATATTATCAAATTGTTTTTAATAAACTATATTGTCTTTTTATATTTTTTGAATAAAATTTGAATGTCTAAGAAACATGTAAAGAAGTCAATACTATAATGCAGTCCAGCAAGAAAAAATCAATCAACCAGTTTGCAGCGAGTATCTTTGAATTAACAAGCAGTTTATTAGCATTATATTAATGCTAATCAATATATAGCAATTAATTAAATATACAGGTTGTTTTAAATATTCCCCATATTAAAATAACAACAACAAGCAGTAATTACTGAATTTATTTTTTAAATAATCAAAACATTACTGTTGAATTGGCGAGTGTAAGTTATATTTGGTTAATTTTGTGATTCTGTGTGTGACAAATCATATGTATATTAATGTAACATTGGAGGCGATTAATCAAATTCACCAGTAATTATGCATAATAAAATTTACATAACATATATATAATGTGAACATTTTTTTAAACAGTTTTCCTTAGACCCTCATGAAAATAACTTTCTCACTAATCCATATCAAAGGCAGTCCTTCAATGGATTGATTTTCACCATCCTTTATATTTCTTTCCTTCTTTCAGCAAGTGCCATTGGGGAGTTAATTACCTCAGTAGGATGTTATCATATTAGCACAATAGTAGTAGCGGCTCTCCAAGAACCGTTTCCAACCCAAGGGTTGAAAAAAAAACCGAATTAGTAGTGGAAGTACCTGTTGGGTACAGATAAGCCTCCTGTTCATCATAAATCTATCAATTAAATAACTGCACATCATTTTATATAAGATGATTGTACAATCTAGCAAATAAATCTACCTTTTTTCAGAATCATATGGAGTAACATACATAAAGACATGAATGGATATAAATACATACAACCTAAAGTTTTGAAGTTACAGAAAAAAAAAATGTATTACGTATATAGAAGAAAATTACTATAACAAAATTAGAAATATTATCAAAGACACCCTAATACAAAATCAAGAACTAAATTCATGGGAGATCTCAGAAGCCGTTGAAATAGAATAAGGAGTAAGACAAGGAGACGGACTTTCACCATTACTATTTAACTGTGCATTGGAAAAAGTAATTAGAGAATGGTGAAATGAAGTAAAAGCTAAAGGGATAAGATTGGATCCCAAATATAAAATCATAATAGACTACTTAACATTTGCTGATGATATTGCTCTCCTTACAGAATCAAAAGAGGAAGCATAAGAACAGTTAACAAAATTAGAACTACAAGCTCAAAAAACTGGATTACAAATATCTTATGTGAATACTAAATTTCTCACAAAATTTCAAAAGTCCAATACTTTAAATAACTAGGGGAATGGATCTCTGATAATCTAAATGAAGAACAAGCAATTAACACAAGAATTAAAAACATGAATTTAATCTTCCATCTAACTTAAGAAACCTACTATTGATAAGAAATCATTATCTTGGATTGTTAGAAAAAGACATTACCAAACTGTGATCCTTCCAGAAGCTTTATATGGATCATTAACACTTAACTATAAACGAACAGGGTTAGCTGAAAGATTGGACAAGTTAGAAAGAAAAATTGCTAGAAAGATATATCCCAGTTAGAAAGATACAAACCAGTCCTAGGATTGGTTTATCAACAAATTTTTATGCCATAGAATATATATCCTATTCACGTCTCTTGCCGTTTCTTTAATAAGCTTTGTAAACATGGCACCTTATCAATCCTTCGCAAAACGTCTTCAAAATTTTAAATGCATACATGCATTTAAATTTCATTCATTCATTTATATTTGTTGAACATTTATAACAGAACTTTCCAGAGCTTCGTCCCAGCAAAAATAAATAAAATTATAAATCAAAAAGGATTTAATTAGTGGCGTCATTACATTGATAAATAGTTCTTTCAAATGGTCATGATGGACTTTGGTTATTAAAGTTCAATTAATGACGAACATCTCAGGAATGAACAGTTAAGGAATGAATCAACTTCACTAATGTGATTTACCTTTCAGTTACGTAAAAGAGAATATCATGAACAAAATAAGCTAAAAATTCTATAATTTCAGTAAGAAAAGATTTATTGGTAATTACAAAGTAAAGTAGATTTCACGGGAAAAATCAACAAAACTTAAACAGAAATTTAAAAATGAGTTCAATATTTTATTTTCAAAAGTTGGACCAATGTAAAATTTTATTTATAAAAGCAAACTCAGCACATTTATAATATTTATGCAGTGTTAATAATAGCAGTTTTATTATTTCTTTAACTATTTTAAGTGATCAGTTGATGTTTTATCATTTACAATAATTATTTTCTAGGATAGAATTTCATTATACCAAATTTTGAAATACTTACATTTACAATATTAAAATTTAGTTTGGTTTTAATGTGTTTTTGTTTAATTTCGTAATATTAATTAAAAATACAATTTGCTCATTATCGACTTTTACAATAAATTAATGTGGCTTGGTCATTATTGGTAAGTTAAATGGAAGCCTACTGTAATTTTGTTTATCACATATATTAGTTTTAAATTAAAAAGGTTTATTTTATTTGTTATCATGTGCTTTATCAACTTGATTAAGATCGCATCAATAACAGAACATGTTCTACAGTCTATATTATTGAATCAATTATCACTGTTTCAATTAATTCAGAATATTAGAATTCAAGTATTTTTATTAGGATGATTTATAGAATATGTATAGAGCTGTCCATTAATTATGTAAACAGGCTTAACCAAATCTTACATTGGGAATGAATAATACTCTTAAGTAAAATTGCTGGAAGAAATCTATAAATATCCACCTTTTAGTAGGTAAAAATATAATAAAATTGTGTATATGTGTGTAACATTTATAAACAAATAATCTTGCAAGTTCATGCGTGTATTTACATCAAATTAGATGTAAATTCATTTTTTAAATTTTTTCTTTTGTTAATAACCTTATGAACAATTGAAAAAATTACTACATTTAAGTTTTGTTAAACTTTTTTGTCAATCTTAATGATGAAAATTGTTTTGAAACTGTAAACTTCTGATATTAAAAACCAAACCAAATATTATAAACATGTTCTTAATAACTTCAAAATATTTTCAGTTCCCTTGAGACCATCCTTGGTTTCATCTGATGTTATTGCTGTTTTTTTTTTAAATTTAATTAATTTTTTTTAAGTAGCAAACAAATTTAAGGTGTAAATGAATAAATTTTGGATTTGATTCTTAACTGTTCATTTAATACTAACATATATATATATATATATATATATATATATATATTTGTAAAGAGATGATTGTAAGAGCAACTGAAATTATTTCAATTATTAAAAAATGAATAAAAGATATATTTTTATTCCCAAAATATCTCTGATATGATTCAACAATTTAATGGTTTATAATAAAAAAATAAAATAAAATAAATAAATAACTGAACATCTTTAAAAAATTAAATGTTTTATAAAAAAAAAAAAAAATTGGTAAAGAATTTGCTGTAAACCTCTCTTGGTTGTAGGGAGTCTAAAACCATAATGTTATACTTATGTAATTATAAATAGATAGCCTGCATGAATTATTTTTAAAATAATAAAAAACATTTAAGTATATGCAAGTGTAAAATATTTAAATTACAAATGTCATAAGTGTTAGTATAAGAAGTGTTTTTTATTTATATTTAAAAAAGAGAGAAAATCTTGTAATTTTAAAGAGAAATGATTCTGCTAATGATGCTTCTTAAAAATTAAATAAAAAACAATTCCCTGTTATTATAATACTTTTTTTTTATAACTTTAACAAATAATATAAAATAAAATGATAAAGGCACTTTAAATTTAACAAAGGTTACTTTACAATTAAATTATACTTATTAAACTATAAAAATTATATTTTATTATCCTAATTACCTAATAATGGTAGTAATGATAAATTACCTACACTATCATAATAATACATTATACAATTAATTTTATGTACACGTTAAAATATACCATGCAATGCACAATATTATTAATTTATAAATTAAAAAAAAAGTAATTCAACTAACATATATTACATAAATTTTAGGATATATATATATATATATATATGTATACATATAATTATTAAAATACTTTGGTTTTTTAAAAAATATTCTTGCCCTCATATCTACAATTACTGAAAGTATTATAAGGCAATAAAAGTTATACTGATAAACTTATTTTATCTATGTTAATATCATCAAAATCAAAATAAAATTATTCATGCTCAGTAATTAAAATAATACTATCTCAAAGATAATATAAAGTACAATATTATTTAATTTATAATTATTATTACTAATTATTATTATCAGAGAAGTCAAAATCAGCAATACGTTGGTATAAATAAATTAGGCCTGTTTATTGAATTAAGTTTTGTAATACATATGTTTTAAATAATAATCCATAATAATATAATTTATTAGAATATAAGTTTTCTGAAGCCGTACAAAAAGTCACTGATTAATATTTAAGAAATTATTTATATTATTTTCTTAATAATATAACATGGAAATTACACGTTAACTGCCTGTCTTAATGAATATAAAAATAAATAACATTTAATTAATAATTGTAATAAAAATGATTCATTCATAAAACTGGATAAACAGAAAGAAGGATAGAAAACAATTCTAGTAACAAAAAATACATATAATTAGATTAACAAAAAATTAATAAAATACATTTTTTTTTCTTTTAATAATACAATTCCATTAATTAAGTCATTAATTTCTACGAATATTTAAACAACTACAAAAAAAATAATATGGCATACGAATAAGGATCTTACAATTCTTCAATCTATATTTTTTAAAATTATCTAAGAATTTATATTAACTTATGATTTTACTTTAAAAAAAAAACTATTCATAAAATGAGTTATTAAAAAATAATAGTTACTAATTAGATAAACCTGAATTTTCTGCATCTACTTTTAATGTGAACTTAAATTAATGTTTTAAAAGTTATTTTTTATTGTATTATATTTTTATCAGCATCATTACTCATTAATTTAATTAATATTCTTATGTTAATATAAACGATAACAATTTTTTTTTCTTTAGTAATCCTGCTCTGATCCAAGGTTTTACAAATTCTTGATCTTTGAAGTCAAATGTTGAAGCAGTTCCTTTTTGTCATCCATAAAGTAGCAGATCTACCATATCTGAGATTATCTATATAATACATAAATAAGGTATGAACTGAGTAATGCTAACCTTATTTACTTAACTGTTTAATAAATCAACATGAAATCTTCAGAAGAAAAAAGGTCTGTCTGAGCATGTATTCTTTCACCCCCAATACACCTATCCAGAACTTTCAAGGCTTTGACTAATATTTATAATTATTTTAATCATCATTTGGGGTCGTTATATCTTGCTTTTTTGGTTGGTGGGGGGGAGATTGTTATATCTTGCATTAAAAGTCATTTAATGACCTTGGAATTTAAATTTCTTTTAAAACTGAAAAATATTTTTTAACAAAAAATCTTATTCTTGTTAGAAGAATATTGATTTCATAAACATTATTCTGTCTTGGCCAGCAAATCTACAATCGCACACCTTTTAACTTAAAATGATGTTTTTAGATTTTTCTTCAGTGTACAACATATATAGAAAATACTGAAATTGTTTATAATAAAAAAAAAGATAACAAAAAAGAATATCAAGGGTTTTAAAACAGATGTGTAAACAAAATTAATTTATTTGAAATGTAACTCCATCTTTATACCTACTCATTCTGGCAAGAAGTAAGTGATATTTAACACAATTTACACATAATAAATTAATCGCTTCAATATATCTATCAACTGTGAGGGCAATCTTAAAAGAAAACCATTCAGCATTTTTGCTGATAGAGGTAAGCAAACCTGTGGAACAGGTTCACTGGTTTGTTGATTTTTTCGCTATGCCATTGTATAGCTGTTTATATATGAGTTATAGTCTTAAAATTAATAAGAAAGTTGACATTTCTGCTGATTGTGAAATCTAAGTAGCAATTGTTTTGGACTGGCTAAAATTCAAGTGCAATTGGTTATTGTGTATGATTTTAACCTAATTATCAAAAGAAATATGTAAAAAAGGTTTTAAAATATTCTGGGGCAGTAGAGTGAATGGAAATGATTTTCAAGAAACCTTGATTGTAATTGTAGCTTGAAAATGAACATAGATAATAAATTTGTCTCAGTCACCATTTTGCAGAATGGAAAATTGATTTTACTATACGTTTCCAAAGAGTAATTCTTGATAAAATTATTCAACAAAAATTCTATGGATTATATACTGTTACGTTATCTGAAGTCCTCATTTGCTATGCAGAAAGTAATGAATTTCTGTATTGGGTAGTTATCAGAGATGAAACAAGCTGTTTGTATAGTACTCTATAAACAAAATGCTGTGGAGGGTTATCACCCTCATTTAAAAAAAAGAAAGAATTTGCAATCTTCAGTCGATTAACTTTTATTATAAGGAACAACAATTACAAGCCTATTGTGAAACAGTTCAGAAGTTGCACTGTGCTATCCAAAATCAAATCAGTCAATTATTGTATTCTGGATAAACCTCTGAGCAACTCCTGTTTTTTCAAATCATTGACATTTTTGGGAGACAAATTACTAATGATTGATGTAATGAAAGAGTGGTTGAATTGAATGGTGGGAATGAGAATGAAAAGAGCACCGAAGCTAATTATTAAAATAAATGCATCAATGATGGCAGCATACTTTACTGTAGACTATAAGATACATTGATTTGATACGAAAATGTTTTTAACAGTATTAGTTTGCTAATTAATGATTTATATAAAATTAAACAGTCTACTTAGTAAACAGTAATTATATTTCAAGTGAATGAAAACTAATTGAAGCCCAATGTAATCTTTTCAAATTATTTTCTAAAAGAAGCAAGTAAATACAGAGGGGTAAAAAAAAGTACTCATTATTTGTAATTAAATAATATCTAAACAAAAAGACTTAAACTCTCTAATGTGTGTAGTGTAAGGCATTAAATTTATCATGGTAGGCGGAGCTGGAAACTTATGCTGTGCATGCACAGGTGGTTGGTCATGGAATGAGCCAGTCATATTAGCCAGTGCAGCAGAAGACAGTCAAGTAGCAGTAATCGCTGAGGTTCATTTATCGTTTGTTGAACGCAAGGCTGTACTGAAGTGGTACGTGAAGTACAAGAACATTCATGAGGTACAACAGCAGTGGCATGGGAGTTTGGAACACCGCCACCAACCCATCGAACAATTGCCTGCATTCATGATAAATTCAAAGCCAACGGAACTGTTAAAGATGTGCACAAGGAAAGATCACTGCAAAAATCAGTGAACCAGGGTGAGGTGAGCCGGTCAAGTGTCAGATGCATTCTGAAGAGTGCAAAGTGAAACATTCCAAGACTGCTACATGCGATGAATAAGGATGAACCAGATCAAAGGACCGAATACTGTGAATGGTTTCAGCACACTGTTGTTGAGGATGAGAAATTTGTAGGGAAGTTTGTGTGGACTGACAAGGTGAAATTCAAACTTAACGGTACTGTGAATTGCCACAATAGTGTCTAGTAGGCTCTAGTGTGGTGTGGCCTATCAGTGCATGGTTTGACTGTTCCCTTCTTCTTCGAGGGTACCATAACTGGTGATAGTATCTTGATATACTTCAGACAAGGATTTTGCCTGCCATCCAAAACCTGTATGGTGATGAACCTTTTTATATGCAACAAGACGGAGTCCCGCCTTACTACCATTGAGATGTCAGGTTGTACCTTGATAAAACTCTACCCGGACGGTGGGTGGGTCGAAGAGGTGCTGTTGAGTAACCACCTTGGTCTCCTGATTTGACTTCTTTGGACTTCTACCTCTAGGGGAATCAAGAATGATGTGTATCGAGAAAAACCAGCAACAATCAATGAGCTACGTGAAAAAATCATAGTCATGTGCTGCCGTAACCCCTAGATACACTAAAAGCTGTAGTTCAGTGTGCACTTTGGCACCATGGGCATTGTTTAGAAGGGCCATTTCGAACACATACCATAACCTTCACTAAGTGCCAAAAATCTTTTTTTTCACATCAAGTCAAATTTGTCACAAGATATGGACTAGCAAATAGTGAGTACATTTTTTTGGACCCCTCTTATAAAGCATTATAGATGATTAATACTGTCCTCAAACACTAATAAATTATTAAAATTAAGTTATCTGTATTTTTATTTAAAATTACTATTTAATTGTAAAAGAACATCAAAAAAAGATCTCCTTTAACAGCAACTATACTCAAATATCTACCATATATTACGAAAAGAACTACAAGGTGGAAAGCAAACTTTTTTTAAATATAACAGTAAAATAAAATATTAATTTTTCTTCAATGTAACAAACAAAAATTAGTAACCTAGAATTATTACATTACAGCATCCTTGAAGTAACATATTTTGGAAGTAAAATGAATATTAATGCTAAAAAAAAACAACAAAACTTTAAAATGTATACAATACTAAAAACAATCTTAAAACTACATTACATAATTAAAAGTAAAAAAAAAATTTGGAATTTGATTAAAATTAACAAACTACTTTTATATAAATATAATTAGGATTTTTTTTTTGTAATTCTATACCTTTTTTAATTAGAAATAATAAGTTTCTCATTATAGATAATAAATGATTGTATTCAAATACAGAATAATCTACTACAAATAGTAAAATAAGAAAGATTATTATTAAAAATTAACAAAAACCTAATTATGGAAAAATCCCATACTGCACTAAATCTTAGTAGATTACACAAACACATTTGTTGAAACAGTATTTTTTAATGAGACATGAGGAGGTATGAAATATTATTTATTTATTGAAATTCTTAAACTGGAAATAGTTATAACAACTTCCAATAAAATTTTTTTCCAAATTAGTAGCCAATGACTGCAAAATAAAAATGACATTATCATTATATAAATACATAATTGCAAAAGAATATGGCATTTTAATACATGTGCAATGAAATATTGAAGTGTCAAAAAAACCTGTTTTTATAAAACATGAGATCTGTCATGCCCTTGTATAAGTACAGCAAAATCTCCACAAAATGGAATCTCCTTAAAACATACGGTTTCCCAAGTTCCAATTTATTTTAATAGAAATTAATCTCTTAAAGGCAGAAAACTCTGTTAATACAAAAATTAAGAAACATGGAATTTATTTTTAATTTCACATATTAAGTTTATTCTATAAAGAGGAAAGAAAATAAAAGAATGGAATAGTCCGTAACAAAATAAAGTGATTAAAAAATAGATTGTACACAAACCATAATTTGTAACATAATAAATGTAATAGATGACTAATTGTTGTTTAGTACAAGATACGCTGATATATTTATGGATCCAACTTCTGGCCAATAAGCCGATGATCATTAATAAAGTACGGTAGCAAGCGACAGTTTATGTAAACAATCAATTTTTTTTTTTACTATGCTCTTGTGACTGAAACTATTATGACATTTATAAAAAAATTTAGTTACTTCTGTTTAACGCTTCTTGATAATGATAACCAATTATTTCTTAGAATTTCTACTTAATTGAGAATAATTTTATTCAGTGCCATGAACACTGTAAATGGAAGCAGTAAGAGTTTCTAGTTTGTTGTGAACATTTATCATTGTTCTGGTTTTTCTTTTTAGTTGTTTGATAACCATTTAGTTTAAATACAGTACTTTATATTTTAAAAAAATTTATAAAATTATTTTATTTTAGAATCAGTGTTAGTTCATGTTATGTTTTAGAATGGTGTATTTCTTATATTTTTAGTGTAACTTTCAAGGAAAATATAATATACTTGAAGATAGAAATAAGTGTTTTACATTTGCAAAATATCTGTGTATTGAAACAGTCCTCACTATCACTTTGGTAAGTCAAAATTTATACAGTAAACAATTTAATACGTATTCTTAAAAATAACCTGTTTCAGTTTTTAAAAACTAACAAATAATGTAATCTATACACAGTTAATAAGTTTTTGGAATATTCCAAACATATATTATTATCTAACTTCATTTTATATTCGTATAATTTATTCCACAAATCCTTAGTATAAATTAGCTTGAGTTTTAATGAAACTTTCTTACTCTGTACTGTCAAGATTCTATTTTAGGGAGGTTTTACTGTACCTTTATTGTTGAATATGATCTCTAAAATAAGCTTGCTTACATTTATTTACTAAAGTCAAGTTACTTTACCAACTGATTTATTGAAGCAGCTATGTACATAAATAACATACATAATAAAACAGTATGTAGTAAAAACAGATTTACATTAAAAAATATCAATGTATATTAAAACAAGCTGGCCAATAAACAAATTATTTCATTCCTAATAACATTTAAAAGGCTTTTAGGAAAAAAATCAGTGCACAATAGATACCACTGATTATACATTTCACATCCATACATAATATCAAGGTAAATGCAATGAGATGATTTAGATAATATAAATACAATGACTGATTAAACTGAAAGATAAATTAATATACGTATATTTTTATAATTTATGACCCTACTCTGCTTTCTGTTTAAGTACTAAACACATTATTCTGAGATGTGGTATGGAGTAACCTATATTTTATAAAGCTAATGTCATTTCAGGTAATGTAAAACTTATTAGTTATTTTGGTTAAATATTTTTATTTAAAAAAATTTGTTGTAGACTGACTAGTTTTCTAAACAAACACCAAATTTTACCTTTTAAACAGGAGTCTGTTAAACACCTTATAGTTCAGTTGAATATGGATACTAAATCATACCACATAATTCTGGGGATAAGCAAGGTTGTTTCTATAGAACTCTTGTTCTATTCCAAATGTTTTTCTCTTAATTTCTGGAGAAAAATCAATTTTGGTGGAAGAATTATTCATCAGTAATGTGCAGCTTCCCTGGA
This sequence comes from Lycorma delicatula, assembly GCF_047948215.1. Lineage (NCBI taxonomy): Eukaryota > Metazoa > Arthropoda > Insecta > Hemiptera > Fulgoridae > Lycorma > Lycorma delicatula. The sequence continues at coordinate 130,704,197 of NC_134462.1, forward strand.
GAGGAGCTTCAGCTACTCTCTTGATGGGATGATTTTCTTTCTTATGCTACAGTTCCTTTACTTTAAACTGCCCCTTCTCATCAATCAATCATTTTCCTTTTCCTTCAACCTTATTTTAGATTCTGTAAGTGTTAAGTTAGAGTACTTATTACCTTTACACTGAAAATTCTGAATCTATATAGCAGTTCATCTATCATGTAATGTTTTGGGTGGTTCACTGGATCAATCTGTAAATTCTGTTTCCTGTCCATTGATAAAAGAATTATATCTGTTTAAGTGCCTGTAGGTAAACACAATTCAATTATGTATTGCTCATAGTATCCTCTAGACTGGCAATAATCAAATCAGGAAGGTAAATAGATACCAAGAATCTTTACAGAAGGGTTTGAAATGAACTGCAATTTGATTAATTTATACGTAGTTTAATTTCCTTCGGATGAAAAAAATTGATTTCTAAATCATATATTTAGTAAAATAGTACCCAATAATCACAATTCTTAGACAAACTGAAGAATGCAGTTCTGAATAGCGTTATCCCCATAGAAAAATACACAGATCTCCTGAATAAAACTTACATTATTAAACTAATACATCATATCATTAATCAATGTAAATTCAAAGCCACATAACTCATTTTTACAAAACCATTAGTTTATTATTAAAGAATTAAATTTACTTTATATTGAACTGTTACACTTATGTCACTTATTATTACAATAATATGTTACACTTATTATTTATAATAATAACACTTTTTATTATTATTAGTAATTTTTTTTTACTATAATCCTGTGACTGAAACTATCGACATTTATAAAAAAAATTAGTTAGTTCTGTTTAACATTTCTTGATAATTGTAATAATCCAGATTAACTCCTTAATGATTCATTATTATTTAGTTAAAATCATGTGCTTTAACTTAAGTAAATTTCATTTCTAATAAATTATTTAATTACATGAAAATAGATCATATTGTTATAAAATTTATATCATTTTTTGTTCATAAAAAAAGTAATTATGTCTAAATGACATTTCCTGGTAATATATCAATAGTCAACAAAAATTTTATCTTACAGGTCAGTTTATATATAGCATGAAGTACACTTTTTTTGATATGCTAAACTTAAGGTATAATTTATTTAATAAAATAAATGTATATACACATTCATACTACAAATTTAAAATCAATAATTTAAATGCAAAGAGCTGAAATTATAAATGCAAAAAATAAATTAAATGGTACAATTGAATATAACTTCTAGAATCCTTGCACACAACTTCAGTATTATATCATATTGAAGAATAGCAACATATTAAGACTCCTTTCTGTCTACCGTAATCAGACATATAATATCACCTGATTTTACATACTGCTGGTTAAGTAGTAGTACTAATTAACTTGCATGATCTTATTGTCTTATATATAGATCATAATTTTACACTATTTCTCCTTTTCCTAATCCCTGATCACTTCTTTTTTATAACTGGTACTATGGATTGTAACTTTGATCCTGTCAGCTTCTCCTGGCTGAGGATTCAGAACCTAGCTAGTTCTTCCATACTAACTGGTAGGAACCTGCCTATGTACTGACTTGGAGACTTTCTTTCCTTCACATCAGGCTGCACAATAAGCTTGATGGCTGAAGTACCTGTTTAATTAATCTGGGTCTCCTAATCCTCCCCCACCCCAAAAAAAAAAACAAAAACAAAATGGTAACATCAATATGGATAGTTGTGTTATTATTGTTATGATTTTTTAAATATTTCTATTCTATAAAAACATTACAGAATGATAGTAGAACCCAACACAGAAGTCATGATAAAAATAAAATAAATATTTAAAAAATTATCTTGTGTTATTAATTAATATACTACAAAAATATCAAATAAATCAATTTAAATGCATATTAAGTATGAATCAACTGTGTATAGTAATTATCTGTGTGGTTTGGGTTAGGTCAGCTGATATTTTTTCCATTCCTCTCTAAAGCTTATTTGCTGCTAGCTGTACTAATTTGCAAGCATAGCTAATTACTTATAGCAGTAACATTATAAATATAATCTTAATACATAAAAGTGTGATAAATGCATTTTTCTACTTATTTCACCAAACAAGTCTAAAAAAAAAAATGGGTAAAACTTCAATGAATTCAAAACTGCTTATAATTTCTCACATGCCAGTCACCTATCATAACTAACTAACTATTTTGGTTTATTCTATTCCTTTACTAGAGTGATATATTTTTTACTTATTTTCTATAACTCTACAGCTGAATATAAAATACTTTATTTCAAAATTTCATTAAATAAATAAACAATAAATTGAATTTTTGTCCCGATGTAACTTGAATCTAAAATATACATTTATAAGTTTATTTTATGAGTTTCATTTATAAGTTTCACACGACTAACTCGCAGGATTAATTATATATATAATATATTTGAATAGATGCAAATGAACATTTGTAAATAAAAAATCTAAGTAAATAATAAAGCGAGCAAGTTTAAAAAAGAATTTTACAAATTAAAAATTAAATTAAATAAAATTGATTTTTTTTATACGATCGATAAGTAATCTAATACAACGTACTTTCAATCGTAAGTTAAAAAGTTCTTAGCTAATTTTTTGGTCAACTCATCACCGTTTTTTTATAAACATTAGTAGAACTCAAACGTTTCGATGACCTTTTAGAACCGGGAACGACATGGAAGTTTTAGCCGGGGGTTAACCTGTTATCAAGGCTATTAAGAAACAGATGGAGATCTGTTAATTTCTAGGAAATCAAGAAAAGGTAGGATATCAAATAGTCGCATCAGAGAAACCGAGTCGTACTCCTCTGATTAACTGAACCGGCAGATAACAGTTGTTATAATTAACAGTAACATTTTCTTAACAAACAATACACATATATAAAAATACTTATCTAAATAACCGGAGGTAAACCACGAGATGTTCTTTATAACGTTATCGCTTTACGATAAATCTTAATTTGCGATTATAGAGTTCTTTTAGCATTTACAACATTAAATAAGTGGCTGGCGTACTATATATTATTTGCTTCCTGCTCGGGTGCAAAATTAGAACTTCATTAACATTTTATCAAATACGCTTTATATTTTTAATTATTTTCTTACGATAGCGTTAAAAAACATTCGCTCACAATTTCAAAACGATAAGATGTAATTTCAATAATAGTTTTGTTTTCGTTTTTACAGATTCTAACGCGTATAAAAATGTTATTCTGTCGTTATAACACGGACACTACGTTATGTATCCGGCGAGTCCAACTCACGACAGGAGGGGCATCTGATGAAGGGATGAGAACCGTTTGGGACATATGACCGGTTTAGTACGCGCGCAAATCTATCGGCAGCGAGGTTATGCGCTAACATCAGTATTTGCCACAAACTTTATAAGCCGCTTGCCGGGGCAGTAACCGCGGTACTCTATTCGCGCGCTTAATAAATCCCATAAAAATAGTCACCTGAAATATGGGTTCCTTTGGGCCTCGAACCTCATACACTGCTGGTGTGCGACGGTTTTAGTTACGCCTCTAATTTTATATTTTTCCACGGTCAAAGATATTTTTACGACTTTATACTATGTTTTCGAGTCCGATATCAGGCGCGATATCAAATTTGGATGCCGAATCGAGAAATGACTGACGAACAATTACAATAATATATCCGTTAAAAAGATAGTCCAAAAGTTTACTTTTTTTTTTAGTCTTTAAAGAAATATTTCAGTAACGCGTAAATTATTTAAGTTTAATAGGAGAAAGACAGGGATATAAAATAATTAAACCCACCGGGTTGGTCTAGTGGTTAACGCGTCTTCCCAAATCAGCAGCTGATTTGGAAGTCGAGAGTTACAGCGTTCAAGTCCTAGTAAAGCCAGATATTTTTACATGGATTTGAATACTAGATCGTGGATACCGGTGTTCTTTGGTGGTTGGGTTTCAATTAACCACACATCTCAGGAATGGTCGAACTGAGAATGTACAAGACTACACTTCATTTACACTCATACATATTATCATCCTCATTCATCCTCTGAAGAATTATCTAAACGGTAGTTACCGGAGGCTAAACAGGAAAAACGAAAAAAAAGGGATATAAAATAAAACTACCTTTACTATAAAAATGTGTTTTAAAGATTTAAATTCAACAGCAAACCGTGTCTACTATAAAAATTTATTAAAATAACACTGATAATATTTATTTACTTTCTCAATTTTTCTTTTCTTCGGTTTGTCTTAATTAAGCTGTACATAACTTTTAGAAAGGTCTACGTTGAATAACATTCTGGCTCGCATCAAAAAGCACCGCTGCGTGACTTCTTGGACGTAAATAATTTCTGTTATATTCTTCGAATGAAATAAAGAAAAAAAAGAACTTATTTTCTGTAAAAGAACTTCTAGCCTGGCTTTACGTTCGCTGACGACGGGGTTTCAAATATTGGTGTTAAAAAAATTCGAACTACTAGGTGAGCCGATATCGGGCGAACTTTGTACCCGTATTCGAAGCTGGATTTTTTTATAACGTTTACTACATTAAATTACTTAATTACGTGATTTTGTTTGTACGCTTGTTTTTAAGAAAATCACAAGAGAAAGGTCGACCGCTTCGGATACTTGTAGTGAGTTTATACTGTATAAAATAATCTCGCACAGAAACACAAATCTCACAAAAACTGCGCTGTTAAATATTTAGTTATTTAACTAAATATTTTCACCTCCACTATGAATCATGAGACCTTGCCGTTGGTGAGGGGGCTTGAGTGCTCAGGGATACAGAGTAGCTGGACCGAAGGTGCAACCATATCGGAGAGGTATCTGTTGAGAGCCAGACTAAGGAATGATTCCTGAAAGAGGGCAGCAGCTCTTTCAGTAGTTGTTAGGGGCGTGAGTCAGAATGATTTAAACGGCCATATCAACATCACTCAGTCCTCTGAGTACTGCGCAGCTGAAAGCAATGGAAAACTACAGCTGCTTTTTTTCCAAGAAAATGTGGCTCTCTGCATTTTCATATAGCAATGATGGAGGCGCCTTCCTCGGTAAAATATTCCGGAGGTAAACTAGTTCCCCGTTCGGATCTCCGGGTTGGGACTAGGGAAATGGATAGGATAAAAATGTGGATGTAGTAGGAATTAGTGAGGTTCGGTGGGAAGAGAAAGGCGACTTTTGGTCGGGTGATTTTAGAATAATTAACTCAGCTTCAAGTAATGGGCAGGCAGGAGTAGGTTTCATAATGAACAAGAAGATAGGAAAGAGAGTAGAGTATTTCAAAACGCATAGCGATAGAATCATTGTAATAAGGATAAAATCAAAAACTAAACCGACAACGATTGTTAACGTCTATGTGCCTACAAGCGCACATGATGACGATGAGGTAGAATATGTATACGAAGAGATTGATGAAGGAATTAAACACGTAAAAGGAGATGAAAATTTAATAATAGTTGGAGATTGGAATGCAAGCGTTGGAAAAGGCAAGGAAGGAAATATAATGGGTGAATACGGGCTGGGCAAAAGGAATGAAAGATGGGACCGACTTATAGAGTTTTCCACGAAGTATAATTTAGTAATTGCCAACACCCAATTTAAAAATCATAATAGAAAAATATACACTTGGAAAAAGCCAGGCGATACTGCAAGGTATCAGATAGATTATATCATGGTTAAGCAAAGATTTAGAAATCAACTCGTTGACTGCAAAACTTACCGTGGAGCAGACATTGATAGCGACCATAATTTGGTGACAATGAAATGTAGATTGGGGTTTAAAAACCTGAAGAAAAGGTGTCAGATGAATCGGTGGAATTTAGAGAAGCTTGAGGAAGATGAAGTAAAGAAGATTTTTGAGGAGGACATCGCAAGAGGTCTGAGTAAAAAAGATAAGGTAGAAAATGTAGAAGAAGAATGGGAGAATATTAAAAAGGAAAAAAAGGAAATTCTTAAATCAGCAGAAGCGAACTTAGGCGGAATAAAGAGAACTGGTAGAAAACCTTGGGTTTCAGACGATATATTGCAGCTGATGGATGAACGTAGAAAATATAAGAATGTCGTGATGAAGAAAGTAAAAGGAACTATCGGCAATTAAGAAATGCTATAAACAGGAAGTGCAAACTGGCGAAAGAAGAGGATTAAAGAAAAGTGTTCAGAAGTGGAAAGAGAAATGAACATTGGTAAAATAGTCGGAGCATACAGGAAAGTTAAGGAAAATTTTGGGGTACATAAATTAAAATCTAATAATGTGTTAAACAAAGATGGTACACCGATATGTAATACGAAAGGTAAAGTCGATAGGTGGGTGGAATATATTGAAGAGTTATACGGAGGAAATGAATTAGAAAATGGTGTTATAGAGGAAGAAGAGGAAGTTGAGGAGGATGAAATGGGAGAAACAATACTGAGATCTGAATTTAAGAGAGCATTAAAAGATTTAAATGGCAGAAAGGCTCAGGTTTCAGGTAAAGTATAGGGACAAGGGAAGCAATTTTAGGCCTCAGATTAATAGTAGAAGGAAGATTAAAGAAAAACAAACCCACATACTTGGCGTTTATAGACCTAGAAAAGGCATTCGATAACGTATACTGGAATAAAATGTTCAGCATTTTAAAAAAAATAGGGTTCAAATACAGATATAGAAGAACAATTTCTAACATGTACAGGAACCAAACAGCAACAGTAACAATTGAAGAACATAAGAAAGAAGCCGTAATAAGAAAGGGAGTCCGACAAGGATGTTCCCTATCTCCGTTACTTTTTAATCTTTACATGGAACTAGCAGTTAATGATGTTAAAGAACAATTTAGATTCGGAATAACAGTACAAGGTGAAAAGATAAAGATGCTACGATTTGCCGATGATATAGTAATTCTAGCCGAGAGTAAAAAGGATTTAGCAGAAACAATGAACGGCATAGATGAAGTCGTACGCAAGAACTATCGCATGAAAATAAACAAGAACAAAACAAAAGTAATGAAATGTAGTAGAAATAACAAAGATGGACCGCTGAATGTGAAAATAGGAAGAGAAAAGATTATGGAGGTAGAAGAATTTTGTTATTTGGGAAGTAGAATTACTAAAGATGGACGAAGCAGGAGCGATATAAAATGCCGAATAGCACAAGCGAAACAAGCTTTCAGTAAGAAATATAATTTGTTATAATTAATTTAAATGTCAGGAAAAGATTTTTGAAAGTATATGTTTGGAGTGTCGCTTTATATGGAAGTGAAACTTGGATACCGTTCGAAGCGTCAACATATGCTCGAGGAAAGACATTAAACGTATGGGTTCGTACTTTTTACTTTAATCTTAAGTAAAACGTTTGTTTTAACGTATAACATGTAGACGTTAATTTTCTGAATTCTTAAGATTCAGGATCGTTGAGCATTCCTCAACTTTCACCGGTCGTTTAATAAAATTTATTTATTTTTTAACGATTTATACGAACGAGTTTGTGCGCGCGTGTCGTTAAATCGTTAATGGAGAACGAAAAATTCACTCTCGATTAAATTCGCATTATTACTTGTACCGAAGAATACCGTTTGCATAGCGCTTACTTTATTTATACGGAGTGCCGTATAACGATTTAGAACGCAGGTATGAAACGGTGTGGAGAATCTTTGTGTCCCGTGGTACCGATATAAATTTTTGTTGCACAGTAAGGTTACGCGAACAAAGAAGAACCTAGTCGATGACATCGAACGACAGAGTTTATTTCGAATAGCATCCGTGTTAACGCGTATAAAGAGAATATCGAGGCTATTATATATAGAATATGTGTAAAAAGAAACCGCATCGAAGCGAGCGATAGCTAATTGATAATTCAAAGAAAGGTTATGGGAACATCAGCACGGAGTTTGCAGAATGACGGCTCGAGATATTATTTTATGGGACAAATAAAATTATTGCATCCAGCGGTGGAATTCTACAGTGAAGCGGTTTGTTGGAAAGTCTGTTGAAGTCTTATGACAATACACCAGGCAAACATTTGTCACAGATGTTATTACCGTATATAAAATGTAATTAAAAAAGCCAGTTAAATAATCGGTTAAAAAATTCATTGTTTTTTTTTCATCGACTCTAGCCGAAGGTTTACACCCCTCTCGTTATTTATTATTGATGATGTTTTTTATCGGGAAGTTAACCTTTGTTTCATACCTAAATTTATTTCCTGATTGTATTAATCACAATATATATATATATAAAATAGTTTTACGTTATTATATATATTAGTACTTTTTATAACTATTAGTTATAAAAAGTGTAAAACAGTTCATCATATCCTTCTTGAATGGGTACATTATACGCCATTGCTTGTGATACTCATACAACCAATCGGAGTTGACAGTATTTCGGATGATGATTTGGCCGATATAGAAAATTATTTGCATTTCTTAAATATTAAACGATATTGTCTCAGTTATGTCACTGTGCTGCTACTATGTATCTTGGTATACGTAAATAGATTAATTGTTTATATCTAATCTATATTACTGTGTAATAAACTAACAAATTTATGTATATATATATATATATATATATATATATATATATATATCACACACTCATATTTCTTTTATTGTTAATATTGTTTATTTCTTTTTAATGTTTGACTAATGATTTTTATACTCTCCTTGTATTTTTTGCTCCGTTTGTAGCTTCTTTTCTAATAAATATATAATAAGAAAAATAAATTCTGTTTCTGAGTTTCGAACAAAATTAAATTATATATTACTATATTATTATATATTATAAATTATATATTATTATGAATTCTTTAGGTAAAGATAAATAGCTTATCTGATTTTACACTCATTAAATTTTGATCTTCTGCTCTATATACTTATGTGTGTGTGTATATATATATATATATATATAAAATCCCACGCTTGTTACCATAAAACCTTAAACAGTTTAGACGTTTGACAAATTTTTAGTAATTATTGTATTTTGTTAAACACCATCATGAAATCGTGATATAATTTAAAAATGATAAATGATTTGTTTCCAAATTAACGGTAATTATTCTTCCCGAGAATTATTAGAAAATAACTACATCTTCATAACTCGTGACGGAGCTCTGAAAGGTTCTTTGGAAGACACGTAATTTGAAAGCAAGACGTTTATAATTTTAAATAATTATAAATACGTTTTTCTTATTTTAAAAATACGAATAAAAATAACTTACTGAAAATTTCGATTTTGCGCTAAGCTACGATATTTTTTCTCGAGTTGTTTTTCGAAAGAAAATACTAAAGAGATTCAATAATTTATTAACGATAGGTAATCGATACGTAAAAACACGCGTAGGAAGTGATACTTGTAGTTTTAATATATTTTTTTGCAAATTTAAAGGACTGTCATGTTAAGATTATTTACTAAGCCGTTTATCATATATTTATATTTATTTATTTAGGTAGCTTTTTTCTGTAGTCATTTTATTCCGTTACGATAATTTATTTTCTTATAGATATCGGTAGCGATTAAAAAAGAAAAACGAATTTGCTAAAGAAATCTTGTATCTGATAAAATAGGTACATATTGTTTTACAAAATAATCATCGGTCATCGTGGAAATAGTTTTTTTTTTCGAATAAAAAAAAAAATATATTACCGGTTTATGTAATACGTTTACGTTATACAGGAGTTAAATAACTTTTCGATATCCAGTTTGCGATGTAAAAGATCGTGGCAGTTTAAATGCCCGGAGCAAAAGTTAAAATTGCAGAGGGGAGAACGTCCTTGACCTCGCAACAGTGTGGCGCCTCATGTTCTTCGTGTACAACACTCGAACAGCTGATATGAAGCAATATTCACTTTGCATATACATATTTATATATATTATGTACCCTGTTCTTTACGTTTACAACGCCACACAAGGCAACCCTTGAATTTCATGCACATACACACACCCACAGACTTAATATATATAATATATATATGCACACTATTCGAACTTGAAAAGTATACGGCCCAGTTTATTTAAATATATATTCTTATTTAAAATTTAAATTATATTTATACTCTTATACTTTAATGTAATTGTTATGGCCATTAAAATAATCGGAATAAAATTGTATTAATACGGTTAATATAAACTATTATGACATATAAAATGTAGTTTATTAGTTTAACGGATATTTATATGTATTAGTGGAATTTCAGAAAAACGCAATCGTGCGTATAAATTATTTTAAGTTCAGTAATTATTAGCTCAACGTATTCAACAAATATCTGAGTTGTATGATCTTAAAATGTTATATATATTTTTATATGTATCACCCTTGGCGAGATAAGACCGATCGAAAATGGTTTTGATCAGCGCACAAAAAAAAAGATAACGTAATCTTAGTTAAATCCATATTTCTTTATTTTCGTTGTTTTTCTTAAAATCATTTTTCAAAACGCTTCATTATTTGTATAATTTGATATTCTGGTACGTTGTAATTAATTAAACGCTCCTAAAACGTTGACATATTCACTACGCATCCGATTCATACAGTTTCTCTTTCTCTTTTCGGTAACCGAAATAGACGCATCTAGGTTCCTTTCTACGTAAGAATTCTAGGTTGATGCGGCCTTCGTTTGCGTAAGCTATTGTAGATAACCGCTTTTCGGGAATTTTGATTATAAGTGCTTTGTCAAACGACGGCTGTAAAGCGGTTTCATAGAACGAACGGATTTGACGATTGTCGACAATAAGTCTCGTCAAATTAAATCGAATGTATCGCCTTGAAAAATAACTGTGCGAGAAAGTTTCTGTGAACAGATTCTCCTTTGTCACCTACGTTTGGGATGTACTAGCTTAACGGTTCATCGTGTTCTTGTGGACCGTTTAAGTTATGCGAATCGCTTTTTTTGGAGTTTATACGGTAGAAATCTATGAACTTTTCAAATTCTTGAAGCCAGCTAAATTTGTAATTTTTAGGAGAGCCGCTTTTTACATTACATTCTTATCTAATAACGCTGTAATCGGTTGTCGTTAAAAAAAAATTTAATTTAAAAATTCTGATACTTCACACTTGGCGAGATCACGAACTGTAGCTGTCATTATGAATGGATGAATAAAAACAACTGACGACTAAAAAATTAATTGTCGCTAACAGCTGACTATCGACTGAAATAACTTAGTTAGCTTCGCAAGCGCTATTAGTTTTATCGCGTATATAATCGGAAAATTCAAAACGCACCTTACTTTGAAACACTAGTGTATGCTTTCTGTAATATAGATTGAAAGTAGTACAGGAAAACAATTGTTAACAAATTCCAGCAAATTAGCTACATTGTGAAGAAATTTTTTTTTGTTTCTATACATTTTCTTTAAATTTCCATTAATGGTTTTCACATCTTGAAGTAGTGCGCCGTTCTACTGTTTTCAGGGACAGAAAGCCTACGTGCTTGACTTACAGAAATATATTCCCTAGTTAAGTTTTATTTTGTACGTGTTGTCTATCGACAGAGTTATTAAAACTGATGGAGGGCCGTAGATTATGCGTAAATTATACTTTCTGAATGTTATGTGATGACTATATTTTTATGTTTTTGTAATTTTAATCGGTAACAGAAAGCCGATACGAGTCGTATTAAATATTTTAACTTCGACTTTGAATAAGAATAAGAATAAAAAGAGAAAGTTTGTTGTTGAAGTTGCTATTTTATCAAAACAAAAATGAATTACATAACTAGTTATTTGATTTTCGCTGATAACAGTTATTATAATTTCAGTTTAACCTTAATTATTATATTCATAAAGAATGAACTGTTTGTTCTGTGAAAGTTTTCTGAAAGCTCTCTTTAAATTTACGGTAGCATATTGCACGCGACGGTATCATAAGAAAGGGAGTCCGACAAGGATGTTCCCTATCTCCGTTACTTTTTAATTTCTATATGGAACTAGCAGTTAATGATGTTAAAGAACAATTTAGATTCGGAGTAACAGTACAAGGTGAAAAGATAAAGATGCTACGATTTGCCGATGATATAGTAATTCTAGCCGAGAGTAAAAAGGATTTAGAAGAAACAATGAACGGCATGGATGAAATCCTACGCAAGAACTATCGCACGAAAGTAAACAAGAACAAAACAAAAGTAGTGAAATGTAGTAGAAATAACAAAGATGGACCGCTGAATGTGAAAATAGGAGGAGAAAAGATTACGGAGGTAGAAGAATTTTGTTATTTGGGAAGTAGAATTACTAAAGATGGTCGAAGCAGGAGCAATATAAAATGCCGAATAGCACAAGCTAAACGAGCCTTCAGTAAGAAATATAATTTGTTTACATCAAAAATTAATTTAAATGTCAGGAAAAGGTTTTTGAAAGTGTATGTTTGGAGTGTCGCTTTATATGGAAGTGAAACTTGGACGATCGGAGTATCTGAGAAGAAAAGATTAGAAGCTTTTGAAATGCGGTGCTATAGGAGAATGTTAAAAATCAGACGGGTGGATAAAGTGACAAATGAAGAGGTATTGCGGCAAATAGATGAAGAAAGAAGCATTTGGAAAAATATAGTTAAAAAAAGAGACAGACTTATAGGCCACATACTAAGGCATCCTGGAATAGTCGCTTTAGTATTGGAAGGACAGATAGAAGGAAAAAATTGTGTAGGCAGGCCACGTTTGGAATATGTAAAAGAAATTGTTAGGGATGTAGGATGTAGAGGGTATACTGAAATGAAACGACTAGCACTAGATAGGGAATCTTGGAGAGCTGCATTAAACCAATCAAATGACTGAAGACAAAAAAAAAAATTTCATTACTTTCATTTTAAAATTTAATAATTACTACATTTATTTATTTTTTATTTATTAGATATATATATAATTTATTTATCCTGGACGAACCACCGTGATGGTGCGGTGCGGGAGCCGATAATCGACAAACCAGGCTTAGGGGCCTCCATATTGCATAAGCCACAAACGGAATAACGCGTAAGAAACGTTTCCGGGGTCGCGAGTGAATAGTTTTCGCGAGTTATATGGTCCTAAGACATCAAAATACGGTAAGTCGTAGTTAAAACAAAACGCGGTCCTCACTTTTTTTTTTTTGTGTTCTGTTTCTTTTGTTGTAGATACCAACAGCCACCACAATAAAGAAATGGTTTCTTCACTGCGGCCACGAAGTCCCCCCAACCACTTCCCGGACACACGTGTGCCTGGAGATTAATAATTATTTGCAGTAAATAATTTCTGTTTACATCTTCTAAGAAAATCGCCGCCCCAAAACCGCGATCGCGAATAGGTTACACCATTTTGTAAGTTGTCTATTACCTTTCCTTTCAAGAAAGAAGAAAGAGGGAACGAGCCCAGCAGCCATCAGCTCAGCAGTCACAAGCCCAGCAGTCACCTGCCCAGCAGCCACTGACAGCACGGAAGAAGGAAGAAACCTGCACTTTCGCCCGTTCAGCTCTTCGGGGCCTCGGGAATTTTAAGGTTAACGGTATGTAACTTCGGTTACTACCAATTCTCGGAAAGTGCAGGCCAAAGAAGAATGAAGAGGTCATCGGAAGAAGAAGAAGAAGGAGAAGTAGAAGATGAAGAAGAAGGAAGACCCTCTACTCGCTTCAACATCACGGACTGGAGTCCGGAACAGAGCCCAGCAGAGATGCGTCCTGGAAGACAGCCATAACAGAAGTGGATGAAGAACTTCCACACACCTCTCCTTTAAAACTTACAAGTTAAATAAAATAAACCAGCAATTGCGACACCTCCGGAGTAGGGGTCGCATTGCTCCCTCCTGATAGTTAGTGCCCCGTTGTGGCGTATTCCTGATAGCATATGAAGCGTTAGCACCGAAAGGACTTCAGTGGACGGTCTGAAGGGGAAGTACGTCGGGAGGACAGGCTTCATAAGCCTAGCCTTCCGCGGTCGGCCCATAAAATGGGTTCGATAACGCTGGTTCAACAACGGATTGGAATGCAACTAAATCCGTCTTAAAAATACTAAATAATAAACAAAACTTGAAAAATTAGACCCGCCATTTAAAAATAAATCTTTTAAAAACAAGCCCGATTAGAATCATCCAGCAGCAAGGGACTCTGTCCAGGTTCTGCGATAAGTAGGGAGAAATAAACTCCCGCCAACTTTGCATTCCATTCCATTCCAATTTATTTTTTACTTTTCAGTGCATTTTTATACAGGGTCATTCACGGGAACCGGATGTTTTTAAAATAATCATAAAAAATTTAATATTTACTTTAAAAAAGTTTTATTGGTACTGAAACACTTGTTAAATCAAAGCATTTGTTACTTACTCATGAACGAAAAATTATGTCCGGCAAGTGATGTCCATTTTGATCAATACATTGTTATAGCCTTTCACGGTAATTGGCCTTAATTCTTTGCAGCATGTCTACATCAATCTGGGTGACGCGATAACGAATTGCGATATTAAGGTCCTCCAATGTACGCGGTTTATCGCCGTACACACGCGATTTCAGAAACCCCCGCAGAAAAAAATCACAACTACTCAAGTCGGGGGACCGAGGAGGCCAAGGAATGTCGCCGAATCTGGAAACGATCCGTCCCGGAAACAAGTTACGGAGAACAGCCATCGTTGCCCTCGCTGTGTGCGCTGTAGCTCCATCCTGCTGGAATAACACGTTTTGAGAATCGATTCCCCGGTTTCGTAACTCAGGGATGAAAAACGTATTCAACATCGCAATGTAACGATCAGCTGTTACAGTTACGGAAGCGTCATTTTCTTTTAAAAAAATACGGTCCAATAACACCGACCTTTCCTATTGCACACCAGACAGTCACCTTTGGGCTATGAAGCGGTCTCTCGTGAAGCCGACGCGGGTTTCTTTCTGCCCGATACCGGCAATTCTGTTTGTTGACAAAGCCATTCGGATGAAAACGGGCTTCGTCACTCATTAACGATAACAAATTTTCATTTTCTTCAAAAACGGTAAGCATTTGTCGACAAAATTGTAATCGCCGCGTGAAATCTTGCTCGTTTAACTCCCGCACGACGGCTATCTTGTAAGGATGGAAATGCAGGTCTGTATGCAGAATTCGTCTTACCGTACTTGTGCTCATTTGAAGCGCTGCTGAATGCCTCTGAATAGAGCGGCGTGGGCTTCTGACAATGGCTTCCCTCGTTCGATTTCTCCGGAGTGCTAGCAGTTCGTCGGGGATCCGGTGGTTTTTTCTTCAATATTGAACCGCTTGTTCGAAGGTTGTTTACCCGTCGCGATATTGTGTTACGAGAAGGGACGCTTGCATTACGATGAATATTAAACTGACGGCGGAAATCTCGCTGCACAGCAGTTACGGATTCGTCATTTCGCACAAAACTGTCATACGCGTACAGGCGTTGGTCTAGCGTCCACGACTCCATCTCAACGACTAATATGTAAATGCTATGAACAAAGGAAACGTCAGATACCAGGCACGTGCCCTTCCCACCACGAACGCCCGAGTACAACTCGCTTCAAAAACATCCGGTTCCCGTGAACGACTCTGTATTTGTTAATATATTAATTTTTTGTTTAAAATTCTCTATTTGATTTAATTCGTATGTTTTACTTTGTAGAGGGGTTTCCTAATTTGTTATCGTAAGTAAATGAATTTTGTGATTTTGAATTTTGATTTTTCTGTATTTTGTGACTTTTAATGCGGGCAGGAGACTAAAAAGTAAATTTTTTTAAAACAAAGGTTTTCTTTTAAAACGAAATAGCTCTAAAAAGTAGAAAATAATTTTTCAGTGATTATAAGATAATCAAAATAATTTATTTTACATCGGCTAGGCTTGATGTGCGTTGCTGTGTTTCGGATGTCAAAAATTCGGACACACGGCTGCGAGATGCACGAGAAAACAGATTTGCGCATGTGGCGACCGGTTGAACTCGGATGATCTGTGCAGGAATCCGCCGATATGTGTAAACTGTAACGGACAACGTAGCTCAAGATCCAAGGTATCGTCCAAAATATAAGGAAGAAATTACGTTCAGGATGCGAAGACCGTTCAAAAGATCGTTATTTTGAATCCGGGAAAATCGTGCATAGCAGAACGCCGAAGGCCACGACTTACGCACAGGTTGTATCTGCTCCTGCGATCACCGTCAAACCAAAGGAAGCGGTAACAGAACCGGCACCGGTAGAAAGAATAATTTATCAGAAGTTAAAGAACCTGCTGCTGTTAACAGACAGCAGAACTCGTCTAAAACGAAAGCAGACCTGCCGTAACAACAGCGTCTTACTTGATTGAAATACAATACATTTTTCAAAAAAAATATGACGGTTATTTTACGTACTCCAAGTTCTCAACTGTAAAAATAAACAGCATATAGCATACCGTTTTTAGTTTTGTATAGTTATCGTCTGAAATAACTCATTATTTCAGACGATTTGGGATGATGAAGAGCAAGTACCGTTTGCTTACAAGAAAGACCGGTCGGTTTTGATTATGAACGTTCATCGAAAACTAAGGTAAATTAATTTTATCGATCTTATCATCGTATAAATAACTTTTTATTTCACGATGTTTTTTTAACGTTGCTGAATCGAATGGGATTTAATAATCTCATGTAATTTTTAAAATGATATATTTCTGAATCGGCTGAAAGGAAAAAAAATCCCTTTCGGCACGCCGAAAGATTTCATCGGTGCTAAATAGGGGATAAAATCCACCTTAAAGTTATGAAAAATTTCAAATTAACCACAATAATCGGAAGTGAAAAAAATTTTCACACGTGTAACATACGATAAGCACCACATCTTCTTACAATTTCAGCAATATTTTGTCTTCCCTTGTCATAAGGGTTGATCGTATCAAAAATTGTTTCAGACAAAAGTTTTAGGTAATGTTTAGAGGATTAACGACCGCTTTACGGATTTTACGCCGTACCTAATAATGGAGGTAAGAATTTTTTTGTCATCGAAACCGCATTTTTTCATCCCCTGAGCCAGCGGTTGGTGACATCAAAAACCTTTACTTATATACGTTTTACACCCTTATCCGAAGAATATTAGAAACTTTAAACGGGTTAAATATTTTACTTAAGAAAATTATAGCGATATTTGGTTTTTTGAAAAAGCCCGTGGTTTGATTTTGCCTATTAACGAACTCGACCGATATTTTGGGTCGTTATACTTTATATATCAATTTGAAAGCGATTGACGCAAAATTACCACAGTTATCGTGTTAACAAGAAAGTGAAAATTATATATATATATATATATATATATATAAAATGTATATATAAACTTTGGAACTGACAGTGGTTTTGGGGTCTGGGGGCTGTAAAACGAGAAGATATGTCAAAATTTACCGGAAGTCGAATCATAGTATCCATTACAATAGATAGCTTTCTTATAAAATCTACTTAACAGCAAAGAATTAACCTTCACCGCATTTATATTACCACCTGATATTTTTAGTTTTCTTTGCCTTATTTTATCTGATTTTAAATATCTGATGTAACATACGTTAACAAGTTTACTGTTACTTATGTCCTGTACAAGCACGTCTGTAGGCATCCTATTCTCCCCTCGATACCCCTTCTGTGCGGTACAGGTTATAAGTAGCCGGTAAAAAAAGATAAGATTTACCGTCACTTTGGTGCGATACCAGACGTATAGTATCGGTACAGTCGGACATTTGTACAGCTCATAACAGCTAAATAACACAAACATCCCGGTGAAAATGCAAATATAGGACGATCGGGACTTGCGACGCACGAAAATTACACGGTTAAATAACAATCCAAGACGTGTTAAATTAACGCTTACAAGTATGAAAAATCAATAGCGAATAGCCTAAGCGTAGGTGGAGCAGAGTATAAATATACCTTGACGCGTGCCATTTCCACGGCGTAAACGATTTATTTAAGCGAAATCATTTATAATAATTTTAAATATGAAAAATTTTGTTTTAACCCCGTACAGAAGTTACATTTACGCAAATAGGAAAACATTTTAAAGAATCTATGCGGATAGATTTGCACGGAACGGAAAAATCTAGAGATCGACCAAATTGTAAACCGTTTTCTAAGTATCAAAAGTAATAATATAAGCGTGGAGTGGATTAAGGATATTTCATTAATAATTTGTCCATATAAAAACTTAATTTGCGACTGCAGGCTCATCCTCAAAGATTCAAATACCGTATCGTTTTTATTTTTACAAGTCGCTTAATATAATATTAACGAACAAGTTTGTTTTTAAATAAAGAATGTTTGCTCAGGAAATGGAAACCGAGTTTTGAACTTCAAGATACATAACGGTATGACAACGACATACACCGACAATCTATAAAGAACCTCAAATACCTTTATCAGGCACGACGGATAAAATTGCATGTACTTGTATAATATAAATGTTGTTATAATGATACCGCAAACCGGTCTGTACAATTCACAGTTATAAAGGAGGTAGCCAAACGTCTGTATTTGTGTAGTTGTAAATTCCATTAAATTAAATAAATTATTACACGAATTTTACGCAAATCTATCGTTTATCCTGTCGAGTGAATTATTCTATTTTTATTATTATTATTATTATTATTATTATTATCTGAATTTAGAAATCAACTCGTTGACTGCAAAACTTACCCTGGAGCAGACATTGATAGCGACCATAATTTGGTGATAATGAAATGTAGATTGGGGTTTAAAAACCTGAAGAAAAGGTGTCAGATGAATCGGTGGAATTTAGAGAAGCTTGAGGAAGAGGAGGTAAAGAAGATTTTTGAGGAGGACATCGCAAGAGGTCTGAGTAAAAAAGATAAGGTAGAAAATGTAGAAGAAGAATGGGAGAATGTTAAAAAGGAAATTCTTAAATCAGCAGAAGCAAACTTAGGCGGAATAAAGAGAACCGGTAGAAAACCTTGGGTTTCAGACGATATATTGCAGCTGATGGATGAACGTAGAAAATATAAGAATGCTAGTGATGAAGAAAGTAAAAGGAACTATCGGCAATTAAGAAATGCTATAAACAGGAAGTGCAAACTGGCGAAAGAAGAGTAGATTAATGAAAGGTTTTCAGAAGTGGAAAGAGAAATGAACATTAGTAAAATAGACGGAGCATACAGGAAAGTTAAGGAAAATTTTGGGGTACATAAATTAAAATCTAATAATGTGTAAAACAAAGATGGTACACCAATATACAATACGAAAGGTAAAGTCGATAGATGGGTGGAATATATTGAAGAGTTATACGGAGGAAATGAATTAGAAAATGGTGTTATAGAGGAAGAAGAGGAAGTTGAGGAGGATGAAATGGGAGAAACAATACTGAGATCTGAATTTAAGAGAGCATTAAAAGATTTAAATGGCAGAAAGGCTCCTGGAATAGACGGAATACCTGTAGAATTACTGCGCAGTGCAGGTGAGGAAGCGATTGATAGATTATACAAACTGGTGTGTAATATTTATGAAAATGGGGAATTTCCATCAGACTTCAAAAAAAGTGTTATAGTTATGATACCAAAGAAAGCAGGGGCAGATAAATGTGAAGAATACAGAACAATTAGTTTAACTAGTCGTGCATCAAAAATCTTAACTAGAATTTTATACAGAAGAATTGAGAGGAGAGTGGAAGAAGTGTTAGGAGAAGACCAATTTGGTTTCAGGAAAAGTATAGGGACAAGGGAAGCAATTTTAGGCCTCAGATTAAAAGTAGAAGGACGATTAAAGAAAAACAAACCAACATACTTGGCGTTTATAGACCTAGAAAAGGGTTTCGATAACGTAGACTGGAATAAAATGTTCAGCATTTTAAAAAAATTAGGGTTCAAATACAGAGATAGAAGAACAATTGCTAACATGTACAGGACCCAAACAGCAACAATAACAATTGAAGAACATAAGAAAGAAGCCCTAATAAGAAAGGGAGTCCGACAAGGATGTTCCCTATCAACGTTACTTTTTAATCTTTACATGGAACTAGCAGTTAATGATGTTAAAGAACAATTTAGATTCGGAGTAACAGTACAAGGTGAAAAGATAGAGATGCTACGATTTGCTGATGATATTGTAATTCTAGCCGAGAGTAAAAAGGATTTAGAAGAAACAATGAACGGCATAGATGAAGTCCTACGCAAGAACTATCGCATGAAAATAAACAAGAACAAAACAAAAGTAATGAAATGTAGTAGAAATAACAAAGATGGACCGCTGAATGTGAAAATAGGAGGAGAAAAGATTATGGAGGTAGAAGAATTTTGTTATTTGGGAAGTAAAATTACTAAAGATGGACGAAGCAGGAGCGATATAAAATGCCGAATAGCACAAGCTAAACGAGCTTTCAGTAAGAAATATAATTTGTTTACATCAAAAATGAATTTAAATGTCAGGAAAAGATTTTTGAAAGTGTATGTTTGGAGTGTCGCTTTATATGGAAGTGAAACTTGGACAATCGGAATATCTGTGAAGAAAAGATTAGAAGCTTTTGAAATGTGGTGCTATAGGAGAATGTTAAAAATCAGATGGGTGGATAAAGTGACAAATGAAGAGGTATTGCAGCAAATAGATGTAGAAAGAAGCATTTGGAAAAATATAGTTAAAAGAAGAGACAGACTTATAGGCCACATACTAAGGCATCCTGGAATAGTCGCTTTAATATTGGAAGGACAGGTAGAAGGGAAAAATTGTGTAGGCAGGCCACGTTTGGAGTATGTAAAACAAATTGTTGGGGATGTAGGATGTAGAGGGTATACTGAAATGAAACGACTAGCACTAGATAGGGAATCTTGGAGAGCTGCATCAAACCAGTCAAATGACTGAAGACAAAAAAAAAAAAAAATATTATCTGAAGTAAATTCATTTGATAAATTTAACCGATAAAGCGATTTAACAATAAAGCACATTTTATGATTTTTTTTTCAATAGCAGTGGATCGTATGTTATTTGTAAATCAACGCCTATTGTGTATCACGTTAGACTAAAAACAGTTAAATGAAATTTATCGGGTGAGTTATTTCAAAAATCCAAACCGAACAAATTACTATACTATAAAAATAAAAATCTCTTAATCCGACTTTAGCTAACGAAGTTAATTTCATATAGTGTATATTTAAAATAAAATAAACGCGCTAATCGAATGACGATCGAACGGAAGAGAGTTTTAAACAAGAGTGAAACTCCATACGCAACACGACTCAGAATTTAAGAAAACACAGGAAGCTTCGTAAATCCTACAGTGTTGGTAGTAATTATGTGAAGCGATTAAGCTATTTACTGTGGCGGTAAACAATAACAAGAACTACAGATTCTTACAAGATGCAGACCTTTTAAGGTACAAATAACTATTACTAATTATATTTATTTTTTTCATTTGTAGATGGATCGGTTAAAAGAAGAAGGATTTGGAGATATCACGGTTTGGTCTGTAGATATGGATGATTTCAGAGGGTCTTTTGGAACAGGAAAATTCCCGTTAATGAATGCGATGAAGAATTAGACGGTTACACAGTAAAATTGGAATACGATGAAACTTCTAACCCTGTTGGTGGTTATACAAATAAAGATCGTAAGTTCTTTACCAAAAATAAAAGAATAAATTATACCGTATACATTCTGCATAACGATAACTAATTTTTAATTCGCTAGTTTAATTTACTTAGTCGATGTAAAAATGATCTTACCGTTTCAAACCGTATGAAATTATTTTAACTGTGGAATAGAATAGAAATATTATTCGATACATATTTTTGTGAATTTTGAGTTTCTAAATAACCTTTACTTTTTTTATTAATGAAATTATTAAAGAAACGATATCCTCCACGGTCTATACGTTTAGACTCGACACGTTTTCAATAACCATCTCATTATCTAATAAATAATATAAAGAGAATAACGTAAACTCCATAATAATTCATTATTGTTAGTAATGCCGGTTTATAAATACGAACAGAATTTACCTGTTAGTTTGCCAGAATATGCATGTCCTGTGCGGAACAGATCGAAACACACCAAAAAGGTTGATATAGCGCTGAACGAGACCTGTCGTTTAATAACGGGATGTATGAAACCCACCCCGATTGAAAAGTTGCACCGAGAGGCGGGCGCGGAGGAACCTGGAATGCGTCGAGCTGAAGCCGAGTACGTCGAACGGTTCAGACAATCTTTCGATACACGACATACAATTTACCGGATGGAGCGAGCACCCCCTTCGAGAATGAAATCGAGAAAGGGATTTTTGAATTCTACATCTATCGAGCCCCCTTCGTAATTCCCAAAAAGGGCCCCGACACCTGCAAGACATGACCTGGACTGGCAAACGCGGGTGACTTTAAACCGGCTTCGAACTAGAGTTGCACCGACCGGAGTTAACCGCGCTAGATGGCGTCAAACAGAGCCTAACGGCCTGAACTGTGAGTGCGGTGAGATTCAGAACTCTGAACGTCTCCTAAAATGCACGAGGAAATGCTTCTGGTGTTTCGGTGGACCAATACTGGCCGCAAAGGTTTTAATGTCTCATCGCTCGGACACGAAAAAGTAAGTAAGTAAGTTTGCCAGAGTGGCTGCTACAAAATTTAAAGTCCGGTAAGGGTTGGAATTTTTTATTCGCTATACGATTCGGTTATCGCTAATCGACTGTAAGCGAGTATAAAACCGCTGTCGCTTAAAGATCAATAAATATTATCTCGGTTATAAGCGACTTGACATGAAACCAAATCGTTCGTGAAAATTAGTAACGCGCAAACATCTCCAAGAATGAGCATCCACCAGACATAATAGGAAAAGAGAGAAACGTTTTTCCATTGTATTTTTCACTTTGTCAAAAATATTGTTATAAATCAAAATGGGATTTTGATATGTAATAGGCTTCAATTGTCGGGGAAATGCGAGGAAAATGACGAATATAAAAAATATAAGCGATACCTTTCGATATCCATTATTTACAATAAATTTCCCTCGTATTTTATTATTTATTTGTGAAAACTTATTCGCATCTTGTGTTCAACCCGAATGAAAATGTCTAAGATCGGCCGGAAAATATAGAAGGCTGTATGCACAGAAGTTTTTCTGTATATTGACAATTGACATTTTTAGAAGGAAATCATCTGCAAAGACTCATCGCCAACATAGTAATATTCTTGTATCGTTTGCTATGATAAATATACATCTTTTAAATAAATTGATGGTAAATTACTGATCATTTTTGTTAATTTCTTTTACCTACTACATTTTTACGATAGTAAACTTTAAATGTGTTTTAACTATTAGTTCATACCTTCATAATTTATTCTGATACATTTCTATATTAGTATGATTTTAATAATTATGATGTCATACAGAATTTTTTTTTGACTTAACAATTAATGTTCAATTTCAAATATAAATATGTAAGTATATATATATATATATATATATATATTACTGTTTACTGCTTCTCTGTATTCTCCGGGTAAATAACTTATGTATCATATAACTCTGGTTATGTCAATCAAATCTAACATCGCTTGAGTGCTTTTCAAAGACGACATGTCACTGAATATTTTTAGAAAGTTTATGATTATATTATATTATATTAGATTATATTATATGAGGAAGTTGAGGAGGATGAAATGGGAGAAACAATACTGAGATCTGAATTTAAGAGAGCATTAAAAGATTTAAATGGCAGAAAGGCTCCTAGAATAGACGCAGTTAATGATGTTAAAGAACAATTTAGATTCGGAGTAACAGTACAAGGTGAAAAGATAAAGATGCTACGATTTTCCGATGATATAGTAATTCTAGCCGAGAGTAAAAAGGATTTAGAAGAAACAATGAACGGCATAGATGAAGTCCTACGCAAGAACTATCGCATGAAAATAAACAAGAACAAAACAAAAGTAATGAAATGTAGTAGAAATAACAAAGATGGACCACTGAATGTGAAAATAGGAGGAGAAAAGATTATGGAGGTAGAAGAATTTTGTTATTTGGGAAGTAGAATTACTAAAGATGGTCGAAGCAGGAGCGATATAAAATGCCGAATAGCACAAGCTAAACGAGCCTTCAGTAAGAAATATAAGTTGTTTACATCAAAAATTAATTTAAATGTCAGGAAAAGATTTTTGTAAGTGTTGCTTTATATGGAAGTGAAACATGGACGATCGGAGTATCTGAGAAGAAAAGGTTAGAAGCTTTTGAAATGCGGTGCTATAGGAGAATGTTAAAAATCAGACGGGTGGATAAAGTGACAAATGAGGAGGTATTGCGGCAAATAGATGAAGAAAGAAGCATTTGGAAAAATATAGTTAAAAGAAGAGACAGACTTATAGGCCACATACTAAGGCATCCTGGAATAGTCGCTTTAATTTTGGAAGGACAGGTAGAAGGGAAAAATTGTGTAGGCAGGCCACGTTTGGAATATGTAAAACAAATTGTTAGGGATGTAGGATGTAGAGGGTATACTGAAATGAAACGACTAGCACTAGATAGGGAATCTTGGAGAGCTGCATCAAACCAGTCAAATGACTGAAGACAAAAAAAAAAAAATGATTATATTAATTTATTTATTTAAAGGTTATTGCATCTTAAAAAAAAAAAAAAGTGAAAATAAATTAAAAATTTGATACGTTATGAAATTTTATTACAAAAATGGTTAAAATGCGACTCAGGCTACTAAAGAAAGTATGACGGTTTTGGACACGACACATCTGGCAAAAACCTGGTTCAAGTGTTTTCAGTCGATGTGTGCAGTCGATCTCAAAAGTGTTTTGAAGATAATGATGCATCTTGCTTTGGTCGTCCGGCGACTGAAAAATTCGATGAAATCTTGGAAAAGATCCAAGCAAGACTGGGACATTAGGAGTCGCGATATTAGTTATGAATACGTTGACCGCAAAACAGTTTAAAACGATTTGAAAAAGATTAGTTACAAAAAAAAACCCTCAATTATGAGTGCCGTGAAAAATTAACAAGAAAAATTTAAGGGATCGAAATTCCATCTGCAAATAGTTGCTAAAATAGTATAAAATATAACCGATTTATGACGGCTAATTACAGGAGATGAAAAGCTGATTCTAACCTCTACTGTCAACAACTGTAAACATCACGCTAAGCGATCAAGATAAAATGACCAAAATTGATCGATAGCTAAGGTGTTGTCTTCTATCACAATAATGCCGGTCACCACACATATTTGGTGAGCTCTCATAAACTGAGAGCTTGACTGGGAAGTTTTGATGTATCTGCCGTACAGTACAAACTTTGCACTGCCGTACTAGCATTTTTTTCAGTCTCTACAGAACTCTCTTAACAGTATAGAATTCAAAAGCGGCCTGTAAAAATCACAGTTTTCACCCAGAAAACACAAATTCTTCGGCAACAGAATTATTATTTTACATTAAAAATGGCAAAAGGTGGTCGATCATAACAGCACATAATCGGTTTAATAAACTTCATTTGAAATTTAAAAAATACTTGTTTTATATTAAAATAAGAAGAAACCTTATTTATTTCAGGTAGCATTTATACGTGCTGAACCGGCATATATAATGCGTATATAAGGTTACGCATGCATCAGCCGGTCGACTCGGAACCCGATGCGATAAGCCTCACAGCTACACCCGTCTACCGATTGTAAAAGCGAAATTTGTTATCTGTAAGTTGTGAAATTACATTAGTTTAGTTATTACCGACCATCGCTGCTAGTACCACCACACCTGCCCAAATTAAATACGTTATGCGCCCGCGCATTAGTGAGAATCAAAAAAATAAATTTAAATTAAACGATAAATATTTTTAAATAAATTGCGTAAATGAAACCCGTGCATCATAAATAACGCAAATAGTGTTGGTAGCGTTTTTAGATGGAACCCAAACGGTATATAATTAGCATTTCACCACAAAAAATTAAATATATTTCTCAAAAAGAATATTTTGCAAAGTACATTTCATTTTTTAATCGCGAGTTTTAAAACCAACTGCATTTTAAATTCTTATCAAAACGCATTTAAACTTTGAACTAGTTATAATAGTTTTTGACTTTTATTTTGGTTCGTGAAAATACAGTAAAAACATTGTGGATTACGTAAGTAAAGAACTTAATATTTTACTTTTCATTATCATCCACAATAGTTTGCATCGTAGCCCCTAGTTTAAATTTGCGACACAATACCAAATAACAGATACGATCCACAAGGATGCGGTACACTGTTAGTTGGCAGTCGAAGCTAGCACAAACCGGTGCACCTGATTGAGTCACCAGATATTCATGAGCAAGCCTAGTGCGCCCCAATGGCAAACGGGAGATAATAACCTCGTCTTGATGTTTATTTATGCACGAGAAGCTCCACGGTGAAACACTGTACTTTACCGGATGAAGTTTATTGTTCGTGGTAGCAACGCACCGACTTTGCCACTCACAATGAACTATATTCATCAGGAAACACACAAGATCGTTAGAAGCAACACGACCGGTAAAAGGAGGCTGAAAACAAAAAAAGGAGGCTGGCACTCATACGGATGGTTTGGTACGGTAGGTCAAAATGTCGATGTTGCAAACAATTTTTGAGGATATGAGAATAATATTTTGTTGAAGTTCAATTTATAAATTTCTATTGGCTATCAGGTTTTTTTTATTCAGTTTAGGCGAGTTTGAAAAATATCTTTTGTTAGTCGATGGGATTCAACACCGATGGAAATGTCTTAGCCGTTTTTGGAAAAGGCATTTGCATCGGTGCCATGCTTATAGAGGCCGTACTGATGACTGAAATATGTAATCAGGTATTGAGGGTCAAGATGATGACCTACGGTAAAGCCCAGCAGGGCTAAGAACAGTTGGAGTGGTGGCACGGCAGGATAATCACAAGGTGGGTGTTTTCCCCTGTGGGGTCAGGATGGATGATATTGTGATGGGGAGGGGCAATGTACCTAAAAAATACTACTAACCCGAAAAGAGTCTTGTGACATGTTGAGTGTAGTCCGCTAGTAAAGTCGACACCTCCCTCAAGCGCTTGAGACAAGGATATTAAATCAGAGCAGTGCATAAAAAAACCTTGGAGTAAGTTTAATATGATTTAGAGGTTGGCAACCTCTAAATATGAGCCTAAAATGAAGGTCGATAAAGCAGGTAGGAAAAGGTTGGGTGTTCCTACAGGCAGCTCACCGTCTTGAATGTACCAGTAAGAGTGTGAAAAGTGAGCTACCGGGTACAAAGAAAAGAGGGAAAAATTATACGCGGATAGGGGAGCAAATATTATGTCTCTAACTGAATGGACAGAGAAACCGGTAGATCGTATGTAAGGAAAAGATTTTGGGTTTAAGCAAAACTAAATGGAAGGGGAAAGGTAGAAAAGATCTTAGAAAAGGATTTGCTCAGTACTGGAGCGGTGGGGAAAAGGTAAAAAATGGAGTTGGTATTATTGCGGGTAAGGAGTTAAAAGAGCGTCTAGAAAGTGCGGAAGCAACAGATTTTTATTTATTTTTTTTACATTTCTAACGAATCGGGGTTTTCCGCTAGCGATCGGTACATTCCGGTGCCTGAGCGCATTATTACTTGTTGTACGGAATGACATCGCTCGGACTACTGGTGGTGTTTTATGTGGTAAGCTAAGGGGGACAGACACACAACAGACAGACTGACACACGTATAAATGCCCTTAATAGGGTAGGATTAACCGTTGGTAATACTATAAAAGTATCAATTTTTTTTTCAAAACAAAAGCGATAAAAAATAATTACCTAAGAAAATCCAAAAATTTTATTTTCAAAATAACATAATTAAATAATTAAACTTTTATCTTCATAACGTAATTTTCAAAATAACAGTAATTATTATTATCGTTTTAAAAATTAATCTAGGAAGATATTCGTTCGATAATATTCATTCGAATAATAATCGTTTAAAGCGTTCGTCTAAATCTTACAAACATAAAATTTTAATAATTTAGTTCGGAAATTAAAAAAACGGTAGCATCTATTACGAACAAATAACAGCGTTTACGTTCAACACAGGCCGGTTTTCCAAGTATGTGACACGGGGACACAATATAATCAACAGTGTTAATATCGGACACCGTAAAATCAGCGGACAAACAGTATCGCATAAAGGAAGCTACAATTTAACCGACGCAACAAATAATAGTATTTGAAAGCGGTAGTCGGGGTAAAGATCGAGCGAGAAGAAATAAATCTTAACTTACAACAGGAAAAGACATTATCAGTCGGTCAGACGGTCGGTATAGTCGACTTAAAATATGAAATACGGTCGAATAGAACGTTGAAGTAAAGAGAAGAGTAGCGAAATGGCTGAAAAGTCTGAAAAGCAACAGCAGTTTAGAAATTCCTTCCCTTAATAATGTTAATATAGACCTGACCGAACCTGGAACCGTCAGTCGGTGTATTATTTAAGAAAGAGCTGCCGCGTCGGTACCGTCGTCTCATCTCCTCTATTCACAACTCTTCTACAAGTAGTGTACCACTGCAACCCCGCCTTCTTTCGTTACACTTCTTGTTTGTTTCATTACAGACATTGTTAATCTGTACATTCTAATTACCCCTGAATTCATCTCTTTCTCTTTAATTTTGAGTTTCATTTATTTTCTCGTCTAATAACAGCGCATTTCAAATCGTGTTAAAATATTTGTATTTAATTATTAAGATGAAATGCTACCTATACTAGAAAAAAATAAATAAAAAAAATAATAATGTTTACACATTCCTTCTCTAGTTGTATAACTGGAAAAAATAAATATATTTCTAAACAAATGTAGTTTTTTCTGCGGTATTGAAATATATTAAAAAAATATATGTTGTGTATATTATAATAGAAAACTAAAAATAAATTTAGCTATTTAATTCGTTTAAAATACTAATCGCTAATTAAACAGCTTATATAATATTAAATGAAGTACTGACACATTTTGATTCGAGTTTCTATTAGAATTGAAATTTATTTTTGTCTTATCAACAACTAAGGATTGTTCAGTTAGATTGAAAGATCATTTTATATTTGTCGCCGGGCAAAGTCGTTTAATAAAGATCACCCGGGATGTGTTGACTGCTACCGATACATGTCACGTCTCATTATCGTAACATAATATAATTACAAATTAGCGTAAATGTAATCGGCGTGAAATCGATGTATTAAAAATATAAAATGACGGGTAACTTACCGTAACATTAATTTCAACGGATGTAACACAATATTAAATAATAATACCTACGATTATCAAATAACAATATTTTCTCTACCAGAAATATTACCTTAATCTGTAATACTCTGTTGGTTACTCAAAACTTAGGTATACTAGGAGGTATAAACAACTGTGAATCTACGTAATTACGAAATTACCGCGTTACGTGTGAAATTTACTACTATTTTTTTTTATTTTTTTATATTTTTGTCCGCCTTAGTAAGGCGAATTGACATTTTAAATCAAACTTTTTCAGAAAGGTGGGTGTACCGATATTTGTTTTAATTATCAAAATATCTAATTTTAAACTTAGTTAAATGTTTTCGGTCCTAAATTATTTCAGACAATAAATTTTGAAATCGTACCGTTCTACAAGAAATATTCAAAATGTATCTCCTTATCATACTGTAGCAGTGGTCAAATTGAAAGACCGTATAAATTCAACTGAGGACACGCTTCTTTCAGCGTTGACTTCCGCGTAAGCTAGTCTGGATAAAAAACATTAAAACACCTTTAGGCCCCGGGTGAAAGTTAAACCCGCGTCCAGTCCCCTTATCGAGTACGATTCTATAGAACGTAAAGCGATGCGATTTAACGAACCGATAATTTTGAGTTCCAAACAAATAATCGAAAGGTACTTAAGCGGAATAAGAATCTCTCGCAAAAATGTACAGGCGCGAAAAGTTCTCGCAATATATTTTTATAAAACTATTGCAGATTTTAAACGTAAACGTGCAAATTATAAAATTTACACCGCAGCTAAACTACACCGTCCACACGCAGACCGTTGACACACCACGCCGAAATATGTGCACCAACACGTCCGCAGTAGACCGACTAATCGATAAATTTCAAATTGTACATATGTGTTCTCTTTCTATATGTGACCGTTGTAGTGACCGATCGCTTATACTATACCCGTAACCAGAAAGGAAATACTAAGCGATACCGGTCGCATCGCAGACCTAATTACGGCAAGTCCTTCAACGACCCATCGACTCTAGGATATAGTTCAACGAGCGCGTTAGTGCGGGGGAATTGTAGCCTCATACATCACAGAAATGAACCGCTAATAGACAAAAAAGCGAATCGTACGAAACGTCAATTTGACCTAGAAATACATCCGTTCAAATCTGCGTAAATGACATCGAGCTCCCACCGTGACGACGGGAACATGTAAACACATTCGACCGTCCGCAAGCGTCAAAAAATGCGACTTACTTATCCTAAAATGTACAATCTTATAAAAGCACGGAATAAGATACTCAGTAAAACCTACACTTGTCATTCATCCTCTGAAGTAATTACCTGAACGGAAATTAGCGGAGGCTAAATAAAAAAGAATAAAGGTCGGGTTTTAAAATCGCGTAGAGTGAGAGTGGGCGTGGTCAGAAGAAGGGAGCGGATCTAAGATGGCGGACTGCGACACTAGTGTTCCTCGCGGCAAAAGGGGGAACTAATGGCGCGGGGTCATACACCTAAATCGGTTCAGCCGTTGAGCTGTTACGGTGGAACAAACACACATACATTCACGCTTAATATATTACACTCCTTTTTGGGCAGTCGAGTAAAAAATATCACTCCATTCATTCGTAGCCTGTCGCACGAAACAGTATTTACTAATTTCAGCAACTACGGGATAATCGCCCGTTACAATTACTAATGAACGACGATTTTTGTGAATACGGTAATCGGTCGAAAAAATGGAGTAAGAGCTTTTGTTGCATTTCTCAACGTTTTATGACCCAGGAAACCCAAAAAAGTAGCGGGGGATAATGTTCATACGTACGTATGTGCGTGTACTGACGCGTTTGAGTTTTAATAACTGCGAATGGATAAAATGATTTTGATAAAACCTGGTACTCAGAGACTCATGTATATTGGGCAATTTTTTTGGTAACAGTTTGGGACCATTATCTCCAGGGGATGAGATACATAGTGTCTTTGGAGTCAATTTTCTCAAAATGTTGAGTACATATTAAGCTGACTTTATATTAAGCTCAGTAAATGCGTACGCGCTTATCTTACCGTTTGCTCCCCAAATTCTCCCTCTTATCCCGGAAATCGACAAAACTATCTTTTCATTTATCGCACATTTTTTGAACGAATTTTTTTCTTTTCATCTTCGTAAGCATAGTAATAGTGAAAGTGTTTAAGCGACCTAAAAAACCTTTGGAGGCGATATTGTTGGTGGGGGAATCGATTAAAGTTTAAAGACATCAAATTTTGGAGTATTTAAAAAATTTTCAAGTTTATTTAAATTTTTATTAATAATATTACGATAATAAAAATCATCATTATTCACCCCCTCCCCTAAAAAAGAAACGCTAGATAACTTTAAAGTCGTACATTTTTCAGTGGAATTTTTTTATTTCTTCCATATAACGTAGTAAATGAGTACAAATCAAAAAAATTTTCTCAGAGGTGATTTGATGCGGGAGAGCAGAAAATGTAATAAAAATACTGATTTTAAAATTTTCTTCAATTATTATTTTTGCACTATATAAGAATAAGTAACCAGAATCAGGAAAGTATTAAAACAGCTTTACACCGGTCACAAACCGCAACCAATAACTTCAGATGCATTCTCAAGAACAACAAACAAAACGTAATAGGTTTACCTAGGAAACGTCAGGAGTGAAGCGGTTTCCTGTTTCCTTCGTTAAGCTGAATACAGTGCTGTAATTCTGCCTTGAAGTAAAATTCTGGTGATATTCAGCTCTACAAATGACATCTCTCCATTCTCACTATGATCGCGGATGTAGTACACATCATTACTATAAGAAAAATTATTATTTGAATGTCGGTTCTTGTACCTCATTTGTTTTAAATGCGTTCAATTTCACAAGAAATACTGTAATGGATTATAAAAATATTTAAAAATCTAAAATATTCACTAATTTACTGTAATCGCAACTAAAAGTAATCAAATGCAATAAAAACCACGACTGTAAAGTTTTTTTCTTGATTATAAAATTTATTTTCCTTTTTCAATGTTTGTTTTATATAAATATGTATTCGGATATAACAAAAAATAGAAGTAGTATGTAAAAAAATATTCAAAATTTATTTATTTATTCCACAATTTCTTTTCTGCTTACAGCTTTACAAAGGAAAAAATGTAATTATTATTCATAAAGTAAACAAAGATTCATTCCAGCGTAATAGAATTTACATTTATATTACTCAAGTGATACCGGCAAGAAGTTGTTACGCGTTTTTTTATGAAATTTAGCAATTAATTAAATAATCTTGGAACTTATATATTATTTATAATAATAATTTATTTATTATTTAAATAATAACTCTCCTGATAGGAAGATTTTTGTGCTGTAAGTGCATTATAATATTTATATTTCTTAAGAAATATGCTTCTTTTATAAGTATAAATAGAAAACATAGATATTTTTTTCTGATTAAAATCACTGTTGGTACTTACGTATTAACGCCACCTCAGCTACAGCTTTATTTAAAAACAAAGTACTCAATCGGATTTCGGTGGAAAATGGGCTGATATAGAGTTTAACATAGATTCAAAGCAGAATTTTAACCAAACTTTACCTACCCTTATTGTTATTTAAATAATGAATAATTGCAGTAATTACTGAATTTATTAAATAAATACTCAAAAAATTACGGTGTTAATTAGTCAAGGTTAGCGAGCGAAGCGAGCGTAGGTTAAGTTTGGTTAAATTATATTTATAAAATAAATAAATATAAATAACCATTTCTTAGAAAATAAAGAGACTGAATAAAATAAATACTCAATTTTAAATAAAGCTGTAGCTGCGGTGCCGTTAATACGTAAGTACCTCACTGTTATTTAACTTGAGATTTAAAAAAAAATCAGATTTACTATGAAAAAATAATATTTACAGTAAACAATAAATATTCCACGCACAAGCTTCAAGTTTATGTGGTGATATCAAGCAAAAAAAAAAAAATAATAACACAACTGCAATGTGGCAGGAACAGTTTAAAACTGACAAAAATAGACAATTAGTAATAGCAGTGTTAAACACGACGCTAAAATAACTGCAGTTCGAGCCGATTAGGTACGATTTTAAGTTGCTCTCCAGGTATTACAATAATGAAAAAGCTGCTTCAGAAGACCTTGTATTTTTCTCAAAAGTCTGTATAAGGGTGTATTTATTTATACATCTATTCAAATATTAGCCGATTTTCCTTTTAGGCCGATTTTTGATAAACCGTGCTTAAATTAAAATATGAATTTATATAGTCATATGTGAATTTTGTTGTACTGGTAAATGTGTCGTGTGAATTTAGTAAATTAAAAATTCTGATTTTCATGCATTTTCATTGACGAACGGTAACGTTTGTTAAGAGGTAAACGTATTTAATATTTTAATAAAAATTAAAAAGCAAAAATTGATTTTATGTAGCAACAGATTTTTTCCTCTGCGCGTGTGCGTGTGCGAACTCTTGCATTACTTATAAAGACATATACACATATAGTTTTATCAAGTTGGAACATAAGATATTATTAAATAATAGAAATCTTTGAAGGTACAGTTTTATTTACTGTAATACATAATTTGTGCTAGATTTAAAAAAATTCAGATTATGATAAAAGCGAAGTGTTAATAAAAAAATAAATAAATAAAAATAAAATAAATTTAATAAATAAATTCTTTACAGTAATAAATGACATAAAAAAAAAACAGTAGTTCGATAAAATAAAACAATAATTTATAAAATACGCTGAGAGACGACTTTTGCTAAGAGGAATATTAGAGGTAATTCTTTTTTTATTTAATTTTTTTTGGGATGACGCAAGTAATAACATCTGTCTGTCTGTGACTATAAGACTATGGCGGGAGGGGGAGAGGGGAATGAACAAACCACAGTGGCTTCCTTCGCTCTGATTGGCTACCGTCGGACAGTACAGTATCACGCGATGTAACTTGTGTACATGTGTGCGTAAGTGTGTGTATTGCTGTCGAAATGTTAATATCTCTATTTCTTATATAGACGTTCGATATAATTAAATTAAATCAAGATTTGTCGATTATTTTATATTTATTACATTTTATTTAAAATAATAATTAATCTCCCTTAATTTTAATAAACTTATTAAAAATATTACGATAAGGTTTATCCGTTTTGTAATTTACAAAAAAAAAAAAATTCTAATATTACATAACAGATAAAATTTTTCGGGAAATCGAGTAACAGGAGGCAAAAAATGTATAATTTCAAAAGTTAAGGAATTAGGTGAATTCTTTTCCGGTGTACCAGAAAAATTACACTCGAGAAAAGGTTTCGAACAAAACAAAATATTAAAATCGGTCCGGATAAACTTTACAAAAAAACATTTTATTTACAAAAATCTTCGCCTTTTAACGGATCGTGTACAGAACTTGACTCGCATAGAATTTCAGGACGCGTTCTAAAAGCGAAAAATAAACAAAAAATTCATATAACTTAAATCTGGAAACTTTAAGTTTTCGAGCATACCCTATGAAAATCTAGGTAAAATAGAGCCAACAGATCTTATGTTAATTGATAAATAATTAATTTTTTCCTAAATAATTGAATAAATTCGCTCCTACAACTGCATCTATAATAATATTTTAGAAAATAGCTGTAAAAAAAAAAAAACAAGAAAAAATTGGCGTAAAAACGTTATTTTAGTTTGACGTAATTTTTAAATTTCCATTAAAAAAATGCGTAAAGAATTAAATTCTGAGAAAATCTACGCAGTAACATCAACTGAACGTAAAAAAGAATTTAGGAAATTTTATTTTAATTTATTTAAACAAAACAGATCGAAACACGACAGAAAAACTCTGTGTTATATAATGAAATTATATTGAAACAAGAATTATTATCAATATTGCAAAATATTAAGAAACAAAGTCATTTTTTATTAAAAATTCATAAACCGAAAGAAAAAATTAATTAACTTTTCAAACGAATATTATTTGTTTACGATATTGTAATACATCTTTAATACCGACAAACTTACAATAAAAAAAATGTTTAATACGCTATTTTTCTGTCGTTTTTTGTTTAAACGAATAAAAGTCAAATTTTTCAAAACTTCTTTATTCGAAGTTGTTTATGCGTACACGGATTTCTCAGAAATATATTTTACACAAACTTTATTTCTAAATGTCAATTTAACGTCAAACCTATAGAAATAAATATAAAAAATTAAAAAACCACTACCGCCATAAAAAACTGCTGACAAACTCGCTATTTAATATAGGAGAATTAAAGGGCGTGCGGTTGACAACATTACATATAGTATATTTCTTCAAATCTTTTTTTTAGCACGTAAAACTATTTTCCATTAAAAAAATATTCTAAAAACTTGATGCCATCGGTCGATATCATCGCGTAGCGTTTACGGGACAAAAATATTTGTCGGATATAAAAATTTAAATAGAAATTTTTTTAAGTTAGAATTTATACTTAAGAGTTTAAATACATCTTTCAATATCTAACTGATTTTTCTAACAATTATATTCTAACAATTTTTTGAATAAAAAATTTTATATTTTTACGAAAATATGTGACCTCAAATAAAGTATTCAAATATTTCCTTAAATATGAACGGTATTTTCATCTGAAAAGGTTTATTTTTTTAAGTACGAATAAAGAAACGAGTAAAAAAATAAATCAAAACATCAAAACATTTCGTTTTATTTGTAAATATACGCATCGTACGTCGGGTAAGTAATACGTATAAGATTTTTATATAATTACAAAACGCACCCTTTGCTTATTAAACTAACATT
Organism: Lycorma delicatula; assembly: GCF_047948215.1. Lineage (NCBI taxonomy): Eukaryota > Metazoa > Arthropoda > Insecta > Hemiptera > Fulgoridae > Lycorma > Lycorma delicatula. Next base: position 130,740,042 of record NC_134462.1, read on the forward strand.
TTACAAATATTAATTTTTTTATTAAAAAAAGTAACAATTATTTTTGTTTAAATTAATATAAATTTTAAATAGATAAATATTTGTTTAAATTTTTAATACTGATCCTTTTAACCTTTTCAGATCAGGAAGCCAGTAAAGTGGCTCTGTGCGGTGATAGTTTTAAAACGCTGTTACAAAATCATTTTATATGGGATCTAAGTCGGTTATATTTTTTTATATTCACAAAGAAATCAGTTTTATTATACAATTTGAACTATGGTTATACGAATTAAAATGTTTTATTTGGACAAGAAAGAATATGACCATTTTTTTCTCAGAAATGTGCTTGTGTGTGTCTGTGTGACTGGTGTATTATAATTGCTATGAGGGTTACGGATTTATTTATTATTTACAAAACTAGCTTATTATATTAGCAACATAACGATGTATTGAAACACATAATAAGTTATGTTATACGGCACACACAAAAAAAAAGGAATTTGTGGTCATAAATGTGTCACTTTTATTTGAGACCTAATAAATCTTTTTCTGACAAAAGATATCGGCATCAATGAAACACATACCGATTCGTAATGAATAACAGTATACAGTAAAAATAGTTTTTTGTCAATCTGAATAGCCTTTTAAGTGGAGGGGATTTTTATAAAACGTAGTTTTTACTGAATCTCTTTCTTTATACTAACATATGTTACTTTATTGTGTGAGTGAGTACGAGTGAACTGCAGTAAGTAACTTACTATCGCAAACCGGCGTTCCGTTGGTAATATATTATTTCATTATTTTTTTCAAAATTACATGGGTTTTTTTTTTATTCAGTGCGATTTTTTTCACATATTGGGCGTTTTTTTAAATTTGTGATTTTTTTTTATTTGCCGTAATTTTTTTTTTTATCGAGACAATGAATGACGAACAGATTAGGTTTGCTGGGTACACATGGGAAAAGATTACTGGGAACAGATTAATTCTGGGTACACATTCGATATGAATGTATATCTCGGGAGACAACGAGAGGAACAAAATGTAAACGAAACAATTACTGAACGTACAGTTATCAATCTAATTGCAGGTTATGAAAATTGTGGATATCATTTGTATATGGAAAATGTTTTTTCATCCCTGCAATTATATCGACGACTGAAAGATGTGGGAATTCTAGCTTGTGGAACAGCTCGATCCAATCGTGCTGGAATGCCAGCTGAATTCACACGAAACAGACGTAAACAATTAGGTTTGACCAGACACCGGTTAGCCTGTCGTACGACACTGGATGGAATATCTTGTATTCTATTCAATGACAAGCGAATGGTAACACTATTCATGGGCCTGCTGAAGAGGGTAAATACAGTGTAACAATTCACGGTACAGAAAATGTCGTGAGACCTGTAATGATTGTAGATTACAATAATTATATGGGGGCTGTTATCAATCTGATTTTCTGTCTTCAAGCTATTACTTACATAGGCGCATGACAAAATGGACGAAAAAACTTTTTTTCCACATTTTTGATATGCTCTTTTTCCACATTTTTGATATGCTCCTTGTCAATGCTTATACGGCTTACAATAAATAATAATAAATAATACGGCAATAAGATGGAGAAGAACCAATCCTTCTGATGGTTTCGAAATGAGGTTTTGAAAGGGCTTGTTTCATCATCTCCTACGAGATTTTCTGCACGAGGATCTTATGTAAGAAATCGTGAATTTTTACGTCTTGAAAGTTGTGAAGCAAGACAATTTCCTAAACGTGAGGGATCAAACAGTTTTAGACAATGCGTTGTGTGCTCGGCAAAACGGCATTCGCGTAAGATCAGTCTGGAGGTGTGTGGTTTGTGAGGTACCACTCTGTATAGACGGATGCTTTCTCGTGTATCACACACGCCAAAATATCACCAACTAGGGGTAAGAGCTTTTTATTTATAAATTTATTACTTCATTTTATTTGTTTAGGTTATTTATTATTTGTCATCTATTTCATTCTTTTGTTTTTTTGGGGAATCTCCCATATTGCGATTTATATGTTGGTGTAAAAACTAGTGCGCGCTCGTAATTTCTTATTTTATATATTATATATATATAATATATATTACGATTTTATATACATAGTAACATAAAAAATACCTGTTGTTTGTACCGAATAGCTTGTAATTACTGGGGTAATTATTATGCGTTTCATGAACTCTATTGCCCCCCCCCCCCCATGGCGTGTAACAGCAATACTCTGTTGTAAAAAAAGTTTTTTTACGTAATAAATGCTCTAAGGAAGTCTTATAATTTTTAAAATAAATTTTACATTATATGTAACGCTAAGAAAAAATAAATAACTATAAAAATTTCTCGAAACTGATATGCTAATTAATCTGTAATTTATGACACGGGTTTTTCATCATATTTTGCCCAACTTTCAACCGATTTGCTTGAAAGTATTTTTTTTTTAATCAGCAAACTATGTTTCATAAACATAAATAAAAAAAAAAAAAAATTTCGCTAATAAAAAACGCGGTAGAAATGCGCAAAAAAAATTCTGCAATTAAATTATCGTAATTTTTGTACGGTTTCAATTTTTTTGTTGTTACAAGCATAAAAAATATCCAATCGTAAGGTTTTTTTTTTGTCAGAATCTGTTAAATCTCGTTAATATACTGTAATTTTTAGAAAATTTTTTCACAAGAGGGTAGCATAAGACTATGAAGAGAGGCAATCAGATACCAACTATTTTTGCGGAGCGCTAAGAAGCGCGGAGCATTGTGATGGGAAAAGGTTTTAAAAGTCAATATTAATAAAAAAATTATATTTCTTTCTTTATTAGTGTAAGCTCTTCAAATTTCTTTTATAAATTATCGTTATGTTTTTTTTAATCTTTAAACGTTTGATTTTTAAACTTTAAATATTCCCGTTTTTAAAATAACATTCTAAATAAAATTAAAGCGTTACTTTTTTACTTTGTACGTGACTTACTCGTATTTGTAGTATATTGTATATTATATAATAAATTTAATCGGGTCAAATTTTTACACGTAAGGCATTGTATAGATCTTTACGATTAAAAAAAAAAAACAAAAAAAAATTACAATTTTAAGATAGAAAATATCCAACAGAGTATATATCATCCGTCTGTAATTTTTTACGGCGGACTGTTTATTTTTTAAAAATTTTATTGATATCTCCAGACCGGATGAATCGATTAGCGGGAAATTTTGCACCGCTTCTGTATAGGGGCATTGAAGTCATTTAATTTTGGCTGCAATCTATCAGATGGACAGACAGAACCCTTTTTACGTAGTTTTACGACTTCATAGGTAAGTAAAATATTTTCTGATCTCATTCAAACCCCCGCAAACAAAAAACTCATTACTATTTTTTGTAGTTTCAAGACGCAAAGTTTCGCATACTTGTATTAAATAAACGATTTCAACTTTTAAATTAATACATATCAGTTTGGTTATTTATTTTTGCTATTCCGTTTTACCGGTGCGTAAATCGAGTAAATTAAAAATAATTTTTCTTGTTTTGGTTTTTCCCAAAGAAAGAGAAAATTATGAACTTTTTTCTATAAAAATAATTCCAAAATTATCGGTCGCAAAAGTTTATTGAACATTTAAAAAATAATAATTTTAACGCAATGACGTTAGAAGGTAATAAGCCTTTATAAAGTTATACTTATGCGCGTAAATACTGTATCTTAATACTATTTCAAAAATCGATAATTTTTTAATTATTTTTTAAAATATTTGGTCATTTTTTTGGGGGAAAAACAAAACAAACAATCAGTTCTATTTTTAAACACTCATATACATAACTACACAATTGTATAAAGTAGAACCGCGTTTTTCTTTGTTCGAGCTTATTTTTTATAGAAAATTATTATTCGCCTTTTTCCTAATTAATATGTATTTGACATTTTGCGATGTTTATTCCGTAGAAATTTCTGTCATCATTTATTTTTAAAACAAACTGAGAATAAATTCTTATTTTTAGAAAATCCGAAGTATTATTTACATGTGGAAAGTACACTTTAAAAACGGCCAAGAAATATCAATTAGTTATTCAAATTTACTTTATTTTTTATTATATAGAGTGATGCAGGTTAAAAGTGAAATAATTTCTGTACCGATTCTAGAGCTTGAAGTAAGGGAAAAAGTTCATATAAACATACGTCCGAAAACGGTTTGTTATAGAATTACGGTTAGCTAACGAATTCGCCTGGATTTCAATTCCCCCGGAGAAACGATAAAAAAAACTGAAATTTTTACGGCGTCATATAAGGGATAAACTTGATGGTTTCTTATGATTTTTATCTGAAAAATCGAATAAATTAAGTCCACAAACTGTGTCTCGTAGTTTTCACATCGAACGTAAAAAAAAAACATTCGGTGAGGAAAAATAAGTTTTTTTTTTGTAGTACAAATCTGTTAAACGAATAATAAATGGGAAAATTTTTATTACACACCTTGTAGAGAATTTAATTCTGAGAAAACTGATGTAATAAAATCTGTGAAAAACAAAAAAAAAAAACATCAACTTTTATTAATAAAAACGAAACTTACCAGAAAAATATTATGAAACTGTAAAAATTAAAAACAAGTTTTTTTAAAATAAATTTAGATGTTTGAAAAATTAAAATACTTTTAATCTGCTGTACTTTTAAAAAAAATACTCACTGTGGTTTACATTGTATTAATTTACAATAAATATGGATGCACTTTTCCACGTGTTTCCTTACGTTTCCTGACGCTAACATAATGATTGATGAAAGCGCCCTTGATAACGGCAGCGGCATTGAAAATGCGAGCAATCAGTTAATTACGTGTTTCCACCTTTTGCTTGCATATCTCGCATTTAATCATCCCCAGAAACAATGTAAAAGAGTAAGGTCCGGTGATCTAGGTAGCGTCCACTTCATTTACGGGTAAATTTTTTATCTAAGAATTGTCTTGGTGTATCACGAACGCATTCCACGAATGAATTAAGACAATTCTTAGATGAAATATTTACCGGTAAACGGATTGAACGTAGCAGTGAATATGTTGTTGTTCCGTCAAGTCGATAGATTTCAGTTCGTTTTATCGATGAGAAATTTTCAAGGGCTTTACGTTTAAAACTTGTTTAAAAATTCCGGATAATTTCTCCTTTTTGTTTTAATATGAAAGGGCCTATTAACCGGTTGTCGATCGTGCCGCACCAAACGTTGTCCGAAAGCGGTCGCTGGAAATTTAATTCGACTACAGCATGCGGGTTTTCTTCAGAACACCGATAAGTATTCGGTATGTTGTTTACGCCATTAAGAAGAAAAGTAGCTTCGTCCGAAAATAGAATAAATGGAATTAAGCGGTAATAATTGTTAACCCGTTGATAAAATTGCAGTCGTCTGGTATTGTCACCGAGCCGGAAGGGTTGAACTTTTTGTACATAAGGAGTCGGTCCGTAATGCCGTAATGACTTCCATATACGATTTTGAGGAATATTACGTCGTGTAGAAATTCTTGGCGTGCTCGTAGTAGGATTAAGCTGTTAGCCGGTTGTAGCACCTGATGAATGTTTTCTGTTGCATCGCTGTTTATCGGTTGACGTTCAGATGAAACATGTGCTCTGGGAAGTGTTATTTTCACGAATATTATTAAAACTTCCTCTAAAATACTTTACTAATCGTCCAGGATACCTACGTCGGTATTCTTCCGCTGAAGCCGGACCATTTCTATCGCAAAAAGCCGTACACAAAAATCATATCGGCATATTCTGCGTGACTGAAGAGACGCCGTATTTTCTCAAAACAAAAAATTCCAAACAGAATTTCACTTGATTAAATTCAATTTCAATTGGAAAAATGTAGGTACAGTAAACATCACAATAAAGGAAAATAAAAAGAAGTACACTTACTACAAAGATAGAAATAAATTAGACACACACACTCACACACTGAGAGAGTGAGAGAGAGAGAGAGAGAAATTATTTTTGTAAATACTACATAATATGATTTTCAAAAATAATTTAACGAAATCAAAATTTTGTCAAAAACAACTAAATCGCTAATAATTTATATATATATATATATATATATAACGTATGTAAGCACTATTCCAGTTTGTATTACTGGATTGGTAGTAATTCCAAAAAATGTTATTATGCGAAGGCTTTGTTATGTATATTATTTTAGAGTAGTCGGGTATTTGTTTTTAATAATTATTTTATCAGGACTTTGTTTTCTCCATAACTTTACCTAGCGTACACATTTCGTTTTTATCACGAGAACGAGGAATTTTCCTCGTTCTCGTAAAGATTTGCATGTGAATGTTTTTCATAAGTGGCAAAATGTGTTTTTTTTTTAATCGTTTTGTGGAATACCATTATTCAGTTTTACCTAATTTAAAGCACGTACATCCAACATAATTCATAACACTTGTATTTGGAAGGTATATCCAATATAACATAACACAAAGAATATTTACAAGCGAATCAATTATTTTATACGTATAATAAAATCAAAGTTTTTTTCTTTAATAAATTCATCGTTAAGAAGCGCGCGCGTGTGTTATTTTAAATAATTCGGTGTACAGTTAAAACCTAAAATATGATGAAAATAATAATATCTATATTTTATAATGTATTATGTTTTTATTTGATGCATTTTGATAGTTTGTTTAATTATAAATTTTTAAGTTTCTTTTTAATAAAAATCTTTCATTATCCACATCTAGTATTTATATTACTTTTACCGTAGTTTTATCTGTACTTTCTTGATGAATATTTATAAACATTTGAAATCATAGCCCATACATAGTTATACCTAAAATAAAACCCTAAAAAAAGTTATCCTAAAATACATAAGTATATTATGCAGTATATATAGTGTGTATATATATGTATATATATATATATATATATATATATATATATATATATATATATATATACTGCAGAAAAAAAATTATTAAAAAACACCCGCCTACTCTAATTGTACACATCTAACTAAAATAATTATGAAAAACAAAAATACGTAGTTAAGTTTTTTCATTCTTATCTCGTAGGCATTTTTTCGGAAATTATTCAGAGATGTTTAAAATGTAATATTACTTGTATATTTTATGATGTACTCGGATGTCGGTTAGTCAAAGTGCAGGACATTAGTCACTTCCATATAGCCCACACAGTCCCCTGACTATATCAGAAGTAGAAGTAATATTAAATTTCACATCGCTAACTAACTTGCCGTATCCAGAATAAACGCTTGTAAGAAAAAAGTTAACCCAAATAACTATTTTTTTTTTGTTTTTAAAAATTATTCTAGGTAGATGAGTACGACTAGAGTAGTCCGGTATTTGTTTTTTCATAACTTTACCTAGCGCACATTTATCGTTTTATCCGGAGAACGAGAAATTTATTGAAAAAAAAATTATTAAAAAACAAAATGAGTTTTTTTATCGTTTTCTGGAATACCGTCATTAAAATTTGAAAAATGAAATTTTTAAATTTTGTCCACGGGTACCCCTTCTACATAAGACGGTTCAAAATATTCTATGTTACTTCCAAATCAAAGACCTCTATTTTACTGTTTAGCCTCCGACTTATTACTTCAGAGGGTAAATGAGGATTATATGTATGAATGTAAATGAATTAAAAAATGCATAATTGACGCTACATGCTAATTTGTTTATCGTTTTTTCATATAAACTTTTCCCTAAAAATCATGCATTTCTATAGAAGCTAATCGTTAAAGAAATAAATTTCATCGTTATGAATTTATTTATTTAAAAAATATATACGAAAAAATCTTTTGTATATATTTTTTAAATATTTACGATGAAATTAATATTATACGGAAGAAAAATATTTTGCTAAGATTTTCATTCGTATAACAATCGTTATAGATAACAATTTTTATCAGAAAAAATGATAAACAAATTAGTATATAGCGTGAAAAGTTTAACAAAAATACCCATTTTTTTATAAAATTAAACAAAAACATTTCCAAAATATTATATTGTTATAAAGTGCTTTATAAAAAATTGATAATTTTTTAGTACAAAAAATGTTAATTACTCAGGAGATATTTTTTATAAAAAAAAAATATTTGAAGCGAAATATATTTATTGTGTTGTACGAGCTTTTTTAAAACCCGTATGTATTTGCATGAAAACATAATTACGTACTTGTTTTAAAATTTATCAGGCTAACCAAAATACGTGTCAAAAAAGTTTTATTATAAAAAACTGTTTATGCGGTAACGCACGTTTAGTTCAACGAAGAAATTTAGTTTACAAAGAAAATTCTTTTTACATTTATCGTATAGAACCGGTTTTTAAAATTACTTGTATGAAAATTTTTAACGATTTTCTTTTATATTAAAAATATTAATTTCTTTTTTAAGGAATAAAATAGTATGTATTTTTTTTTTTAAATTAACCATAAACGGTATCTCAAATTTTTAATACTGAAACCTCTTTTTTTTAAAAATTGTTTCTGTGGATATTTACGTTTTTTTTTAAAGATTATATTCCTATTATACATATGAAAAAAATTAGTTTTTTAGAACGAAAAATCTTATTTGCTCAGGAAATGTTTTTTATAATTTTTATTAGATCTTTCTCTCTCTCCCTCTCATTTCTATTTCAAATTTCCCGAGTTGAACGGTGCAAGTCTTCGATAAAGCAAGCTCACAACAGCTTACCTTTAACCCGGTTTCCGCTACCGGGAAGGGTGATAACACTCCCCGTTCGCATTCCGCTCGAGATAGATCAAACTGACCACGGACATTCCTCCCGCATCCGATAAAGCACAAAAAGCAAAAATATTACCGTGACCTTCTAGGACAGCTCGGGATCAGCAATCCCGTACGTCACAAGGGTGTTCCTACGCAAACCTATTGCCCGTCGGACAACATAGTGAAAGCACAGAATACCATGTCGTTGCCAGATCCAACGTGTGCGTGGATATAACTGCACGAACGTGGAGTTGGATTTTGTTCAGGACGTTAATATTATGAGTAGGGATAACATATTTAATTTCTAAACTTTTTTCAGTATGCCTATATCTTACATTTGGTGGGCTTTTTTTAGACGTTAACGATTTATCTAATAATAACGCGATAGAAAATCACAATAAACCGTACAAATTGCGATGAAAATTTTGAAGTGATTAGTATTAAAGGAATCTCAGATGGAAATGAAAAATAAAATTAGTACGTATTTCCACTATAACTGAAGGGGATTCGATGATAATTTTATTAGTAGCTATAGGGTTAATCTTGATAACAATTACGGCCTTTCATTGAACTTCACCGAAAGAAGGGTTTTTTCATCTTTACCCGCTACACATTTTCTTAATAATTTGCCTTTCTTTTCGTGCCTTAATATGGAATTTAACGACTACCAGAACTTTGGCGTTTATTTCCCGAGTCTTATCCACCAAGTATAATCGAAAATATTCCGAAACAAATTATCAAATTTGTAAGTAGAAGCTCGATCGCTAGTTTCAGTAAGATTATTGCTTAGATTATCCCTACCTGTGCCCTAAACCGTTCAAGTATCATCGCTCGTAATCAAATTGGAATTAGTACATAGATATCTTGAAAAAAATTGAAGTATAAAAACTCCTACCGCGTGGGATTTTAAAGAAATTGAGTTTTTGCTTCCCGGCAAAACTCTTGTCACACTTAACGCGAATGAAATTCTTTGTGAGAGTCATTTCGTCAATAAAGACGATTCGTAAAGTAATATAATAAATTAAAAATTCACACAAGAATTTCATCGTCGACTGAGAATTATAATCGACCGACGTATTTGTTAAAAAAAAATGTTTCTGGGAGAGTCCACCGTTCACCTTCAGATCCACGGACAGTCTGTCCGCAATTAACCTTTTGAACGACTTCTCAAAGGTATTCAATAAACAGATAGGCCGATGCGAAACCCTGTCCGGTTCGTTATCGCTTTTCTTGGATATCAGTACTATGCGCGTGCTTCCTTCCAGCAGTCTGGGAAACAATGGCCTTCAAGAGCACGATTAAAAGCGTCAAGCACAAGCCACGGATGTCTGGTCACCGATTTTCTGACAGGGACCAGATCCGGTACTGGAGACTGTTAGTAGGGTGCAGCCTGGTCTCAGCTACTTTTATCTCTTCAATTGTAAACCTCAAATGCCGTTCAACCGGGATCTCATGCCGTACGGACTCAACACCGTAACGAGTTCCTTGACAGCACGAAGAGCCACCTCGCCAGAACGACGGGGGGGGGGGGGACTGGCCGACCGAACCGGTCCATAGGCATCCCTCATGGATCAGCATCCAGTTCAGTAAGTAATCAGCTCGTTCCAGGCCCTACCCTAGCGTTCTTTATCGCTACATTTAGTGAGGAAGGGTCGACCTCAGACTGTACAAGACTAAGCTTCATTCACATTCATACATATCATCCTCATTCATCCTCTGAAGTAATATCTCGCGGTGGTTTCGGAAGATAACAGAAAAAAAGAGATGAACATAAAAAACCACTTCAAAATTTAGAAATAAAGTCCAAACAACGATAATAATTCTAGGCACCGATAGAATTATACGCATCAGTGTTAAAAAATATATTGCTAGTACTGAGAATAATGATTTCTTTTTATAAAAAGGTATACATAAAGATTTACCTCATCATTCAGTTCGTGATCATCGAGGGCGGTATTCATTTTAAATAAGTCTTTCGTGATTTCTCGAATCTGAAATTTCAGAAAAAAACAAATTTTTTTTTCTTATAAAAATTACAGTATATAATACGAATATATTCTAAATACTCATGTTTAAAAGAGTTAAATTTTTTATTTATAATTATTGTAAATGCTGTTGCAAAAGATTACATACGATACACATCAAGATGATTCTGAATTATTTATTAATTATTACAAAAAAAAATATCTGTACGCTATCTTTATCGGGCTGACAATTTTTGAAGTTATTATTTTATAAATATCGTCTAATTTTCTTCATTTGTGCTGTATATTTTTTACTTTCTTTGAATTTATTTTTTAATGCGTAAACTTTTTTTACTGATGTTTATAGGACTGTGACTGTTACGCCAGTCAACGGTACGAAACAAAACTATCGGTTAAATATTTACTGTTAATAAGTATCTTTTCAATACTTCGCCAGGAAAATGCGTGTATTTTTCTTTTTTGCACGCTTTATTTTTGCCTTTAAATATATCTCTGTTAGTCATTTTACAAGTTCACAAATATTTAAAGCGACTCAAGTATAACTAACAGCACTTAAATTATTTTCTGCAGGTAATTTATATGCCGATATATTTTTTGACGATCAGACGAAAATCTTAAATTAAACCTACGATACATTTCGGTTCGTGGATTAGATAAAGAGGGTTTCCGATATTTTTAGTTAGAAAAAATTATATAAAGATATAACAAAATGCGATTAAGAGCGCATAACTTGTAAGTAATAAATGAACAAAAACTCGGATGGGGTGTGTCGGGGTGTATGGCCGTTGGTTTATCGTGAAACGTTACAGACGTTGGATGAAGTTTATCCGAGCTACAGACCGACCGACTAATCTGTACAGTTAAACGGGAGAGCCACCATCGTATTTTTTTAAACAAAACTGAAAGTCTCCGACGGAAAATGTTAGTTCCTTAATTTGGCCGACTCTACAGATAAATTAGTCGGTCGGTATGTCACCGAGTCACTTTTAGTGCATCGGATTGAAATAAAACGAGTGCGTACTAAATTTAATTTACACGATATATATTTCGACAAATATTCGACGGCAATTTTGTTCAACATCGGTCTGCGATATGAGAAGTAAGAGGCATAAGGTATAATAAGCAGCGGTAGAGGTGTTCGCGCCGTCGGCGTCGTTCACTGAGCGCGCTGTGCCAGCTTTGCGACACGACGCTCCCGAAACATTCTCGCTCGCTCGGAACCGGACATTGAGGTATGTGTTGCCCATAACCTTCCCTTTCTAGTTATATGCGTAATTTATATTTCCAGCTGGCTTTTGCGCGGGCTGAGGCTGACGTATTCAATTTTTCTACTTTTTTACACGTTTACTTTAATTTTTTAACGAAAATATGGTCCAAAAGAAACTTATTAATACTTAAATCGATCTATCTCGACAAACTCTAAACACAAACACACGAATCACCGAGCTATACTGAATCGAAATGAGTGAGAGCGCCATTTCTGGCCGATCTGCGCTGTGCCCCGTCCCCACCAATCCCCTCACCGGTGACGCAAACTTAGTCTTATCGGCGAGATGACCGTGTAAGTTATAAAATGACACTGCATTTATGTCTCTGAGATTAGTAGTAGTTACGGAGATTTTTATTTTATTTCTTTTTCCCTCTACTCCTCTAGGTCGGTCCGGACGGTTGGGTGTAACTCCACCCAGAGGAGTGTCTGGTTACTCTAACGCGCCTTCCCACCGACCGGCTGTATATCCGGCATGGTAGGTCGACTCGCCGGTCAGCTCTTTTGTTAATTCTTTGCAGTTACGTAACGGTTGACGTTTTAGTTTTATGTTTTTATGTTTTAGTTTTAGTTCAAGTTGCGTATCGGACTACCTTTTACCTCCTCGCTAAGCGATTAGTATTCAGTCTTTTTTAAGACTAACCGAGATGCGTTTTGTTTCTACATGTCCACCTTTTTTAGACGTACACCGAAGGGAATATCGCTTGGGGCATTAGCATCGTCGGCATCCTGGCCGAAACGAGACTGGAATATGTCTACCGCCGAGATTTTTGAAGATGACCACCGGTAAAGCCCATCATGACAAAGTACTGAGGGGGTGGCGTAGCGACCGGAAACAGCACGCGGTTGGTATCTTCCCCTTCGGGGTCAGTATGTCAGGATGCTCTTTACCTGTGCACCTTAGCCCGTCGATTAACCTAATATTAATGTCAAACGATTTAGCACTTGTATCTAAATTTGTAATTTCCGAGGAGTTATAAAATGTTTTGAAAAATTACAAAGATTTCAAGCCGCTTTGCTACACCGACATGCACATTTATACTGTCGTTACGTTAAACGTTAGATCTTATTTGCGACCCGCTGACTTTACGGTTTTTACATGTCGATTTATCTACACGAATGCTAACCGCTTTTACGTATATCTAAGAGTTCGTAAACATCATTATAATCAGACGAATATTTACGGTAGTTACTTTTTTTTTTAATTAATGGCGTTGCACAAATTTATCCTTATTTGCTACATAATTTTTTTTACCGTTCTTTTCAGTCTATCCTCGATTCCATTATAGCCTTTACTTAATCTACTGCTAAAACGAGGAACGATCGGAAGCAATAATTATAAAAAACTATCACAAAGACACACTCGCTTCAATATTTCAGTACGTGGCACATTATGTTAGAAATACACTCGATGAAATTCTCATGTTATCTGTTTAAATTCGATGATAATACCGACATAACAATTGTGACTTATTAAACGTTTAAAAAACTACAAAAATCGGTTACTTCGTTCAAAAGTTATTTCATTTTGTAAAACGCTAATTTTTATATATTAATATCCTGAAATTACACATTTAATAGACTTTTTAAAAAATGAATTACACAACGAAATATCTCACTATATAAAAGTATTATAGTGCAATGGAATCGGTAAAATTGAACTATTACATGACGGAAAAAAATTTTTTGAATGAAATATTTTTTTTTGTTTCCTTCTCTCGTTAATAATGTCGGAAAGGAAATCGCATCAATCTACGGTGGATTGTTCAAGGACTGCATTCGAGATCCTACTTTTTTGCTTTTTTTTTAATTCTGTTAAGTGGAATTTTTTTTATTTTACAACTAAAGGTACAAATTTAGTTTTCCCTCCAAATATCGGTAACTATTAGTCGAGCGAAGATAAACCGATACAGATTCACAATAAATATAAAGGCAGTTACTTTTACGAGGGATTCGAATACTAGATCGTAGATACCGGTGTTCTTTGGCGGTCAAGTTTCAATTAACCACACATCTCAGGAACGGTCTGCCTGAGACGGTACAAGACTACGCTTCATTTACATTCATACATATCATCATCTGAAGTAATACCTTACGTTGCTCCTGAGACTAAACAAAAAATAAATAGCGATTAAGCTACCTTCTTAATCGTTCAGAAATAAAGAAAAGCATTCCAAGTCTTCATCTCGATAAAGTTGCGGTATATCTATCGAAAAAGATACGCGGTAATGACGTAATAATTATTTTGTATAGTAATTTTTTTCATTAAATTTTTAATCGAGACAAGTAAGTTCAAACTGTAGATCGTTGATTTCATCGCCGAACATCGACGTCAGATACTTTGTTAAAAACGATCACGATATAAACTTAAATACAAGCGTTTGGTTTTACACGACTATAAAAATATCGGTTTATAAAATAACTTATATATTTTTCACGTAAAAGAAAAAGGTAACAAATTTTGATACTGTTCTAAACGCAGGCTAATTCTGTGAGTATTAGTTTAAATATATATTTTGAGTCTAATGTAATCGTAGATAAAGATTTGGTTTAAAATGTAAAAACATTTATTTTGTTTTAATTTGTTTTTTTTTTCTTTGTGATGGAAATTGTTTTTATTTTGTACATAAAACTACACCGTTTAAGTTGTTTAACTTGAAAACGATCAATAAATAAATATCCTGTTACATTGTTAAACAATTTAATACCCGCCTAATTTAAGCACTTATAAAATTGTAGGGGAAGTTCGTCTACTCCAGTCGATTCTTTATTCATTTCTTTAATTTTCTTTCTACACTTCACATTTTAATATCGACGGTTGTTTATCCTCTACGTTTCTTCTCTACGTTTATTTCCTCGGGTTTCTTGTGATATACGGGTCCTCCGTGTATTCCTTACTTCTTTCTCCTTGTGTCGATTTTTACCGTCCTCCTCGTTTCTCTTATTTTACCGGTCCCTTTCGATTTAGATCTCGTAGCGGTCTTCACCTTTCTATACATCGTATCGTACCGGCTCTTTTTTTCCAGATCCTCGATTTCATCGCATTCTTCCTTCGACCGCCTTTCCCTTCCTTAGATCGTCGTTTAACATCAACAGCGTTACCGATCGAAACAGATTCGACTCGCCGTATACTTGAAATTGAATGTAACAAACAAATATAAAAAAAAATACTTAAACCCCTTTTGCAAAATAAAACATTTTCATTTCTGTCGATAAAATACACACGGGAGTTGAAAGAAGAGAGAGAAAACTTATATATCGATTTAGCTATTTACAGAATGCGATTAATAATTACCGGACGCTTTACAACCGCTGTGAAAATATGTTTTATATAAAAATTAATTGAAGTATATCAGTTCATTCCCGGTCAAGAACATTTGTAGAGATGTCTGCATTATCAAAACACTTTTTAACACTTGTACACGACAAATTAATGACAAAAAGGAAAAGTTAAAAATTGTAGATAGTTTTTTGCTCTTTAAGTCCTTTAAATAAGTAACCGCTCTCCTAATATTGTAACCTAAACGATTATTGTTGCGCTATATTTTTTAAATGCAGATTACGGATGCCGGTTGCAAACCGGTGAATAAGTACTAACCCCTTTCTTTTCATTATCTTGTACGAATTCAAACGACCGATCAGGAAAAGAGGCGTAAACAAAAACGTAAATTAAATCCCGGATGAAGCCGCTACGGTCATAATAGCTCAAAGAATGTAATAAGCATTGCACGTTAAAGAATCCGATAGGAAAGACACAAAAAAAAAACAGAAGTCATAATCGCATATACAGATCATCCAGAATTCGCGCGCGCGCAAGTGTGTGTGTGAACAATGAAATAAATAAACTAACTATCGGAAATCCACCGATTTTATAAAATCAATCGGATGTGAATTTCTTACTAAAGACGACTGTAGTAGTGGTAATCGATACATTAATCTATACGTGTAAAGCGATCTACACGTTACGTACAGTTTTTACGAATATCAAAAAACCCCGATTTTCCAGGTTTTCACATTCATTTAAACTATTATCTATACCGTAACACGGAACGGAACTTTTTCCAAATACTTTGCATGAAAGTACGAGTGATCTTATGTAAGCGAGCGTAAAATAACCTTAGCTTAAACGTCGCAATATCTTCTTTTTGGAAACGAAAATTAAAATACAGGATTTTTAATAAATTGCTTAAAAAATCGTCCAAATCTGCATCGACAAACTTTTCATACCGCATCATCTTGTGAGGTTTTGCCAATGAATAAGTAGATTTTTGTATTATATCAAATTATAAAAAAGTAATTTCAAATATTTTTTAACCGATAGCGCGTATTAAATAAATTGATGCATATCTTTGATCTATATTCAAATTCGTAAACTTCTTCAAATAAATAATCTATAATAATTTGGGGAATGCTTTTTGAAAAGTTAAATCAAAACCGTTTAATATTTTTGAAACGTGTTCTATCTGTATCTTTTTTTTTGCCTTAAGTCATTTGACTGCTTTTATGCGGCTCTCCGAGATACCCTTATCTAATGCCAGTCGTTTCAATTCGGTATACCCCCTAAATCCTACATCTCTAACAATTTGTTTAACAAATTCCAAACGTTGCCTGCCGGCACAATTTTTCCCACCTTCAAGTCTCTCCAATATTAAAGCGACTGTTCCGGTACGCCTTAATATCTGGCCTATAAATCTGTCTTCTTTTAACTCTATATTTTGAAATGCTACTACTTTCTTCATCGATTTGCCGCAACACCTTTATTTGTCACTTTATCCACCGATCCGATTTTTAACGATCTCCTATAGCACCGCATTTATTTCTTAATAAACGAATAATCGTATTTCGATAGTTAAAATCATCATCAGCATCGCAGTCATTTATCATATTGGTTATCATTACCTCTTGATATTTTTTTAACGATGAAATTAATTTTTTATTTCTACTTTACGTTTTTAAAATTATGTTATATCAGCGAAAAGTTTTAGTTTAACTTCCCGTCTAAATATCTTGATTAAAATCTGAGCCAAATCTGGGATCCATGCGACGCTTAAAGATTTGATATTTTTCTTGTAAAAATTATCTTCTTTTTATCGTTTTTTTTTTAATATTAGTCACATTTACGTCAATAGTTTATACCTCAGATTGACATTTTATTTTAATAGAAAGACGTTTTAACTTTTTAACTCAAATAAACTCAAATAAATATAAAAAAAATCTGATATGGACAACACACGACTTCCTTGTACGCCTATTAAATTATATTTACATATTTAAAAAAAAAATGAAAAGTACAAAAATTTTATTTCATTAAAAACGGCTGGTATTTTTTATTTTTTATTTGTTATTGAATTGTTATTCATCGTAAACTTTTTTTTACAATGAGAAGTTAATAATTAAATTAAAAAAAGGACATAAAGTCTGATTCGAAACTACGTGCAAAAGTCCAAAATCCAATTTTTTTTGGACTTGATTTTACAACAGGTTTAAATCCAAAATTTCAACATCCTACGTCTAATCTTTTTTGAGTTATGCGAGATAAATCCGTACGTACAGCCGTCACACAGAAACTAGTCAAAACGTTTTCAGGGGTGGTCAAAATGGATATTTCCGTTAAAATGTGGAAGCCGAAATTTTTCGCGATCACAATACTTCCTTTACTTCGTACAAGTAACAACTTACGTTCTAAAACAGTATACATACATACGTATCTCCCCTAACTACTGAATGAAAAGTGTCCAAAAAAGTCCAAAATCCAAAACAAATTTGATTTTGGACTTTTTCTTAACTGCAGTAATAGGACTTCATCGAGAGCTTTTCAATGATATACACAAGCGGTACTTTTTTCCATCGGTTCTACGAGTACCTAAATGAAAATTTAATTTATGGAAATATCTGCATCTATAAGCAATGACATATTAGGTTCGAATCAGACATCAACTCCTTTTCCATTTTTTAACGTGTTTTTTTTTTTTTAATTAAATTATTAATTTATTAATAATTATTAACCCGTGATTGTAAAACAAATTTTACAATAAATAATTATTCAATAAAAAAATTAAAAAAATGAAAAAAAAAAATCAGAAGTTAGTGAAATAAAATTCTACGTACTTTTAAAAATGTGCATATGTAATTTAACAGGCATTATTACATATATGTATATATAATAGAGATGGTGAAACATCTGATTATTTAATAATAATTGAAAATTATAATTTAGAATCGTATTATTTTTGGAAAGTAAGGTTAACGATTGTAAATGAAAAAGAAAGTGTAACTTAACTGGTACAAGGGATATATTTAATAAATTCAAATATAGTATAAGGATATGATTAAAAGTTACGGTTATCCTAAATTTATCGATGTAAATTAATTGAATGTGGAGGAAGTGCAACACTGAATTATCAATAAACCTTACGAAGTTAAAATTTAAAAAAAATAAACTTATACAATTTTTCGATTTTCAGGAAAAATAATACGGTCGCAGGTGATACATCGATTTGGGCAATAATATAATATTATATATTAATTGTAATATTATGTTTTTGTGTTTTGATATATTTATAGGAAAACACACCTGTTTCTGATAATTTGATCTGTAAATTAACCGTGAACAGTAAACTACGTTTTTCCCTTAAAATGGTTGAAGACCACCAAGCTCGGAAGCTTTTTGAGCAGTTCTTGTAAGGATTTAAAAAATGTATAATAAATTTTACTATCTATAAAAAATTTATTGTCGATTTAATAAAAGCACAAGTATTGTTTTCAGTTTTTGAAATACATTTCTCGGTCAAGCGACTTTTTTGGGACACTATATTTTCTTATTCAATGTAAGAAACGGAAATACGTACAGTTAATATCTTTTATTTATTAGTTAAAAAATTGTCCGCAACCGAAAAAAAAAAAAATTAAAGAAAAGATTCAAGAAATAATAATATTGATTTTTTTAATAATTCAAATGGAAGTGAATATATCTTTAAAGAAATGTTATTCTATTTATTAGAAAGAATATATCTGATTTAAGTAAAAGAAACATTTGAACCAACTGCAGAGGTAAAACATTACCGTTAAAAAACAAAGTGACACGGCAAGAGACATAAATCATTCCACATCACTTATAGTTGACAATATAATGACAACTGTACAGTAAAAAAAAAGTCAAGGGTGATGTTATATCTCATGTACACGTGTTACATACGTTTTAATATATATATATATATATATATATATATATATATATATATATATATATTTGTGTAGAGAGAGAAAGAGAGGGATAATAAGTGAGTAAACAAGCTCTGTAATATAAATGATTTATAACAAACAAATCTGTTCATCTTTATCTCACTTTTGGTTTTTTGTCAGTGCGATCTAAGTGTACGTCAATTATGTTTCAATACACACACACACACACACACACACACACGCGCGCGCGCGCGCGCATATGCAAAGCAAATAATGCAGAGTTGAAGTAAAGAATTTAGTAGAAATATATAAACATAAACGATTTTTAAAATCATTATATTCATTTTAACTGTTGTAAAATCCATTTGTGACCAAAACACCAAACATTTAAAAACTTTTATTGTAAAAAAAAACTCAGTTGTCGTTTTACTTTCCTGTTCATTTAAATATTTATAAATAAAAAATATTCAAAGTCGATAAATTAAAAACTTTAGTTAAACAAATTTAGCAACATAATTCAGATTCTTTTTACTTTATTTTAAATATATAAACTCTGATGTAAACGATTAAACGCTTTTTCAAACTAACACAAAACAAATATTAATTTTAAAATAAATGATTTATCGTTAACGCTGCCCAGTTTTTTACATCCTCTCTCTTGCCGCCATGAACTGTGTTCATGTACAAGCCTTTCTGTTGTATAGTTTTTTTATATACTTGTCCTTGAATTGGTTACAAAACAAAACAAATATTAATTTTAAAATAAATGATTTATCGTTAACGCTGCCCAGTTTTTTACATCCTCTCTTGCCGCCATGTACAAGCCTTTCTGTTATATAGTTTTTTTATATACTTGTCCTTGAATTGGTTACATACAATAGCGTTTGCGTCTGTGTTTTAACTACTGTCAGTATTAACTGAATTTTTTTTTTTTACCACAAGCGGCAATGTAATTATAAAAAGAATTTTAGACTACATATATCTTACAGTTCTATACTTGTTCATCAATAATTTTATGTATATACAAAACTCTTGACCGAACAAATACAAAAAAAATTTCAATAAAAAATCCTTTTTTCACGCTTACTAGGGAATATAGAATAAGAAATTAAATAGTTTCCTGTCTTCACAAAAGACGAATATATATTTTAAATATCGATATACCGATTCAAAACGTTTATACGATCGCTAAATGGATTGTCTAGTTAATAAACATCATTACTTTTATTGAAAATATTACTCTTAATTAGATATTATAAAAATACTTCTACCAGGGAAAACAGTCGAACTGAGAATCTATTCTTTGTTGTTTTTTTTTTGAGACATTAACGGAATGGTATTGAAAAAATTATATATAAAAGGGAAAAAACCCACTTACGAAAGTTAGAATCGTTAGTCGCCCCAGTAGTTAACAAAAAAAAATTAAGTAAAAATAATATATACATATACACACGCGAACCCAACCCTTCAAAACACAGTAGATTTACTTCGGAGCAAAAATAATTCAAATTTCAAAGAATCTCCTAAACTTTATCACAAATAAAATTATTTTAACACGAATAGAAAGCGCGTAGTTTTCTTCGCGTTGAAATTAAACATTTAATTCAAGGAGTTTAATTAACTCGCCGTAATAACTGAAGGATATTAATTTTTTTTAAAGTAAATAATTAAAAAATTAATGGTATTAATTCCTCAACAATTCTGATTAAGTAAATTATAACCGAACAAACATACATATAAAAAAACTTTTTACAACAGTACGAATAATTTTTACGATCTTCGGAATTTTATTATGTTAAAAGAGTTTCGTGGAGCGCACGGTCGGGTAGAAAAAGAGATGAGAAAAGAAGTCGCAAATTTTCTCTAAGTTCTCACAACTATAAAAAAAGCATAAATATAAGAGAAAAATCACACTTGCCAAAGCTAGAATCCTTAATGCCCCAGTACTTCATAAAAAAAAAGAAGTAAATATACAGTATATATATCTTTATATATAAAAATGTTAAGTTCGTTCGTGTACGCTTCAAAAACTCAAAATGTTCTGCACCGATTGAGCTCAAATTTTAGCACGATATATAACCCGCATCAAAGATTGTTTTTATCTATTTTTCGCATCAGTCACATACCCGCGACCGCGAGAAAACAGTTTTTTTAACGGTCAGTTGTGTACCAGTGACCGCGCCATCTGCCGGAAGCGAGGGGAACACTCGCCATACTAGCTAACGACAACCGCAGTCAGATGTGAAACAATACTTGTTACCAATTACATTGTTTATTAACAAAAAAAAAAAAAAAAAAAACGTAACCACTTGCATCTGATTCAGATTATTATACAATCTGAATTAAATATTCACTTTAATCGAGGTACTTTTGTGTGATCGTATCGTGATCGAGCTGCGCCTTTCACCAAGCTCTGAATTTATTAGAAAACGACCAACAGTGGGATATATGTATTAATGACGCGTGCAACACAGCACATCCAAACCAAATTCGCGCATTATTCGCAATTATATTGACCGCTTGCTTCCCTTCATCTCCCACAGAGTTACGGGAAAGATATCGATCGCATATGGCTGAGGATATTTTGCATACAGTACGCCTAGAAAATACCAATATGACCGTGGAATTTACAGAAGGCATTTACAACGAAGCATCGATAAATATTGAAAACAAGTGCTTAGCTATTACAAATAAAGTTCTTAGTCGATCGGGAATGCCAGCACCCACCCGAGCTGCGATTGCTTCATTTGATGTGGATTTACGCCGTGAACAGAGTTACAACATCGGTGATCTTCAGTCATATAACCGATCAAACATTCCAAATTAACGCGTGAACAGAAAGGCATTTACGATCGCATAATGCAAATTATAAATGACGGAGTTGGGGGGACCTTCTTCTTGGATGCGCCAGGAGGAATTGGGAAAACATTCCTCATTAGATTGATTCTAGCAACGGTTCGATCAAAAAATGACAATTATCCTGTTGCGGAATATTAATCTGCAACGGCACGCGACTTGCAGTTAAGAAATTGATGAATAACGTAGTGGAAGCAACGATTTTAACGGGGCCTTTCAAAGGTGAAGATGTCCTTATTCCTCGAATACCCATAATCCCGACCGATACACCATTTTAATTTAAAAGATTGCAATTCCCAATTCGATCGGCATTTGCAATCCCAATCGATAAAGCTCAAGGTCAATCTTTAGAATCGTGTGGTTTAGATTTAGAATGCAGATGCTTCTCACATGGACAACTGTATGTTGCGTGTTCCCGAGTCGGCAAACCAGATAGCCTTTATATCTACGCAGACTGGAAAAACAAAAAATATTGTATATCCACAAGTATTGCAAAATTAAACTTCTTTGTTTTGTTTCTCATTTCTCATCAATGCAACCACAATGTGCCACAGCGAAGCGTGGCGGGTAGAGGTAGTATATATATATATATATATCAAATAATTTAATACACAATCAAAATTTTATAAAACATTACGGATCATACTAAGAAAAAAATAAGAGGTAACAAACTCAATACAAAATAATTCCAAATAGTAATTAAACAATAAACTATACGAAATACTGAGCAGTTTAACCGTACAAATTACTTTAACCAGCAGGTGGAATTAATTACTATAACCGCAGGTGGAAGACAATATAATAGCTGTTGCTATGGCAACACAAAAAAATTCCATGAAATTTAAAAAAAACTTTATCTTCAAACAATAATAAAAAATTTATAAAACGGTAGCGTCTACGTTAACTTAGATAAGAAAAATAACATATTTAAATAAAATTATTTAATAGTTTTTAAGACGTGTTTTATGTCGAAAAAGGGTTTTCCCGTTTTATGAAAAACCATTGTATACGCAAAAGAAACGAACCGTTTAATTAAAATATTATTTTTATTTTTCCCGGGGAATCGAGTTAGAGCATTTTAATCGCTATCAAAAATATCATGCGTTCACGTTTAACGACGAAATTTAAATTCAAAATAATAATAAACCGATTTAAAAAGGAAATTTTTAAAATTTTGAAAAGATGGCATTTTGTAAATATTTTACCGTATAAAAAATCTGATGTGGACACCAGATAACTTCCTTGTACGCCTATTTAATTATATATAAACATTTCTTTTTAAATGAAAAGTACATAAAATGATATTTCATTAATAACTTCTGATATTTTATTGTTATTATGGAATTATTATTTAATGTAATTTTTTTTAGAATCAGAGGTTAATAATTATTAATAAATCAATAAATTTAAATAAAAAAATTAAAAAAATATTTGGCTATAACTTAGGAACCGATGAAAACAAGTACCCTCCCTATGATATACCGTTGAAAAGCCCTCAAGGAGAGGTGCACAACTAGATATTACAAAAGACCTAAATCCAAAATTTCAACATCCTACAGGTTTTCGAGTTATCCTTTTTCGAGTAGGATTAAATAACACATCGACTGTATAAAGGACACAAAGAACGATCTAATTTTCCCACACATATTTTGGAACAGAATCCTAATTATAACCCAAACAATTGTATTAATATTTTCGAGTACTCTAATAATCTTTATAAAACAAATATTTTAGAAAAATTTCATTTGTACTGTAAGCCGTCATAGCTGTTAAAAAATCCCGAAAACTGTTTTTTCGATACATATCTGAAGGAGTATTTTCAAGCCCCGATCTAGTGAATACGCATCTCGTATAACATTGTCGGAAATGGGGAAAATTTGCAAGGATTGTTCAATATGTTTTTTTTTTTACTTTTCTTATTACTTTCAAGGCTGATTTAAAAAAAATGTAGAAACTTGTTTTTAAATATTTAAATGAAAATTACATACTTCAAAAGCCAAGCTGATATCTTTTCTTTTATTACCGACAAATTAAAAAAAAAAAATATATATATATATATATATATATATAAAGTTTCATGGTTACTCCGTTTTAACTCTTTATATTCCGAATGTTAAAAATCCATTTTATTGAAATGGAACACCGCAAGAAGAACATGTACTCAAATTTATTTTCATCCATTTTTCAGTATTTTTGCTGGACGTTGATGAATCAGTCGATCATTCAGGACATGTTCTTTTATTTACACCGAGTGATATTTAAGTACGGGAACAGCTTTTTGCTGCGTATCTGAGAAGTATTTGTAAACTGAAAGAAATTGAACAGCAAATTAATGTGGCCGTTGTAAAACAAGGCGATGTAATATTGCTGTTTTAAACCGATTTTACCTATTTATTTAAAAAATGCTCGCCAGACTGGGATATATTGTTAATGGAACTCGACAACAGAATAATGCCGGTCACTTTTGAGGAGTCATCGGACGATAAAATGTAACCGATTCAGCAAAATAACATCCGAGTGTTAATATTTTATATTCATAGAAATACATATTTTAGTAATTTTTTTGCGAGCGGTTAGTGAATAAATACTGAAGTAAAAAAAATAAATATATAAACATCCATAATTGTAATGCTGTTTAAATTTTCTCACTCCCCTTTCACTAGTATTGCATACTAATACACTCTCTCTCACCACTAGATTATTCTCTCTCTCTTTCTTTCTCTCTCTCACTCTCTCTCTCTCTTACATAGACAAGCACGATTTGTAGTATCAGGTAATAAAAAAAACTATTAGATAATTTAAGTAAAAATTAAAAAAAAATAAATTTTTTTTATAATCTGTACTTAATAATTTATATTCATACGAACAAAGACCACGCTTTACTCCTAAAAAATGAATATACGATTACGTTACCGCTCGGATTACCGTGCTACAAAAAATTAAATGATACAATTATTATAACACTTAGTTATTTTACTAATCCGATTCTCAATTACCCGGACTTCCGTGTTTAATTTATCCGTAAAATATGCATAGTTTTATTGGGCAATTCAATTGTTATATGAATTAATTATGAATAAAAGTTAAACAAAAATTTCCTTCGTTGGAAAACGGAACAAATAAATATATTCTACGATTGACATTTATCAAAATCTCGATTATCCGACCTCTATTCTCAAAAACTTACAGCTAGTAATTCAAAATGTATAATTATAGATACCATATAATCTGCTGAACCCGATGGTAGATAACGAATTTTGAGAATAGCAACCCGCCTTATCATCTTTCTCTTCTATTACTGAAGAAGAGACTAATTACAATTGAATCGTTGCGACTGTCATTAAGGAAGGAAATATATTTACGGATTCTAACCAGCAACTTTTCGATTAGGCAATAAATGTTCTACCACTGAGCTATCTTCACAAAATCTCTCTCTATCACTCTCTCGCTCTCATTATATATATATAATGAGCGTGGCGGGTAGAGGTAGTGTATATATATATATATATAAAATAATTTAATACACAATCAAAATTTTATAAAACATTACGGATCATACTAAGAAAAAAATAAGAGGTAACAAACTCAATACAAAATAATTCCAAATAGTAATTAAACAATAAACTATACGAAATACTGAGCAGTTTAACCGTACAAATTACTTTAACCAGCAGGTGGAATTAATTACTATAACCGCAGGTGGAAGACAATATAATAGCTGTTGCTATGGCAACACAAAAAAATTCCATGAAATTTAAAAAAAACTTTATCTTCAAACAATAATAAAAAATTTATAAAACGGTAGCGTCTACGTTAACTTAGATAAGAAAAATAACATATTTAAATAAAATTATTTAATAGTTTTTAAGACGTGTTTTATGTCGAAAAAGGGTTTTCCCGTTTTATGAAAAACCATTGTATACGCAAAAGAAACGAACCGTTTAATTAAAATATTATTTTTATTTTTCCCGGGGAATCGAGTTAGAGCATTTTAATCGCTATCAAAAATATCATGCGTTCACGTTTAACGACGAAATTTAAATTCAAAATAATAATAAACCGATTTAAAAAGGAAATTTTTAAAATTTTGAAAAGATGGCATTTTGTAAATATTTTACCGTATAAAAAATCTGATGTGGACACCAGATAACTTCCTTGTACGCCTATTTAATTATATATACACATTTCTTTTTAAATGAAATGACAGCAAATGACAGTCATTTGCTGTACTGTCTCTACTAATAATGTTACGATAACAATATATTATAAAAATGAAAATGAGGCACGGTTAAATGTTTTGTACTATGTTAAAATAGCTCATTACTATATAAGAACGAAGTATAACTTAAAATCTGAACAAACACAGAATAAACTTCACACATTACTTTTTGATAGTATTAATAAAAAATAAATCTCTCTATCTCTCTCACTGTGTGTGTGCATGTGTATGTGAGCGCGCACGCGCGTATTTGCATTGTAGATATGGATTGTCGGCTAAGTTGGATACATTTAGAAATAGTGAAATCATATCATTACATCCATACGTATCACTCGTTAATCGTTTTTATAATCTATAATAATTTGTAGTTCAGTTATTTTTCTTTAAGATGATTAGCTATTGAAGAAGTTACAGTCTAGTTGTGGAAAATTCTTTATACTGGAATCGAACCTAAGACCTTTGGTGTATTATGTAGCAAGGAAGGACGCTTTCTGTGACACGGTCGCGGCGACATTACATTTTTATTGTTAATTACAATATTCGATTTTTTTAAATTTCTGCTTTAAATTAAAATAAAAAATATTTAGTAAAAAAAAAATTATAAAACCGCGCACGCGAATGTAATTTTATATAAATGTGCAATCGTCACGTTTACGTGCGCGGTTGTAATTATATATATTAATTGAATATTAGGTAAAATTAAATAATTGAAACCTCATTCATCATTACCCTTTTATGTACCGTTAGCTATGTTCTTTAGCTAACACGTACAAGTGAATTTGAAGAGTTGTATTCATTTATTACGTTGTTCAATTGTAAGTTATCACAGTTAATAAAAAATAAAAATGAAAAAAAATCAGAACAAAACTTTTGGCTAAACTTTTGTCGAAAAAAGTTAATAATAAGTCTGACCATCTAACATAAAACCGACCTTCTGCTTTGATCTGCAGAACATAATGAAAGTTTCAAGAAAAGTGAGAAAATATTTGTAAAGTATTTCATACCAAACAACAAAGGCAATTTATCTTTCTAAAACAGATAGCTAATTTATTAATCACCACATGTAGACACAGGCAAAAGGTTTTGTTATTAACAGAAATCTAAACAAAAAAACAGAACTTCAAACAAAAAACTAGAACATTGATACCCGAAATAATTAATAAGTGAACACATTTAAATAGAAATACGTAAATAAAACGTTTAGTCTACAAAAGATTCAGCAAAACCCCTGTTTTAGTGTATCGGAACTTACTTGAAAGCAAATTATTTTAGTTACATATTTTTATAAAGTAATCTGTACTTAATTTTAATTAAAATAACAAGAATAAAAATATATTTGACTAACCTAAAAATAATGATTTTTGCCAAAACAAAATGTCAAATGAAAACGTTTAGTTCATTAAATTCCCATAAGTTAACCAATAATCACATTATTTGTGTACATTTTTTCTTATTACAAAATATTATTATTTGAAAGAACTTACCTAGTTTACACGTAGAATTATTTTCTAAACGGTTTTCTAGCTTCACGTAAAATACATCTAATACAATAAATACAAATAATAAAAATTTGATACGATTTTTAAAACAATAACACACTTACAGAAAAGAAATAAAGCATTATTTACTGTATGACAACGTTATTCGTTAACAACTCTTTTAATAGATTAATAAATTATCAGAAAGAAAATATAAGCTAATATTATTATTATGTAAGATTGTTTATTTTTTCTACATCGCTGAATGTAATGGAAGCAGCTAATATTATAAGCAAATAAAATTTTTCATCAACGTAATACACATTTTGACATACGCAGTTTGATGAATTTCGACACGAAGCAGGAGAAGGAGAACGAGAGTCAAACTAGGGGGGGAGAGTCTCTGCACTCTCCCCCACTCTTAATATACGGAGAATATTAATCTTAATAAGAAATAGATCAACATTAGTAATTGACAGGTGCTCTGTTGCCAATTAGCCTAAATTTTCCTTCCCCCCTGGCCCTTTGGCTGCTAATTTTGGCATCAGGTAATTTACTGCGTTGCGTTTTCTACTTATAACACATTTGCATAGAATAAACCTTCCAAGTATAACCGGTAAGAAATGAAAAAAAAAAAAAAAAATTTAATTTTTACGGTAAAATTTTTTAATTTATTTTTTTAATTTTATTAACGAATCAGTATATTATAATTTTACTATTATTTATAAAAAAAAAAAAAAAAAATTATAAGGACTGCATGCAATTGTAACATCTCTAAGTGTTATTGCGCTTATTTGTATTACATATGTGCTGGGCTGTACTGTGAAATACGGTAGTCGACTTGATATGAGGTAAATTTGGAAATAATCGTTTTATATCATAATCCCCATGTATTAAAAAATTATTCATTAATATTTTTTTATCATATGTATTAAAAGAAATGATCCTGGTGTGTTTTTCTGATTTCTGAATTACTAAGAGGATACGTTATAAGTTGTAAAATTGTGTTGCAACTATAAATGCGTGAGTGTAAATTATTTAAGTTAAATTGAATACTAGATAAAAATAAATAATTGAAAACTTTAACCGTTTGGATTCCTTGGTTACGTTCCTTTGTTAACGTGTATATACGTTTTAAATTTTGGTTTCAATTATTTTTTATGATTATAAGTTATCAAATGTTTAAAAATATTAATATTAAACTGTCGGTGTCGGTCGGTCACTTGTTTTGAGAAAGGGCAGTGTAGGAAATACAGTTAGATGGTGTGGTTATTTTCGCAATTATTAACTCTGGCGGTTGAACAAATTAGTTGCGTAATGGACGGCAATGTCAGTGGTGGGGAGAGACAGTGAAATTACGTGCTTGACACAGAATGAAGCGTATGGATCCAGCAGCCATCTTGGGTTGATTGCACAGTTGCATTTAGATTCTCATGTCTGTGGTTTATTTTAGATAGATTACCCTCGTTGTCGGTCGAGGTAAGAATTTTTTATATATATTATTTTAATGTAGATTAAAATAAGTGTCAGAGATACTACTAAAAATCCACCTTAATCAGACCAAAATGTTCATGTAACCTAACACAATACTTAATTACTGTTATTATTAGGACCACTGGACACATCTTCTCCTGCGTCATTAACATATTTAAAGAAATCCTAGTCGCTATAGACTAGGTGTTCAGACTCAAACATTGATTCCTCTTCATTATGCTTATAATTAAAAGAATTGCCCTTCTTACTTGTTAAAGTATCAAGTTGTTTCTAATTCAGTCAACAGCCGACATTTTCTTAATATTTATTTTTGTAAATATGTAAAGTGCCGTTCTTACTTTTTTGTTAAAGTAAATAAATTGAATATTCAGCTAGCCTATTTTAGATTTAACAGAAATAACAGGTAGCCTACTGACCTACCGATCTCTCTACTGATCTACCTTTGATAATATCGTATTTTAATTTGCCTCATAATCAGTTTTTTGAAGATCCTGAATTTAATATATCAAATAAAATTGATGTCCTTATTAGAGCGCAATTTTACTTAAATTTTAATTACCTACAAAATTTATTTGAAACTTTAAATATCCTGTTCTCCAAGAAACCAAATTAGGATATATTCTTACGTTTGCTATTAAAAATTATTTCTATATAGCTGATCTCATTACCAGTTCAGATTACCTAAATGGAGTTATTCTAAAGAACAATATGTCCAAATTATTACAACAGGATGGTTTTTTACTTCACATGTGGTATTCTAACAATTGCAGTTTTTCTTTGTCTTATCATAATTCATCCATACCATCTAATCAAGAAGGCAACATATGTACTCTAAGAGTTCTAATGAACAAAAAGTCAGATTCACTAAATTTCCAAATCACTCATTCTAACAATTTAAAAGTTTGTACTTAAAAGGGATTACTCTTTCCATCACAGCAAGTGTCTGTGATCCTCAAGGACTCATTGGCCTTTTTTATTATAATCATACAAACAGTTTATGTAGTCATTATGACAACTCAAAGTTGACTGGGACAAAATATTACCCAAACCATTAATACAGTGGCTTTCACTGTATAATCAATTAAATCTAATCAAGTCATTCAATATAAGTAGATCCATTAAGTTTGATAATAGTAAAATTCATTCCATAAAATTACATCGATTTTCTGATGCTTCTATTAATGGGTGTGGTTGTTATATTTATATACACACTTTATAGTCCAACCATGTAATTACTAATGTACTGTTCTAAATCAAAATTAGCCCCTTGAAACAAATCATATTACCCGGACTTGAACTCTGTGATTGTTTACTATTTTCACATTTATTTGTGAAGGTTGTACACTTTGATGAGATACACTTATACTCTGATTCAATCATAGCACTTTGTTGTATTCATGGACATTCTTCCAATTGGAAAGTATTTATAGGTAATAGTTTCTGACATTCAACGAAACACTTCAATTACCAGTCGGCATTACATCAAATTCTCTGATAATCGAGCAGACATATTTTCTAGAGCTTTTTCACCAAGCAGGTTACTTGATATGTCACTGTGGTGGTGTGGTCTACCTTGGCAATTACAATCTTCTTCTCATTAGCCAACCGATCGTAATATTACATTCAGGGATAATAATTTAAATTGTGAATGCTTGTTAGAAAGGATATTAACATCATGTTTATTTAATGTTGTATATGATCGATCACAGATTTTCTTGACCGGTAATGTTCTTGACCGGCAACATTATTATAGTTTATTTAGTAATTTAGTATATAATAGAAATTATTTAAGTAACTTCTTTATTTACATACTTCCTTGAAGGATGAAGCATTAGCTATCATTAAAAATTTAGGTGTTTCTCATAATGCAGATTGTATTTTACAACTAAATTCCATTAACTGAATCATTGGATAATTTATCCAAATTAATCATCAAAGTTAATCTTTCATATTTCAGTGCTCTTAAAGCAATGAATAATCCAATCAATACATATGAATTTATTATTGTTCGGTTAACATCAAAGTTAGAGTTTGTATTGTAACTTTGATGTTTACAAATATTTACATTTCTCCTTCCAGATTACGAAGGAGAAATGTTCACCTCAATTTCATAGAATCCCTTGAATTTAGAAGGCAGATGCTTGAAAATATTAATGCAAATAAGTCAAACCAGCAACAAGACATATTTCCAAGGGACAGCGATACAACATTGGAACTAAATCCTGTACTAAACATTTTAGTATAAATGATGATAAGCAATACTAGGAAAATAATTTTATTTATTCAAAATTTAATTATAATCAATGTCTAATTTGTATTTTAATCATTATTTACATTGTTAAATAGTTTTTCTGTTGATGAACGGAAGGAATTTTTGTAACATCATAATTGTTGTTTCAGTTTTTTAGTTAAGGGTCATTGTTGTTCAACATATTCGTGAGATTTGTTCTCAAAAACATAACACACTTCAAAAAATAATATTAATTCTAAATTAAGATTATAAGTCTGACAATCATAATCTTACCTCGTTTAAATTGGTCAAATAAACCATAATATTATCTACTGCATTATGTATTACCAATGATGTACATGGTAGTACTCAAACATCTCTGGTTTTACTAGATTCTGGTAGACAAGCAAATTTTTGTACTTATGAATTCGCATGAAGATTAGAACTTCCATTTATGAAAAATGATATTCTTATCTTAGGAATAAATAACACACTTCCTCTTTCTGAATATAGTGTTGAACTGACACTGTAATCTTTATATATGAATTTTTTACTCCAGTTACAATGCTCTGATTAGATATAAGATAGCCCACTGACATGTACCTTTGATAATATCTTATTTTAATTTGTCTCATAATCTGTTTTTTGCAGTTCCTGAATTTAATATATCAAATAAAATTGATGTCCTTATTTGAGCACAATTTTACTAAAATTTTATTAACGTACATAATTTATTTGAAACTTAAAATATCCTGTTCTCCAAGAAACCAAATTAGGATATATTCTTACGTTTGTTTGCTATTAAAAATGATTTCTATGTAGATGATCTCATTACCAGATAACCTAAATAGAGTTATTCTATCAAAGAATGATATCTCCAAATTATTACAACAGGATGGTTTTTCACTTCACATGTGATATTCTAACAATTGCTGTACTTCTACGTCTAATTATAATTCATCCATACCATCTAATTAAGAACACAACATATGCACTTGTAAGAGTTTTATGGAACACAAAGTCAGATACACTAAATTTCCAAATCACTCATTCTAACAATTTTAAAATTTATACTAAACGGAATACTCTTTCCATCACAGCAAGTGTCTGTGATCCTCTAGGACTCATTAACTCTAAACCATCTGAATATAATTTTAGTACTTTTAACTACTAAGGAGTTAGATCACATACTCTTTACTTTTTCATATGTCAATCACAATCCATGTATTTCAATGAGATAAAGAATCAGGTCATTGATAAGCAAAGTAAGCTTATTTCACTGGATCCATTTTGGATGATCTCTCCTATAATAACATCCTATCGTCTTTACATCCGAGTATGAACATTCCAAAATTGTCAACTCTGAACA
Source organism: Lycorma delicatula (assembly GCF_047948215.1). Taxonomy (NCBI): domain Eukaryota; kingdom Metazoa; phylum Arthropoda; class Insecta; order Hemiptera; family Fulgoridae; genus Lycorma; species Lycorma delicatula. The sequence goes on from NC_134462.1 coordinate 130,772,819, forward strand.
CTTAAGACTCTTACACTGTGGTGTACAATTAACACATTATTCGTTGCAACAAAGATACTGGATAATAATGCAAAAAGAATCATTTCATCAATCTTTCATGTGTTTAATTTGCTTTAGATGTGATGCAAAATTCAATCCCAACAGCTTTGTCAATTACCCCCTGGTAGTGATTCCTTCCTGAACATTCTCTTGTGCAGTGGCCCAATTATAATTCATCATGCAGGCAGAGATCTAAAACATTGAGTAAGCCTTGCATAGCGCTTTTTGTATGTTTAGCAGCCACTAAGGCTATTCATTTAGTTAGTCCTTAAATTTTATAAAATCATTTTCAGTAGTAAAACTTTATCATAGGTACAGAATATTGCAATTCTATTAATCTAATTGCTTTGAAGTCTAATTTTTAAACTGAATTACTAGTAATTCAATCAACTATTAAAATATATTTACTGGTGTTCAGTAGTATGAAATTTCAAAATCTGTTGCCTTTTTAATGTAACTGCATTAAGGCCCATTCTCAATTCCATACAACAGCATAGAATAGTATAAGGCTTGCTGCTAGTATGATTATATTTTCTGGAACATAACATTCATTTTTTGCCATCTACTTCACCTTTTAACAGAATCTCTTTTGACACATAATTTCATTGTATATGTTAATTAGTAAGGGTGATCGTTTACACATTTGCTAAGCCCTGATTATATCAATCTCTTCTATTAACCCATACTCTACTACTATAGTGGCCTTTTAAACATAAATTGGTAATATAATAATTATGTCTTTGCTACTTACATGTTGTTTTTAATAATTTTATTACAATCGTATATGACATGACCTTTCAAAATTAGTAAAGCAGCCATATAAATAATAGTAATTAATATCAAGGACACATTTAAGATAACAAATTCACATCAAAATATCTGTCATAAAACCCAACTAAATCCTTATCCTAAATTCCAACTATGTGTCTATTATATCCTGTTTTAATTTGTTTTGATGTATGTATTGTTTAATAAATATCTTTAAAATAAAATTTATTAAGGATTTAGTGGAATGTTCACAGCATTCTTGTCCAATAACCCTTTTTAAGATTAAAATGAATGTAAAGTCATTATTTTGACATTACACTGGAAATAAATTTCTTTAAGAAATTCTAATACATTGATTGATTGGATTAGTGTCCGAAGATTTAATCAATTTTACTGAACTCGTGAAGCTCTCATCTTTAAAAATTTCTTTATTGATGAAGAATACAACTTAATTGGGATAGAGTCTATATGATATTAATTTTTCTTTGCAGTTGCAACTTAATGTCTTCAGGAATGAATGAAGTGGTTCAGATCCTGGATCCCAATTTCCATACAATAAAACTTGTGCAAACTGAACAAAATTTATGTATCAGACCCCATTTCTTTTGCTGCTTGGAAATGCTCACTATTTCTAACTTTTTAAAGATATGGAGATTTAAATCTCTAAAATACATTTTTGAACATATAAAAGAGTGTATCATAAAAAATAAAAATATTGTTAAAATTAGTCCAACTTTGCAATTTCAAGGTGGTTAAATGTAATTAGGATACTATATTTTGTTGTTCATCATTCTAAATAATTGAAACTTGATCAGAACTTGGATTGTTCATAATTTTAACTTTACCAAGTAGTTGTTGCAAGGAGTTTCCATGTGCATGCAATCATTTTACATACATGCAAAATTTTGGTACTTATGTTTTAAATTATGTATGGATATATTTAAGTTCTTAGGAAATTGTGGAACCTGGTATATGAGCTTACCGATTTTGCTGCATTCAAATTGTATAATTCTGGTGATAAGAAACAATTTTTAAAATGTGCTTATATCAAAGCCATAAATACAGTTAAATATGATTGGAAATTTCCTAACTAATAATTTACTATTCAATGAAGAGAAAAATCTGTCATCGTGACTATATAAATGTGGTCTTACATTATTTCCAAATTGACTTTGGTCTAAAGCATCTTACCTATTAGATCAAGAATAAGCAATTTACTGAAGATTTTCTACCTAGACTTTGCTACCTTAGCATTTTCTATGGTTTTTTGAACAGTCATTCAGTTACAGACTCTTACTGTAGGGACATTATGTAATTATGAGTGCGTTTTGCTTGTTTAGAAAAAGGTTATAAGAATTATGAGCACTGTTTAATGAATTGGTTATAGTTAAAATCTACAGTCTGTATATCTATTTTGCAACACAATATGTCAGTTAAGGCAAACTTGAATTCTCTTAAAACAGAAAATCAAGTCCAAAATTACAACAAAAGAAAAAATGGTATACATGTTTCTTGTTTTAAAAGCAAGACAAAGTTTTCCTGGCCTAGCAATCAAGATGTTAATTTGGTACCAAGCAGAATTGCTGTACTAGAAAAATTTAGAAAATTGATGTAAAAAAATTGATTAAAAACAATCATTGACCTGACAAAAATCATGTAAAGTCTGTGATTTGACAAGAAACCCATATTTTCAGGTAGTTTAATAGTGGTATTACATGTAAAACTACTTTTTCACCACGTTCACTTGAGGATGTTATTTTATCTTAGGTTAGGATGAAGGAGACTTTTTTCTAGGAACCAACACTTATCTATATAAATAAAAATGTAAATGTTCATTTGCTCAAAATGTTAAATCTCCGAAAGTTCTTCACCCATTGCTTTGAAATTTTGAACAACATTGCATTCAACTATTCATGTGTTTTTATATACCTACTATTTATGTACTTAAGATGTCATACCTGTGACAGGTAAAAAACATTTTTTTAAAAAAATAGCGCTATCTGTTGGCAACAGATGTTATACTAAGTATTTTACGATTTCATTTCAATTTTTCCAATGTGTATGTCCGTTATAGACTAAAAAACTACTGGACCGATTTACGCACTGCGAAAAATCGTAAAAGGGAAAGAGGGGGAATGAGGGAAAGGGGATATGGTAATAATGAAAAATAGGTAAGAGAAATGGAAAGGGGTAAAAGGAAGAAAGGTTACATTTTGATAAGTTCCATAATGTTCATTTTGTTAATGTTGTATAAAACTTTCAATTGTGTTCATTTAATCTACATATATACTCAAAAATAGAGAAAGCGAAACATTACCGGGTCTGTTAGTTTCAAATGCAAATATATCCTTATTTAATATTTTTATTTGTTATAGACAAATATTTTTTTAGTTCACAATTTTGTATATTTCACAATTAGTAGATCGAAGAATAAAAGTACAAGGAATTCATTTAAATTCCAAATTTATCCCTAATATTAACAAGTTTTAATGCAACCAGTAATGTTATAACACAATGAAAAATTCTATTTAGTTAAACTGTAGTAAAATAACTTTGTCTCACTGGTACGTCAAAGGGAGGATTTTCGGTTTTAGTTAACCTAGTTAAACTTACCCAAAAACCCAGTTTTTTTGCCTCAAACTCTGATTCCTGCGAACAGAACCGCCTAAAAGTTAATAGGGGTTTATTTGTAATAGGTTTACATCATCCTACCAAGTTTCATCAAAATCAGTTAAAAATTGCGCCCAGTAGAACAAAAAAAATCTGAAAATGTACAAAGATCCTCATTTTTTGGTGTAACTCCGGTTCCTGTGAACAGGAACATTTAGGAACATAAGGAATATGAAAGGTTTTCTACCTAACTCTAATTTTTGAGTAATTTTAATTACTCGTGTTACATTGTCTATTATATGAATATTTATCAGTTAATAACTACCATGAAGTACTCCGTACAATAATAAAAGTAGTACAGCGTAATTGCTCCCACACTTGGTGGCAGAAAATGCATAAAATTAATGTTGGTAATTTTTAATAATTTACTAAGCATTTGGCACCATTGGTATTAACACAATTATGTAAATTAAATTTACACTTACCAACAATTTAAAAAGTGTAAATCCTAGTACTTTCAGAGCTGTTACCCCATCTAAAGGAATTTTCTAATAGATGTTAATTTAGATTCAAATCAATAATCGTTTTTAAATTAAACTGTTATGTCCATAATAGTCGGTTGTCAGGAATAAAATTAATTTGTATGTCAGTAAGATAGTAACATCATGTTTGTAAGATGAAAGTAGAAATAGAAAATAGAATCATTTCATAATAGTCACAAGCATCTTACAAACATGACGTTACTGTCTTATTGATGTACAAATTAATTTTATTCTTGATGACCGACTATTATGAGCATAACCGTTTAATTTAAAAACTGTTATTGATTTGAATTTAAATTAACATCTTTTAGAAAATCCCTGAAGATGGAATAACAGTTCCGAAAGTACTAGAATTTACACTTTTTAAATTCTTGGTAGGTGGAAATTTAATTTATACAGTTTTTAATAAATTACCAACTAAAAGTCTCTTTCTACTAATTTATAAAAATAAAGTAAAACTATTTTCTTTTACAAAAAACATTACTCTGTCATTAAATTTTTAAATAATACTTCATTCATAGTGTTCTGCCATTAGGGCAGGTCCTGTCATGGCTGCTGATCTGCAGTGTTGTTCTATCCTATGCTAACCTTGTTTCTGCATACTTTCCCTTTTCCATAATCCCATCCATTATTTAAAATCTCTTTCTTTCCTTCCATTCACTGAGCCTTTTATTGCATCCACTAATAAACACCTTTTCATACAATGTCCTAGCCAGTAAAAGTGGAATCCACTTTTAATAATCATTTCACTGTAACACGACAAATGAAATATATTAACTGTAACTTGCAAATTTTATGTCTAGATAATGTATGTAAATTTAATGTCTGGATGTATTCCATATGAATACAAACAAGTTATGTTTGTATTTATATAATTAATTATGTTCGAGTATGATAAGTGATATTCTATACATATATAAAAAGGACTACATTTTAACAGGCATGAACAAAATATTGTACTTGTTTTAAAGTCAAAATTTATAAAATGTAACTCAGGTGAACAACTATAATTTAAAACATGTACTTAAAAATGTTGCTATCTTTTAAATTACTACTGTTATAGCCCATCCAAAGATGAAGGTTTTTATAAGTCAGGTTGATCTTAAGAGTTTTCAAGAAGCAGTTTATTATGGTGTACTGATGTACTTTATTGAATGCTGGTGCTGGATTAAAGGTTGAATTTCAGGATATGAATTATGAAGCTGTGTACAAAAACCTAAAACAGCTTCTCACAAATACAAAGTCAATATTCTTTTAGGTTGAATACAAAAATTATTAAACTCTTTTAGATGTAAGTCAAGATATTTTCTGAAATCCGGAAGAATATTAATTCTAATATCTAATTGGAAGAAGAAAAGCAGCCAGAGAGAACTATATAAGATAGTTTGTATTTAGCTATTGGATGGAATTAATTAGTATGGCTGCACCCAGTTTGTCCTTTAGCCCAACAATGGAGGTTCGATAGACACCAGATAGGAAAAAATGTCTACTTTTATTTTACATTTTACAAATGTAAAATAAAAGTACTAAATCTCCAAAAATAAATAATTGTTAAAATTGATTGATGAGATTGTTCTTTTATCAGAAACGAAAAATGAATAAAAAAATTCTGAATGATTGGTTTCATTACTTGAAAAGAAATTCAACTTGAAAATGAACTTAGGCAAAGGTTATGAACTGTGGCATAAAGAGAGATAATGGAAAATTAAATAATAAGATAAAGTAACATAACATACATAAAATTTGTCTATCTAATGTCTGTATAATAATTAAAAATAATGTTTCCTAAGTAATTTTTTCGTATTTATTAATTCAATAAAGTTATTGTTACAAAAATTATACCTTACAACTAGTGAGAGAGAGAGAGAGAGAGAGACTGTTTCTTTTAATTATTGTTTGTATTTTTAAAATTAATTTAATTTTTGTTTTGAATTTGTGTTTCATGTTGGATTAAATATTTTGTAAGTAGAAACTCAGTTAATAGAAACCCTGAACCTGTCGTAGGTCGTTTGGTTAACCTTTTAACTGTTATGTCCGTGTTTTTATGGATATGTGGTACTACTTAAAATATGAATTCAAAATTTTAATTTTATGCCGATCCATATTCCTACATAATTATGTGAACATATTCTACATTTAACATTGCTTTTTGGAAAGGGCAAGAACTACCTGAACAGTTTTAATGATAACATTCTTATTAAGAAATAATTCTACAGCTCTGTTTGCAGATCATCTTACAGTAGCTATTTTTTCACATTAATTTATTTTAAATTTATCTATTTTTAGTTGGAATTATGTTGACGTCTGCCTAAAAATTAAAAAAATTATTAAAAATATTTTAAAAAAACAAATAATTTAATCCAGAAAAATACATATTAGTCAACATTTACATACCAGTTAAAACTTTAAGAAAAGGGGTGTGTTATAGTAATTGTTTTTAGGAGGACAATTGCCTTCACTGACTACTCATTGGGTATACTTCTTTTCAACACACAATATAAACCAGTAAAATAATGATTCAAAACCAAGGTATATGTTGATCAACACCTAGACATTATAAATGCCCAAGTACACTGTAAGTGGGTTGAATGTGTATAGATTTATTTTTTATTAATATTTATTAATGTTACTGCATTTAACAAAATATGTTTAAGGCAGTCTAATTTTTTCTTATTTAAGTTATAAGAAAAATATGATGCGATTATCATTAATAACTAAAGATAAACCAATGTCAGCTGCGGATACTGCAGTCTGGTGGGTGGAATATGTACTAAGACATAAAGGTGCTTCACATCTGAAGCCGGCTGCATTAGACTTTACTTGGTACCAGTACTACACGATGAATATTTTTGCTATCTTAGTGTTCATCATTTTGATGACTTTATTGTCAGTTTATTATGTTTCAATTATTGTGATTCGGAGTTTATTTTCAAGAAAAATTAACACTAAGAAAATTAAAAAAACTAAAATGAAGAGATTTCTTTCAAAAGTATTGCAATGTAAGCGGAAATATTTTTCAAAAATTTATTGCTTATCTCATCAATGACAGGAGACGAGTTATTCTTAAGAGATTTAATAAAGTTTAAAATTTCTATTACTTTCATGGGAGATAGAAAAAAGGAGTATGGAAAATTTATTTCCATAACAGGGTATGGATTAGTGGAGGGTGCTGGATTATTAAGATTTTCATTTAATTTTTCTGTGTATCTTTTACCTACGTGTGCAAAATGGGTGTTTAAAATATTGGGATCTATAGTAGGTTTTGATCTTCAGTTACTTCCAGTTCATTGCATCTTTTCAAGATTGCTTTATAACCGGTACCCACCTCGTTCTTTTGATCGTTCAAACATAATAATTTTTCATTGTCTGCGCTTTTTATGCTTTTCTATAAGTCCTCTTCTGGAAAGAATCCCTTTGTTGTTCCTTCTAGATTCTTCCTTTTTTATTTCCTCTCTCTTATTTCTGGAAGCTTCTCTAACTGTTAAATTATTTAAAAGTATTTGGTATCAATATTACAAATGTCATGATATCAGTATCCACTGTTTTTGTAATACAGGAAGTGCTTTATTTATGTTTATTTCAAATTGTCAATTTATATACCATAATGATTATTGTGTGTGTACCTAATATACTCAGTACATCATTTGTTTGCTTAAATTTCTATTTAAACTATTATTTTCGTGTATTTTTGAAAAATTATCTTTTTTAAAAGATTGCAAAAGATAACTTTCCTGGTTTTTCACTTGACAGATTTTTCTCAAAATCTCAAATCAATAGGTTTTAAAATATTAATGACCTAATTACGCAGTAACTCTATAAATGCAAATATTAGAATGTTAGTAAAAACAAACTTCGGTTTAATATAATCTCTGTGATCCATGATGGTTTTATCTTAAAAATCATGGACAAAATTAAAAAGTGGAGAGGTAGTTTTCAATATTTTTAATTTCTGGCTTTGTATAATAGTTGAAGAAGATTGAGGTTTAATAAGATGAAAATGCTTTGTAAAGTTATTCAGAATTCCAAAGTTTTAAGTCAGTCTGCAGATATTTCTGAACAGTTTTTGCCTTGTACCTCAAAAAAACTTATAAAAAATTTTGAAAAAATTTAAACTATAGGAAGATGAAACAAAAAACAAAAACCATTTTAATTTTAAGAGGTGGGACTTGATTTTTTGTTTTTGAAAATTGTTTTCATTATTTATACATTATAGAAAACAAATTTGATTATGCATTATATTTTGTAGATGAACAAAACTATATTGGTCTTTCATGACATTTTTTGAGGATTTTTTTTATAAGTATATTTTCTATAACTATAATTTCTATAATGAACAATATTAAAAAAATTAATTAGATAAAAAAATTACTGTTAAAGGAAAAACAAACCAATAAAAAGATTTAACACAATATTTAAAAAATGTGATTTTTATTTTATGTAATATAATTCTATCAATTATATTTCAAATACAGAATGGTTATATTTGTATGTATGTTTTGTTTATTATTATTATTATATTTCATGATCACATAGGATTACTTCAGTCAGTCTATTATCCAAGTCCCTTTGATGGGACTGTTTGGGCCTTGTGGTCCTCCCAGTCCTTTATCATACGTGCCGATCTTTGTAGTGTCCTTTTCTAGTGTTGAAAATGTTTGAGTTATTTTTTTCTTGTGAGTGTAAAGTTAGTGCTTTTGTTCTTGATTTTCTTATTTAATTTTATGTTACAAAAATAAAATAACAACCTGTATATTCTGGGGTGTCTTCTGGTGTAAGGCCGATTTCCTTCAGATACTCTTTTCTCTGATCCATCTGCATCCTGCCTTAGTGTTTTTCGAATTGAGATTGTACTGTAAAAACTGTTTCAGAAATCTTGATTCTTGCATCCTTGAGATATGTCCAAAGAATCCTAGTCTCCTCTTGTGGGTGGTATCAGTGATGCTTTCTAACTTTTTGTACACAACTTTGTTGGGCACAGTCCACCACTGCATGTCTTTCTGGTATTTTTATTGATGCAGATTGTTCCAATTCTTCTTCCAATTTTCTGGAGTCTTTCTGTCTGTTTGTTCAGGTGGATGAGTGTTTCTGCTGCATAAGTGACTTCTGGTTTTACAAGTGTATTTCAATGTCATATTTTTGCATTTATTGATAGGCATTTTTTATTGTAGATTTACCAGGTTAATCTTTGAGCTTTAGCTAGCTTGGTTCTTCTTATTTAGATTGAGGTTTTTTCGTTTAGATCGTTTGTTATTATTTCTCCTTGATATTTAAACTGGGTTACTATTTTGATTTTATTATCGTTTATGTTGACTTCTTTTAATTGTGTTAAGTGACATAATTGCTGTCTTTTGAAATGATATTTTGAGACCAATTTTATTTGGAATGTTTTGATATTCTAATATCTGTGATTTAGTTTTGTTGATGTCATTTGCTGCCGGTGCCAAGTCGTCAGGAAAACCAAGATAATTAATTTTGTTTTTTCAGCTTATTTTTACTTTGGGGGGCATTTTTTGAGCTATTTCCTCGTTACCACTTCTGGAACACGGTTGAGTAATAGCAATGATAGCCCATCGCCTTGGCTTTGATCTCAAATGGTTTCGAGAGCTCGCCTCTGAATTTTACCTTCAACTTAGTGTTTGTGAGGGTCAGTTTAGTCATGTTTATTAATTTGGTATGTGTTATTGGTATGTATAATTTGCTATGTTTATTACTTTGCTATGTCCGAGGTGTCTTAGAATTTTTAGTAGGAATTCTCTGTGGATGCAGTTATAAGCTTTCTTGCAATCTACAAATGTCATCACCATGTCTGTTTCTTTTCCTATTGTAATCCATTATTAGCTTGAAATTCATGATCTGGTCTGGATAGCTTTTCCAGAGATTGAAACCTCGCTGGTATTCTCCTAGTTCTTTCTTGAGTTGTGAACTGATCCTGTTGAGGATGATTCGAAAGAATTTTGTATGTTGCGTCTAGGAGTGAGATTCTGCTGTAATTAATAGGATCTGTATGTCATTTGTGTAGCAGATGAATTAGAGCTGTCATACAGTGTTCTGGTAGTTCTGATTGATCCAGATGTTGACAAGCTAAGGAAAATTTTTGCTGATCTTCCTGCATGTCTCCAGATCTCTACAAAAGTCTCATCTAACACAGTGCTTGGTGGACTTCTTTTATTGCGGGAGGATTTATGTTTTCTGGTGGTGTTATTGGGGTGAAATTTAGGTGTTCAGTCGGTTCTTCAATTTTTTTTTTTGTCTTCAGTCATTTGACTGGTTTGATGCAGCTCTCCAAGATTTCCTATCTAGTGCTAGTCGTTTCATTTCAGTATACCCTCTACATCCTACATCCCTAACAATTTGTTTTACATATTCCAAACGTGGCCTGCCTACACAATTTTTTCCTTCTACCTGTCCTTCCAATATTAAAGCGACTATTCCAGGATGCCTTAGTATGTGGCCTATAAGTCTGTCTCTTGTTTTAACTATATTTTTCCAAATGCTTCTTTCTTCATCTATTTGCCGCAATACCTCTTCATTTGTCACTTTATCCACCCATCTGATTTTTAACATTCTCCTATAGCACCATATTTCAAAAGCTTCTAATCTTTTCTTCTCAGATACTCCGATTGTCCAAGATTCACTTCCATATAATGTGACACTCCAAACATATACTTAAAAAAATTTTTTCATGACATTTAAATTAATTTTTGATGTAAACAAATTATATTTCTGACTAAAGGCTAGTTTCGCTTGTGCTAATCGGCATTTAAATCGCTCCTGCTTTGTCCATGTTTAGTAATTCTACTTCCCAAATAACAAAATTCTTCTACCTCCATAATCTTTTCTCCTCCTATTTTCACATTCATTGGTCCATCTTTGTTATTTCTAATACATTTCATTACTTTTGTTTTGTACTTGTTTATTTTCATGCGATAGTTCTTGCACAGGACTTCATCTATGCCATTCATAGTTTCTTCTAAATCCTTTTTACCGTCGGCTAGAATTACTATATCATCAGCAAATCGTAGCATCTTTATCTTTTCACCTTGTACTGTTACTCCGAATCTAAATTGTTCTTTAACATCATTAACTGCTAGTTCCATGTAAAGATTAAAAAGTAACGGGGTGAGGGAACATCCTTGTCGGACTCTCTTTCTTATTATGGCTTCTTTATTATGTTCTTCAATTGTTACTGTTGCTGTTTGGTCTGTACATGTTAGCAATTGTTCTTCTATCTCTGTATTTGAACCCTAATTTTTTTTAAATGCTGAACATTTTATTCCAATCTACGTTATCGAATGCCTTTTCTAGGTCTATAAACGCCAATTATGTCAATTTGTTTTTCTTTAATCTTCCTTCTACTATTAATCTGAGGCCTAAAATTGCTTCCCTTGTCCCTATACTTTTCCTGAAACCAAATTGGTCTTCTCCTAACACTTCTTCCATCTCCTCTCAATTCTTCTGTATAGAATTCTAGTTAAGATTTTTGATGCATGACTAGTTAAACTAATTGTTCTGTATTCTTCTGATTTATCTGCTCCTGCTTTCTTTGGTATCATGACACTTTTTTTGAAGTCTGACGGACTTCCCCTTTTTCATAAATATTATACACCAGCTTGTATAGTCTATCAATCGCTTCCTCACCTGCACTGCGCAGTAATTCTACAGGTATTCTGTCTATTCCAGGAGCCTTTCTGCCATTTAAATCTTTTAATGCTCTCTTAAATTCAGATCTCAGTATTGTTTCTCCCATTTCATCCTCCTCAACTTCCTCTTCTTCCTCTATAACACCATTTTCTAATTCATTTCCTCCGTATAACTTTTCAATATATTCCACCCATCTATCGACTTTACCTTTCGTATTATATATTGGTGTACCATCTTTGTTTAACACATTATTAGATTTTAATTTATGTACCCCAAAATTTTCCTTAACTTTCCTGGATGCTCAGTCTATTTTACCAATGTTCATTTCTCTTTTCACTTCTGAACACTTTTCTTTAATCCATTCTTCTTTCTCTAGTTTGCACTTCCTGTTTATAGCATTTCTAAATTGCCGATAGTTCCTTTTACTTTCTTCATCACTAGCATTCTTAAATTTTCTACGTTCATCCATCAGCTGCAATATATTGTCTGAAACCCAAGGTTTTCTACCAGTTCTCTTTGTTCCCCGTAAGTTCGCTTCTGCTGATTTAATACTTTCCTTTTTAACATTCTCCCATTCTTCTTCTACATTTTCTACCTTATCTTTTTTACTCAGACCTTCACAATTTAGGAGTTTGAAATATTTAGCTAGGATTTCCGTGTTGCCTTTATTGTTATGGGCCAGTTTACTGCTTCATTTTTTATTAGCATGGTTGGGATTCACATTTTTTGAGGCAATTTTTGAAGGTTTGTAATAGTCTCTCAACTGAGAGATTCTTCTGTTGACTAAAGTGTATCTTTATGGTGTGGTCTTTTTATTCTCCTTGGTTCAGGTGTAAGTTTATGTATGTTTTGTTTAAATAAGTTAAATTTTTTCTTTGTTATACTGAATATTTGGAATATGAGCAGAATATTGTTCTGTACACACACACACATATATATATATATATATATATATACACACACACACACACACACCGCTCGCACTTCTGGAGTTTTGGTGTGTGTAATCTTCACACGAATAACTAACTAATAAGAGATTTCTAGATATTTTGAAAGTCAACCTTAAAAGGGATGAAAACTATAAATGAAAAATAGATATTATATGTTGCTGTAATATTTTCCCTCTTCAGCATTTATAAATATATCTACTTTTAGCAAACATATAATAAATGTTTGCTAGTATTGAATATTAAAAACTTGATATAAAAATTGTGTAAAAGAATTAATATTTAAATATTAAATATTTTTATTAATTGATATTAATATAATTTTTTCTTGGCCAGGCATGGCACTTTTTCATACACTACCAAGTTTCACCGAGCTGATATTTATATACAGTTAAAATATTTACACGAATATTTTAACTATTTATTTTTTATATAACAATACTATATTATATTATTTCTTTTACGTATCCAAAGGGGTTCATTATAAGGAAATAATTTTCTTAAATCTATTTTCCATGACATTTTTAAAATTATACATCAATAAATTATGTATATTTGAATGTTAAAATACCATCAAAACTTGAAATGTTTATTTAAATGTTTATTTCTTATTTATGCTATAAATATGCGATATAACTAATAAGTTTCTTAAGTCTATATTAATTAAGATGTACAAATAGAGCAATAAATAACCTTTGTTACCTTTTTTAAAAATAAAGTTTACCTTTACTCTTCTGTATTCAGTATAAATGATAATATTCGTATAGCCACAATTGTGCCAATAAAGCACCCAATGTGTGGCAATATGCTCGATCTTTCACCCTTTTTTCTTCTGCTCCTGTTTGCATCTTCAGTTTTCGCATCAGGGTGAAAGTGGACTTTATGACAGACGTTTCTTGCTTCACAAACGTCGTCCTTTTGGTTTGTATTTTTTTTTAATATCGATGTAGGCATAATGTAATGATGTAGGTATAATTGATTATATTTTTAAAAGAAAATTAAAAATTTATTAAAAAATTTTGCCACAAAAAACTGATAATTTTGATTAATTTGAAATGACATTTATACTGTTAATTTAGTTAATGAATTTACTAAAGAATTATGTATTAAATTTGTTTTCCATTTCCATAATAACACAAATGAATCAATATCTTAACAATGTAAATAATTTTGTCGTGCAAATATATTGTTTATACCAGGGGTGGCCAACTTTTCTGTATATAAGATCGACTTTTTATCTTAAAAGTGTGTCGCGAGCGAAGAAAGGGGGAAGAAGGGGTGTGAAATGCATACTATGTTTATACACTGTGTTTCAGTATAAGGTGCATTCCAGCGAGGTACGGGGGTAGATAAGTAAAATATATTATTTTTTAATTCGCTTATTAAGTTTTCGAGATATAGGCTCACGAAGAAAATAAATTTCCAGACCCGACTTTTGATAGCAGCATTCCGTACATGCGGTACCTAAAAAATTCGATTTTCCGACGGTTTTTCAAGATAGATTTTTACTAATTTAAAAAGCAATTTAATTTTTTTTTTATCGACTGCAATGTTTAAGTTGTTGTACTATTTGTTCGTAAATATGAAAAAGTTTTAATAAAAATGCACATTATGGGTGATAATTTGATTGCAGTATTTCACTTTATTTTTTGTTGGGCCAGGAAAATTTATAATGAAAGAATAATATGACTTACTAATAATCTATCAATAGCTCGCCGAGTACACCTCGTACTGAAATATAGATATACGGCTTATCTATCTACGTAAAAAACAACAACAACAATAATTATTTAAAGGGCCAAAAAACTCACGTCCAGGGGAATTAAAAGAACATGGATAATTATTAACAATATTTATTCATTCAAAGTAGCTATAGATAAATACAGATTTAGAATTTAATTTGTTGCCTTAACATTAATGGGAAGACTGAGTTTGCATGTCTCTAACCAAGGAATCATAATTAGGTGTATATCCTTACAAAGATAATAATAATAATAATAATGAGTCTTCAGTACGGGAATCGGTCAAGACAGAACGTTGTTTAGCCTTCGTTAGCTTCAAGTATGAAAATGCCGATTCGCATAGCTATCTAGATCCGAAACAAGAATAGATATATATTCGCTACATTTGGTGATACTGGGATATTTTTCTCGGTTGACATATTTCCAAAAATCTTCTTCAAATTTTCTGGCTTGTAAGATTAAGTCGGTTTATAAAATTATAATTTAATGTTCTAATGCCCTTTGATCCATATGAAATATGGCTGATTTTTTTTGCTAATGCGTTTCACACTTAAATCTTTTTTAAAAGGAAAAGATATAAATTCCACAATTTCTTTAATTTTTTCAAAATCTTAGAATTTTACCTCAAAATCTTCAATTACTTTTTGGATTTCCGCGACGTATTTGTCGATATTATTTTTTTTACATAATTCTGCATCATTTAGGAGGCTTATACAATTTTAGTTTATATTGTATCGATTCAGATCCTAAATTAAAAGAATGAGGGCAAAATGTTATTTTCTTTTATGCATCGTAAAAAAATTCCTTATTTATTTATTAAAACAGCTGACATATTTAAAAAATTATCATTTCACGTATATTATCACTTTCTAAATCTAAGCGAGGTGTAATTTTCAGCCACAAAAAATTGTGGACGTGGGTAGATCCTCTCATTTGGAATTCAATTCTTGTATAAAAGTCATTTACAAATTGAACTTGACAAAAATTGAATTTCTTCGTTCAAGAGTCTCATTGAACAAACATTGCTTTTTTATTGAAAATATTTTAGGGTACGTTACATTTTTAACAAGTGTGTATTTGTTCATACTGTCCAGGTACATTACTTTGTCCAAATTTAATATCTTATCAAAACTGCATAAATTTGGGGCGGTATATTTTAGCTGATGAAAAGGTTAAGAATAATATGGAATTTCTTAATTGAATGTTGAAAAAAGAATATATTTCTTCTGTTCACATTATGCTGGACTGCTCGTTGTGCTCTCTGTTAAAGCCATTGTTGGCTTATATATATATATATATATATATATTGGCATATATATATATATATATATATTGGCATATATATATATAATATTAAAGTGCTTTCAGGCATAAGCCGAACATCAGTAATGTTTAAATTTTTCATTTTTTATGCAATAGATATGATACGTTAAAATTTATAGATTAAAAAAAATTATTTTTTTAAATTTAAAACATGATACTAAAATTCCTTTAACTTTTTTTGAGCACAGTACTTTAACTGCTGACTCCTTAACTCCTTTTTTTGAGTATAGTACTGTATTAACATAAAGATAATATTAGAATTTCCTTTAATATACTAACGTTTTAAATTTTTAAATGAAAATTTTGTTTAACTTTTTGTTTAAATTTTGTATCATTTAAATCTAAAATAATAAAATTTAAAAAGAAAACATTACTGAAGATGAAGATGGGCTTATGCCTGAAAGCGCTGTAATGAAAAAAAAGTAAGGTAAGAATGTTCTTTGATTCTGTACTTTGTGTAGTGGCTGAATAAATTTATATTATATAATTAGCTAGATTTTACATACAGTGGAGATATGGACTTTAAAAAATTTCATTTAAACAAATTAATATGTATATATATATATATATATATTAATTTGTTTAAATGAAATTTTTTAAATATATATATAATATTATTATTATTTTTAAATATATTATAAATATATAAATATATATATATATATATATATATTTATAAATAATCTGACTGTCAGAATACCAAATTTACAAGTAAAAGATAAACTAGGTCATTATAATTTCTTTCTCATTGTAGACACATAAAGCAAAGTCTAATCGATTATAATTACTTTTCCTTAGTTATAATGCTTGTGTGTGTGTGTGTGTGTGTGTGTGTGTGTGTGTGTGTGTGTGTGTGTGTGTGTGTGTGTGTGTGTGCGCGCGCGCAGTTTATTGATTCATTGTTATTCTTTTTGTTTTGTAAATATAATTATAGATTGGGCAAAAAGAGGAGGCCTTTAGTGCCTCTTTTTTCCAAAAGAACTAAAATTCTTTCGTTTATAAAAACAGTTTTATAATTTTTTACATCATAATCTTAAAAATGTTTTTCATTATATAAAACTTTACAATTTGATTTTAAATTACTTAAAGGGACTAATATAAAGAGAATTCATTTTTTAATCATTAGGGATCCACGATTACATTTTCAAAAAAAAATTGTTTTCTGGCAAATATGATTTATTTTAAGAAAAATCATGTGGATTTAGTTAATAAAATGCATGTAACCTCCTTTTTTTAATTCAAAAAGATTAATTATAATCAAAAAAAGGTATGCGCATCTCTTTAGTAATACTGAAGATTTATTTCTACTGAAGTAGTAGTTGTCTGGTGTGTGTATGTATACTTAAAAAATTTTCCTTTTTTTAAAATTAATACTGTTCTTTTGCACCCGTTTTTAATAAATTTGTTTTTTCAGACGAGTAGTTTGTTATCATGTGACTAAAGTGGTTGTAATTTGTACATTGTAGTTTTTTGCTTTATTCCTCTAAATAAACACCATGTTGCTGGCAGACAGGATGCTTTTTTATTTTATATCGCTGACAGTTATAGAAAAGTGTAAAAATTATGTTTAAGTAAAAATTCTCAACTTGCTATAGAGTCAAAAAAGTAAGTCAAATTGTGTGGGATAGCGGTTAAAACGTTTCAACTGAATTAAATAAAAAGTATTTGCGAGAAAGTTAGGGAATGCTATAACAGAATTTTTTTTATCTGTTGTATGAAGTTAAAGATCGTTAATAGTAATTTATAGAAAATTGTATATTTTATCACTAATATTTTCATTATTATTGCTAATAATAATAATAATAATAAATTATGTTAATAATATATTATTAATGTTTGGTTAAAATCTTCAGTTCTTGAAGATCTTAATCAAAATTACTGTAAAGGAGAAGCCACTGATTTAACCAGTGACCCTAGTGTAAAGATGTAGTTTTGTGAAAAGTAGTCTCGCTTGTTTTGTATTGAACTTAACAAATTGTACTGTACAATAAAACCGAGCTAACAAAATGGAATCAAGAGTTCCATCCTAGTAAAGACAATTACTTTTACACGGATTTGAATGCTAGATAGTCGATACCGATGTTTTTTGGTGCCTGGGTTTTAATTAACCACACATCTCAAAACCGTTGACCTGAGGATGTACAAGACTACAGGAAGATGATGTATATGAATTTAAATGAATCGTACATTCATTTCATACATATCATCCTCCGAAGTAATACCTTACAGTGATTCCAGAGGCTAAACAGAAAAAAAATCAGTACAGTTGAAGTTAGAAGCATTACTAAGACAGTTGTATCATGAGTAGGTGTAGAGCGTGTTTGTTTCCTGCGGAAGGGTGCACAATAACCGAGATCATCTCGGTCTGTGCGAGTGACTAGTGTTTTATCGATTGTTTTACAACTCATTTTCTGTAAAACAAAATGGCACCAACCATTAGAAATTCAGAATTATCACTTAAGCAGTTAAATAGAAAATTTTGTTCTGTATACTGCAGCCGTCCCTAAAATTTAATGAGATCACTTTTTACTTTTCAAATTATAAAGGTTTCTTTCTTGGCTACCATATATATATGTTTTCTGCATATTAGTAAGGAAACTTCCTGCTAAATATTAAACAAAAAATTTAAAAAAAACATTCAGTTATAATTGTTCTACAAAATGGTAAAATGCTTAAAAGTCAAGTAAAAACTGGATCTCACTTTGGTAGCCCGATTAAACTCTTACAAAAAATTAATTATGGTATTTACCATGTACAAAGTTATTAAAAAATATGCAGTTTTTACACATATACATACTAAAATATTTAAATTACAGACAGTCTAAATTAAAAAAAGAAAAGAAGCTAAATGTTTATCAGAGATAATAAATACACTATTTAGGCACTAACTGAAAGGATTTTCCTTAAAACCGGTACCGTAAATTATTATATTATCCGTAACCGGTTTGGGAAGCAGATGCGTCATATTCTTAAAAGATTTTTACGGTTTCATATTTATGTTTTCTGTTTTAAAAATGAATAATTTCTATAAATTATCGTTATAAAATTTGAATTACAATCTGTTATAGAGTGTTGTGTACACCTATCGATCAGATTTATACATTTCACATTTGAGCTATGTAAATGCTTTTCGTTTCACATAACATTTTGAAATTCTAGCGTTTGACTTAATGCATTTGAATAGGTACCCTCCACCTTAAAACTTAAAACTGTTGTTAAATGAACGAATGAATTTTCTCAGATATGAATAACAAATGCGCTTTGTAATCGTCTCAAAAATTCTATATATTTAAATTAAACTTTGAAAAAATAAAAATGAAACTGTTTCTTATAAAATTTGTTATACGTAACAGTTTAATTTAAACAATTTAATTATTTAAAATAATAAATAATTTCATTTATTAAATAAATATTCAATCGTTTTAATTATATTAAAATCTTTTTTTTTGTCTTTTATATTAAACCTATTTTATATTTTTGTTTTCTGGATAATTATTTTATTTTTATTTAACTAGGTGTGAATTTATTAAGAATCTGTATGTACCATTATTATACTTTCCTCTCTTTATCCGCGATACTGTTCAATCTCTCTTTTATTTTATTTGTTATACAATATTGGTTATCGGCAGTGTATTGTGTCGGTTCAATCGAAAAAGAACCTGTAGATATTTCACCAAGAATAATATACATAATTATGATACGTTATAATTTTGGACCTGGTAAAAGCTAAGTTCAAACTGCTGATAGAATCGGATTGTGTAATAAATATTATTGTAAAGTACGGTAAAAAATATATTTATAAAATAGTTTAGCGGTTTATATTTATTAAAAAGAAAGAATAATCGGTTGTCTCTATGTTACGTGTATTATAGTAAAATAGTTTTTATCGACGATTAATGGAAATGCAATTTTATCTTTTACTTTTTTATAATCGTGTACGTAATTCGGGATAAAGTGATACTGTATAATGATTTTTATGTCGTAGTCAATTCGCGCGGTAGTTATTAGGAAAAAGTATAGAAAGAATCCGATCTGACCTTGATAGTTCATCTGGCACTAGCGTGACGTAGAACGTGGATTAATCGTCGTCTAGTCCAGGGCTTCTTAAACTTTTTTATATAGCGACCCCCTTCAAGCTTAGGAAATTTTAAACGACCCCCTCCTCCATATAATGAAATATATATTAACCGTAGATGTAGATGTAATATTGCACTATTTTACAATGTAAATAAAATAAGGATTAAAGAATACGTACCCATTCATTTCACATATATATAATTGGAAACGTTGACGGGATATCGGTCGTAATAAAACACAATAAATAGAATGACATAAAACTATATATATATTTATTCAATAGAAAAAATAAACTTTTGTAACAATTTTTTTATAAGAAAACATAAAACTATATCTATATATTCAATAGAAAAAATAAACTTTTGTAACAATTTTTTTATAAGAAAACATAAAACTATATCTATATATTCAATAGAAAAAATAAACTTTTGTAACAATTTTTTTAATAAAAACATATTATTAACATCAAACAATATTAATGTGACGGATGTGATTGTTTATTTTTACACAAATAATTAAATCTAGGCTCAATTTGAGTTAGTGCAGATCGTAATACATTTTCAACGTTTATTAAAGTTGAACGGTATTTTGATTTTATGTAAGTTAATGTGGAAAATCTGTTTCTCTAGTTTCAGAAACGGGAGAAACGTGGATGTGGAACGACGCGTCGTGCCGTCTCATCCTGCCAGTCGAAAGGAAAGTAAAAATTAAATTTTTTTTTTTTTTTTTTTTTTTTTTTTTTTTTTTTTTTCGTGTAGGTGTTCTGCTTCTTTTGTTGCAGATGCCAACAGCCACCACAAAAACAAATGGTTTCTTCACTGCAGCCACGCGGTCCCCCCAACCCCTTCTCAGACACACGCGTGTCTGAAGGTTAATAAATTACGTGGAAAGAATAATTACTGTTTACTTCTTTCCAGAAAATCGCCGCCCCAAAACCGCGATCGCGAATAGGTATCATCATCTGTAAGTTACACTTACAGTAAGATAAAATAACCCAGCAATTGCGACTCCTCCGGAAAAGGGGACACATTGCTCCCTCCTTATAGCTAGTGCCCCGTTGTGGCGTATTCCTGCTAGCCTATTAAAGAGTTAGCACCGAAAGGACTTCAGTGGACGGTCTGAAGGGGAATTACGTCGGGAGGACAGGCTTTATAAGCCTAGCCTTCCGCGGTCGGCCCATGAAATGGGTTCGATAACGCTGGTTTAACAACGGATTGGAATGCAATTAAATCCGTCTTAAATTCACTAAAATAATAATAGACAAAACTTGAAAAATTAGATCCGAGATTAAAAAAAATAACCCTTTTAAAAACAAGCCCGATTAGAAAGATCCAGCAGCAAGGGACTCTGTCCAGGTTCTGCGATAAAGTAGGGAGTAATAGACTCCTGCCAACTTTGCATTCCATTCCATTCCATTCCAATGTGGAAAAGGCTGATTCACATAAATATGTTGTACAAAATGGCAGTAATTTGTTCATTGCCATTTCCGATAGTAGGGGATATTCTGATTTGATTTCTATCCAAAATTCATGCACAGGCACTTGAGAAAATCTAAGTCGCAAGGTAGTATCACTTGTTAATTCGGCAAATTCTTCTTGTGCTTTTAAGTTTAAAAAATTAATTTCTTCCATTTCAATTGAAAATGGATTGCAAATCCATTGTTGTGTATCGATATCATTGGGAAAATACCTATGCATGTAAACTTCCATATCCTTCAAATGATTAACTATAATTTTTGTTATAGGAGTATCTTTTTTTGAAATATTGTTACTAATTATATACTCGTCAGTAAATGGAAACATTTCGAGCGATCCACTTTCCACTCTGTTCTTCCATATAAGAATTTTTTTAACAAAGGCCTCAGTTTATTTTTTAACATAAACATATTAACGCAGACTCCCTGCATTGATAAATTCATATCATTGATTTTATCAAAAATATCTGCCAAATAGCATAGCTTGAGAAGCCATAAATTATCTTGAAAATAATCGGCCAAATTAGAATTTTGCTCTGTTAGAAATATAAGAACTTCATCTTTTAAAGTTAATAATCGTTTCAAACTTCGACCTTTTGATAGCCACCTAACTTCAGCATGTAACAATAAACTTGTATAATCCGAATCCATATCAATGCACAAATTTTTAAACAATCGACTATTAAGTGCTCGACTTTTAATAAAGTTAATGATTTTGACTGCATCAAAAAACACAGTGTTTAATTCTGGTGCAATTTTTTTAATAACAAGTGCCTCTCGGTGAATCATACAATGTGTAAATGTAATATGATCATTTCCAGCTTTAACAAATGCTGTAAAACCAAGATCTTGTCCGGTCATTGCTGCAGCACCGTCCGTGCACACACCAACACAATTTTTCCAATTTAATCCTTCTTTTTCAAAAAACTCATTTACTTTTTCATATATATCTTTTCCACGAGTATGACCTTCCAGAGGACGACAAAACAGTATATCTTCATGAATGCTTCCCTCATAAATATATCTTACAAAAAGTAACAACTGTGCCATTTTTGAAATGTCTGTCGACTCGTCCAGTTGTATTGCAAACTTTGAGTTGTCTTTAAGCCTCATAAGAAGCTGTTGAAATTGATCATTGCTAATGTCTGAAATTCTTTTGGACACAGTGTCATTTGATAATGGAATTTTACTAATTTCAGCAGCATACTGTTTTCCATGAACAATTTCAGACATTCTTATAGCTGCAGGTAGTAAAAGTTGCTCTCCAATAGTAAAAGGCTTTTTCGTTTTTGCTATCAAATACGAAACTTCATACGATGCCAATAGATATTTATCATTCAAAGTAACATACTTCTCCAAAGTGTTCTTTTCTTTATTTGATGTTTGCAAAAGACGCTCAAAATATTCTATTGGCTTTTTTGATAACGTTGCATGTTTAGTATTCAAATGTCGTTGCAGTTTTGACGGTTTCATGCTTTCTGCAGCCAAAACTTCTTTGCAAATTAAGCACACTGGTTGTTCTTCATTGTTGTGAGAAGACCATGTGAAGCCATACTGCAAATATGATTCGTCATATTTTCTTTTTTTTGTTTTGCTAGAAGTCGGATTTGAAGCACTGCAACTTGGTTGTGACGGCGTGGCAGACTTATTAGTTGGAATTTTAATTAGCCATTTATCCATGATGGTTAAATAATAATAAATAATTAAACAAAATGTAGTTGAACTTTAACGTAATAATTAAAAACACCAACTGAAAATTACACAGTAAATACACACATGTCACTACGAAGACAAAGCTGAGTCCAAACTGAAGTACAAACAGAAAAATAACTACACTCGAATCTTTACCAGTGCAATGACAACAAATTACGATCAGATCAACCCCGACGCATGGCGTGTTCAAAGTGTGCAGCGCACAAAGGCACCGTATCACAAAGACGCCGAAAAAGAAGCTTTCATTTAATTTTTTTTATTCTTTTATAAAAATAATATGCCGATTCGCCTAGCCTAGCTTGATTATGCTTCCGTATTGTATGTGTAAGCTGTAAGGCGACGCGGCGTCTGGGTACTTATAATCGCTAAGTTATCTTGCAAACACTGACGCCGGCGGCCAGACATCAATGTCGAACGTTCAGTTGAAAATCGAGGAGCGCGTTGTATTTATTATTTTAAATGCTACTTCCATATTTTCATTTATAGGCCCTACATAACAGTTTTGCATTGCCACATTTTTCAAAAAATAGTTATAATAAAACTACAATAGTATTTTGTATGATTTTTATTTGTATTTATATTTGTACGTAGTGTGTATACTAATTTTAAAATTTTATTTATAATGATTGAAAAGTATCAGATCTTTGCGACCCCCTTTCAGTAGTCTCGCGACCCCCCAGGGGGTCGTGACCCACAGTTTAAGAAGCCCTGGTCTAGTCTACGTAATGTGTACTCGAAAAATAAAATACTGTAATATTCTTGAAAATCAAAAAAAAAGAGAAGAGAGGATTTAAATGTTTTCAGTATTCTAACGCGTACTAAATGCCGGTGGTGATTCTTGACGAACGATATAATAATATTATAATGCGCTCTAATATTTCATCGCATTAACATCAGTTGTTATACGTTAAAAAAATAATATTTACAAAGTTTTATATGTTACGAAGACTTTAAAAAGAAGTTTATATTTATAAGATACTTAAAAAAAAGGGAAAAAGCCCGCTGTTTGATCCAAATCAATTTTTTTCTTTTACGGTGTGAAATCATACCGTTTACAAAATCGATTGATTTTTATTATTAAGATATATGTTCTGCTTTTGACGCGTATTTCAACCGAACGATTAAATAGACGAAATGGTAAATAAAAAAGTGGCGGAAATCGGGTCCGAAATCTAGTAAACCGGCTACCCACTACCGACCGTCATAGTAGACTTATCATTGTAAGTTTTCTCCGCATTATTTTAATGGAAAATATTTTAAACGAAAAAATTCTTTTTCCCGAAAGACTATTAGGAAATGTTTTCGTTTGTATTTTCCCGGCTGAGCTCATTTCTGCTATATTATTAAAACGAAAGGAAAGTATATAGTTCGGTCTTAAATTTCGATGTCGGATTTTTTGCGAACGTCGATGTTTGACGACCCCGTGAACCCAAAAGACAAACCCACCGGGTTGGTCTGTCGGTTAACTCCTCATCGCAAACAGCGATGTGGAAGTCGAGAGTTCCAACGTTCAAATCCTAGGAAAGGCAGAGTTACTTTTATACGGATTTCAATACTAGATCGTGGATACCGGTGTTCTTTGGAAGTCGGGTCTCAATTAACCGCACATCTCAGGAACGGTCGGACTGAGACTGTACAAGACTACACGTCATTTATACTCGTACATATCATCCTCTGAAGTGATACCTTACAGTGGTTCCGCAGGCTTAAGAAGGCGTCCAAAAGACAAAAAAAAACAAAAATTTCCGGAAGTTTTATGTACGTGTCTGTCGGTCTGTCTTTTTGATTAATAATACCGGAATGGCTCGATATAAATTTTTAGAAAATGACTTAAAAAACTTCTATATATGGGCTTTGACGGCATTAAATTTCGGACAAAATTAAAAAAAGGGAAGGGTAGTTTTTATTATCTTTACTTCCTTGTACGAAGTATTGTAATCTCAAATAATGTCGATTTTCAGATTTAAACGAAAATATCCATTTTGACCAACCCTGAATCCATTTTGACTATTTTCGGCGTGGCGACTACGTACATATGTATCTCGCGTAACTCAAAAACGATTAGCCGTAGAATGTTGAAATTTTGGATTTAGGATTGTTGTAACCTCTAGTTGTGCATCTCCCTTTTTGATTGCAATCGACCGATCCAAAAGCGTCCAAAAAAGCCCAAAATATTCTTTTACTTAACTGCATTTATAAGCTCTCATCTAGATCTTTTCAACGATATATCATAAGTGGTACTTTTCATCGGTTCTACAGTTATAGCCAAATAAAATTTGAATTAATGATATATTTGGATCGTAGAAGAGGAAGGCACATCGGTTCGAATCAGACTTTATCTCCTTTCCTTTTTTAAACTATTTTTTTTGTTAATTTAAATATATTAATGTATTAATAATTATCGACCTCTGATTGTAAAAAAATTACGATAAATAATAATTCAATAATAAATTAGGAAAAAATATCCTAAGTTGTTAATGAAATAAAATTTATTAACTTTTCATTTTAAAAAAAAATGTATATATGTATTTAATAGGCGTACAAGTAAGTCATATGATGTCCATACCAGATTTTTAATTTTTGATTTTATGTACAGGAGTCGTAGAAAATATAACTTATTTAAAATTCTAAAGTTATTAAGTAAATCGGATTTAAGAATGGCGGATATTCAACACTATTTTTAAACGGCTTTGCCTTCGTATTTCGAAAACCCCGTCGACCAAAAAAGTTGAAATTTAGTACAAATGACTTTTAGACCTCAACGGATTAGGGAGCATCACGGCACCCGTATTTTTAAAAATACATTCTTACCCCCTCGGGCAATAGCTACGTATACAAGATATCCCGATGTTGCTAAACTTAAGAGACCGATTCAGGGTATCGAAATAAACAAAGTTTCTTGTAGAAAATGTCCTGTCTTGCTTCTTTTTCCGTCTGGTCGAAATCTTTTGAATAAAAATTTTTTACGTCTTAAGAACAGTTAGAAATATTTTAATGAAATTTGGTGCTAATACACCCACCTAACACCTATTATAAAACAAATAAGCTTGATAACTTTACTTTGAAAATTAAAAAATGGCAGACAACAATTTTTTAATCGTTAATAGTTGCGTAAATATTAGTTTAATATATAATTTTTTGTTATCATTATTGCTTGGTATTACTTCGTTATAATGGAAAAATCTATGCATCCAAGTCATTACATCACCTTTAAAATATTTTCGTGAAAAAATGTTTAATTATTTTAAAAACTAAGAGTAAAAAAATTTTCCTTTATTCCAAACAGCGTTAGCTCACGCTCGATAGCCTCTTTACGTTGTGTCCTTTATTCATTTTCTTACTTTTACTAATATGCAGGTTTCTACCTCTGTGTTTTTAGCGAACGTTTTTTCCCCCATATAATAGCGTTTTTTGTTGGCCCATCAGTATTTTAAATTTAAAAAAGTAAAATAAAATGGTTAAATTGAACATTAAACGGTCACGAACTCTTTTTTTCCGTAGGACCTTTCAAAACTAAGTAGCAACACTCTTTTTAGAGGAGTTACCGGTAGTACTGTTGACATTCGCAAAGATTTTTACCCGGAGGTTATGTATACCTTTGTTTGTCAATTATGTTGAAGAAGAATTCAGTACACTAAAACACGATTAGGGCGTGATTAACGGTAATTCCTCCGCCCTTATAGACATCACCTATTAATAATGCGGAACAATATGTTAAAAAACCTAGAAAATTCATAACATTGTCGTGTATCTACCGACATTTTCAAGAAAACACTTTCTGTTCCGATGCCAAAACTATCGTGCAAAATAGGTAAACGGATCAAATAATAACAAGCCAGTAGTATACAAATTAAATTACCGCCACGATTACATTAAAAAATACATCGGACAAACGGGATGTGTATACACTGGTCGATACGAGTACTGTTTTCAGTCACACCGTCAAATTGTGTGAATCATCTCGTGGAAACAAGAGAGTACATACAAGTATATAAATCATAGCATGTTAATTTTTCATATCGCACGTAAAAAAAAAAAAAACTAGATCTAAACGTATTTGAATGCGTGCAATTTATCTATTAACGTACGAAATACGATTGATAAATTGAAATGTTTTCCGATTTCTTACTTAAGGGTTTCCTTACCTTTTCGAGACGGATTTCATCGATAATCAGGCGGTAAAGAAAGGTTCTTCCAGGGTTTTGAAAGCGAATCATTTAGTATTAAATAATTTTAAAGTGTTGTCGCGTTTCGTCAATCTGTTCAACAAAAGTAAAATAAAAAAAGATTTATGCTTAAACAAATAATAATAAAGTTGACCTTATTAAATATTAATACTTATTTAGCTTTTCTTTAAATTTTAACTCTTTGAAATCGGCGTCAAATGAAAGATTTTTTAAGTTATTCATTGTAGTAAAACTTTTTTTTTTCCTGTATTATGTACAACTGATACTTAGTTGCTTTCTCTGGCGGTAATTATGTTCGTTATAATATGTACAACCGGTCCTTATGGTATGTCAACTTATAGAGCTGTGTTGATGCGTGTAACTTTTTATATTCGACCGGATGAAGAAGGCAACGGGAAACTGCTCATTCTTATGTTACTTAGTAAGACTGGAGCGTAGGATGTTCGTTATTTTTGAAAATTGCTGGTTTTTTAAGCGGCTTTATCGTACAATTATTTTTAATTTGAATGCTTCCTTCTTAAAGTCAAAATTTAAATAAAATATAATGAATTTTTTATTGTGATTTTTTTTAACGGTTTTTTTTATTATAATTTTTTTAGCCTCTCTCCATTATTCGACATATATATTTTTACAAACACAGGATGATATTAGAGGGTGAAAACTGCTTCGTATTTCAAAACTGAGGGATTCTAGAAGGCAGAAACAAATGTTGATGTAAATTTTTACAAAACTATTACAAAAATTGAAAATTAAAATGGTGTGTTTTGAATGAAATATTTGTCGGTCATCTCGGATCCGTCATATTTATCAAGCTGTTTTTTTCTTTTAAATAAGAAGAGTGACATACGGTAAATGACTTTTATAATATTTTACGAGAAAAACGATGGTGAAAACTGTCTCTTGATAAACGCTTTCTTTTTTAAGTAACAAGCAATCAAATTTGCAAACACGAAAATATCGCGGTGATAATAAAAGGAGCTAAAACGCCTCGAAGTGACTTTTTTTATTTCGTATTACTTTCAGAATTACAACCGGTAATAAACTTTAAATAGTTAATGTTGGAATTAATGGCCTTGAACACTATTAATAACAGTCTTCACGATAATAAAATATGTAATATCTATACCCGATAATTTGTAACACTATACAAATTAAATAGTTCGATTGATATTATTTTATTTAATCCTCACAATTTTTAATTTTAAAATTTAGTTAAATATTTTCGGACCTAAATTACTTAATACAATAAATTTTGGAAAACAATTAAACGATTTAAAAAATATGTGACAAATTCAGATTAGTAAATCGGCTGTTACTTCACAACAAAGCGAGTTATTAAATTCTCATTTTTACTTCTTACTTCAAAATACAAGCACTGTATTCGATCGTCTCAAATTAATTACGTATTGTAAAATTAAGTTGTAACGTGTTGAAATATTTGTTCTCTAATGCAGATTATTATCTTCGTTTATTCGTTTAGTTTTATTAAATAATAATAGCGGATCCTTTAAGTGAAATTGTTGTTGACGTACGGGTACGTAATAGAGAACAACGGGCCCTTACAAGAGGTGTATGATTTATTTAATAACTTCAAAACAGACAACCAATAAGTAATTCGACTTTGACCGAGACGCATTATGATTTAAAGAAACCGGAGGAGACCAAAAACTCCCACTTATGACGCAAAGTCATTAGGTGTTTTGCATACATTTATTGCAGGTGACACGTTTAAACATTTTTTTTTTGTAATGGCTCGATTTAACAGATATCTCGGGTACGGATCCCGTAAATAAAATTTAGAAATTAAAGTTTCTTCGCTCTTTTTCTCTGTTGTCATCCGCAGATTGGTTTGCGACAAGTTTCTAGAGCCTTTTCTCTTGAGCTGTTTTATTGTTCTTAGTTTGAGGAATTTATATCATCCGTGATCTTTCTTATGTTCGTCAGTCTATCCTTTTCTCTTTGTGGTTTTCTTTCAATTATCTCTTCAATAAAGAGATAAATATTGTAACGCGCGAGTCAAACCCGCTACCTCCCTCAAAGGTATTTTTCTGACCGCGGCCACCCACAAAGGGGTTTTTGTGGCCCGCGGAGTCGGTTACAACCTAACTTCTTAAGTAAATCATATCGATTAATTAATTATATTTTTTAAGCGACTCTAAAAGATGTTGCGAAAAAATCCAAAAACGTTTCCGTAATTAGTTAAAAATAGTGTGTATTGAGATACGCCTTTTTCGCTTAGATGTCAGTTTAGGCCTGTAAATGAACATAAATATTTTTGTATTCGATTAAAATATTGTACTTAATCGCGCTCCCCAGGCCATTACAGATTAGAAATATTGGCCCGAAGATGAAAAAAAGGTTTATGACCCCGTGTAATAACTTGGAATAACGTAATCTAAACGTCAACATTTTTGTTAACTTATTTGTTTATAGATCGGTGAATAAAATTAACACAAAAATGATAATTTTTTTGAATAATCGACCTAAAATGGTTGTATAGCAGAAATTCTTTTATTACAACTTTTTCAATGACAATACCTGATGGTAGTTTCGTACAAGAAAATAAAATGGTTTTGTTAAGTACTTAAAATGTACTTAAACAGTTTTGACGTTAAGCATTTAAATGCTTAATTCATATTTTTAATTTTATCTCAAAAGATCGTATTACAAATTGAAATCGGAAACAAAATTTTGGAAATAAGATATTTTTAACTTACCTCAAAAATGAGGTTTTCAATTCATATTACAACATATTTTAATTTTTATAATAACGAGAAACGACTTCTCTTCCGGATCTGTACATCTATCTTAGTACAGTTATCTTTTTTGTTTTTCTGTTTAGCCTCCGAAATCATTGTAAGGTATTACTTCACAAAATGAATGAGGATGACATGTATGAGTGTAAGTGAAGTGTAGTCTTGTACAGTCTCAGGTCAACCGTTCCTGAAATGGGCGGTTAATTGAGCCCCGACCACCAAAGAACATCGGTATCCACGATCTAGTATTCAAATCCATATAAAAGTGACTAACGTTTCTTAGATTTGAACCTTACAACTTTCGACTTCGAAATTAACTGATTTGGGATGACGAGTTCACCACTACATCAACCCGGTGGGTCGTAGTTCAGATATCTAGATTTATATATTGTACATAAGAATGTGGGATGGAATTTTTTTAAACGTTTATTATTTCGTTTTCTTTCTTCTGCGGTTTCAAAATTGACAAAAAAGTTGCATACGCTTCGCAAATTGAACTTGAATCTACACGTGGTTGTTTAAGTGTTATATTAAATTTTTCATAAAAATTTCTTATATAGGAACCGAGTGATACCTTTCTATTTTTCTAATCATTAACGCTTTTAAATATACTGTACATTTAAAAAACCTTATCTTTAATATTACGTAAAGAGGAAGAGGGTTTTTGTTTGTTGGGGATAAACAAAAAACTACTCGATCAATCGCAACCAAATTTTTACCTGTGTTTCATGGCATAACTGAGAAGATTTTTAGATATATTTCACGTCGAAAAATCTCGAAGCACCAACCGATCGATTGCTTTCAAATTTTCAGATACATTCGTATTATACCACGGAAGGTTTGAAGCCACAGAACGAGACCGTAGCTCCCTTGAAGGTTAAAATATTAAAAATATTCATTATTTCTTCACCCCCTCCCACCGCCAAGTGGGCGAACTTGTAAATTAAAGATATTCATTAAAGAAAAAAAGAGCTTAATACTTTTACTTCATTATTTCATTTCTGCCTCCATACCAAAGAAATAAGGAGTTTTTTGTCAAAGGTGTGCGTGTGTACTTTAATTGCCGTAGTTACTATTATTCTATCTTTTGTAATCGAGTTTCTTTTTCAAGTTTCTATAAAGCCTCAATACTATAACTATTATTTATCACTATTATTTTCACACGACCATGAGGATAACGAACAGTGCGGGGATCCAGGGGGCGGAGTCCTCTGGGTCGATGGGAATGGCGACCGAAGCGAGCTGTGCGTCCATGGGGTACGTCCCTTGGTCTCGAGGAGCCCATGAGTCGGGCTCCGGGATTCACCTGCGTTGATCTGACCGAGTCCCGAGGGTCCAGGTTCTGGCTAGACGGGCCGTCTAGTTAAATAATAAAAAAGCTTATTAAATATCTAAAAAATAGCATATCCGAAACCGTACAAATAGATAACGTTAGATAAATGTATAACCGAAACAAAAAAAAAATAGCATAAATAAGATCTTAAAATAAAAGTAAAAAAATTGATGTGGACACCATATGACTTCCTTATACGCCTGTTAAATTACATATACACATTATTTAAAACGAAAAGTACATGTTTTTATTTCATTAATAACTTCTGAGATATTTTTTATTATTATTGAACTACTATTTATTGTAAAAATATTTTTACAATCGGAGGTTAATAATTATTAATAAATCTAAATATTTAAATTTAAAAAAAGGAGATGAAGTCGGATTTGAACCGATGTGCCTTCCCCTTGTAAGATGCAAATATTTCATTGATTAAAATTTTATTTGGCTATAACTCTGGAACAAATAAAAACAAGTACCGCTTATGATATAGAATTGAAAAGCTCTCGATGAGGGCTTATTACTGCAGTTAAGAAAATTGGATTTTGGGCTTTTTGTACACTTCTGGTTCAGTCGATTGCAATGAAAAGGGAAGGTGCACAACTAGATGTTACAACAGTCCTAAATTCAAAATTTCAGCATCCTACGTCTAATCGTTTTTGAGTTATGCGAGATACATAAGTACGTACAGATGTCACGTCGAAACTAGTCAAAATGGATTCAGGGATGGTCAAAATGGATATTTCTATTGAAATCTGAAAACCGAAATTTTTCGCGATCACAATACTTCCTTTACTTCTTACAAGGAAGTAAAAAAAAAAACAAAAAAAAAACAATCTGGGTGTACAGGCCCTCATCTGTTTACAGAAAAAATCGCAACAGTGCTAATGAAGGTGTAGAGACCAATAACTATATCTGTAGTTTATGCGATAACTAGCTTAAACTATAGAAACAAGAATCAAAGTAAAATATCAATCGGGCAACAATAAAACTTAAAGAAAAGTAAAAATTATTAAAAGAGCTCAACTAAGAGCGAGATAAGATTAAAAGGGCTGTTATATATGAATGCACCGCAAAAAATGCAGTTGTTATCCAAAATAACTCTTGTAGTTCTTTAACATATCGCAAATATGA
Source organism: Lycorma delicatula (assembly GCF_047948215.1). NCBI lineage: Eukaryota > Metazoa > Arthropoda > Insecta > Hemiptera > Fulgoridae > Lycorma > Lycorma delicatula. The sequence continues at coordinate 130,805,105 of NC_134462.1, forward strand.
AGAGGTAATTTAAGAGGATGGGAGATTTCTACTTTGTGGGGTCAAAAATAAATCGATTTTTTTTACACATTTTCTGAAGTTGTATATACTTTCAAGAAATACCTCTGTAAATTTTCAGGTTTAAACTCGTAATATTTGCGAAGTTATAACGAGTCGGAGTATTTGAGACGTAGGTAGAATTTCGAATCGCTGTGGAGTGACCTGGCGTCTCAAGGTCTCTCTGCTCCTTATCGTTTAGGTTTGCAGTTGCCTAGTCATTCCAAAACCTTTTTCTATTATGAACAGAATACATTCCAGAGTGTAGTATTATACCCGCATTACATTACAATGGTTTATTACAGTTTATTACATTGCAGTCTATTTATGACCGTGGTGTGACACGTTTCGAGATTTTTATTTCGGTAAATATATTTTTTATTTATTTCAGTTTCTGAAATTTTAGTAGCGAAAGACGCTCGTTAAGAATTTTTGCTTATTTTCTATTTTTTATGGTGTTTGTTAGCGCAAAAGGAAAAATAGGAAGTAAAACAATAAAAAACAATTATTAATTATTCTTATTTTTTTATTCTTAAATTATTAAGAATAATAATAATAAAAATGTCGAAGTCGATGTAGGTAACATGCAGTGATGTCGGGTTATACAATTGATGGTTAATTTACTGAAAATTCAGTTCCAAAGCAGAAAACGTCGTTGGATTCATGATCAGTGAAATTTGTGATCGAGACGCTTGATTTTTATACGCCTTTTTCTCGAAACAATTTTTTTCGGAACCGGAGGTAGTACTCGGCACCTACCAAATTATCAAATTGCCATACTTCTGGATTTAAAATGTTCAGCGACGTCGTCTGCATGTTAAAAAAGTAGAATGAAAAAAAACCATAAAAACTTCTTTTTTATTTACGATAAAAAGTTTAAAAATGTTGAGAAAAAGATTTTTTGGTTTAAGTAACCGCAATTCAGCCAAAAATGATTTTTTACTTTCCCGTCTTGCGCCATAGAAGAGCCACAGCTGTAAAAGGGAAAATATTATAATCGGTCCAATTTGGGCATTTGCGTTTTACACCGGATCTTGACGTTTTGACACCTAAGGAACTCAAAAAACCGGATGGAAATTTTCCGAATATTCGTATGTACGTGTGTGTGTTCGGTGTCGTAGTACTCTAAATCACCTTATATGTGCAGAACTACTGGACCGATTTTGACCAAACTTGGGGTCAGGTTACTTCTGTATATGGGGGGGGGGGCATTGATGCCGTTAAATTTTCAACTTAAAAGGTCAAGGAGGTAAGGCCACCCTTACTTTTTGTTGAGGTTCGACCTTGTTGAGCAAGGTCACCCTCAATATCTCAAGATTTCTCCTAATTAAGATCTTATTTTTCTTATGCACATATATTAATTAAAAATGAATATTTCCAAATCGTACGCCCACCCAAACATTCTGTAAACTATTGTTTAAATGGGTATACTGCGTCAATAGTACCCCCTGTCACCACAAGGAGCGCTAGTGCAACACTGACGTGCTAAATTAAGTTGGGTGATGATGGGAAAGTCCTACAGCTGTGTTGTCAATTTTTTTAATTTCACGTAATTTCTTCAATAATTATCTGTTTCACCATCCACCATCATATTTGGCAATATCCCGACTTTGACCAGCTCTACTTATCTTTTCATCGTTTAAAAACTTGATACATTTTTTTTATATATAATTACGTACACAAAATTAATTTATTTTTATTATTTTTTAAATAATTTTTTGAAATCGCCTGTTTTCGAGGCATACAAGGTAGAAACTCCTTTGTACTTACGCTCCAAAGCCGCATAACACACGTACGCACTTACACATAATAAACAAGAATATATGGCCTACGTTGAGACGGAAATTTCATCTTTCACATATCTGTCCATCTCTTGTATCCATGTAGTGGATCTTATATCCGATTCTTAACCGACAGATCACGACTTTATCCTAAGTGGATGACGTGTGGTTCATTTTTAAAATCCATTTTTTTCTAATTTTTCAAAGCGTGCAGGTTTCCATTTAAAAATCGATTCTTACCTTATTATACCGGTAAATCGGCTTGTAGTAGGAACAATTTTCTTTCTTAAATAAAAATCTTTTGGGACGTTTTTTATTACACGTCGATCAAAGTCATCATCAGTTGCAGTATTCTTTTGTTCAGGACGTTTTGACCTGGTCTAGGTAGTACTTTCATTATACCGTCGAGGCTTCTTTCGTATACGTTTAGTTTTCGAAATTTTTTAATAACTTGACGTTTTTTCGGTACACTTGTTAAGAGGAAAACGAAAAGATTCTTGTTTAGCTTCTTATTCGTAATACTTAATTACAATTCGATCATTTCCAACCGTACAACAATAATTTTACTACCTTTTCGTCCAGTCGACATCGCACATAACTTAAAATCTAAAACGATTACGTAAAATACGACAATTTTTATTCAGCATAATAAAACGAGTTAATACGAAAAGTATTGCATACTAATAGAGGGTCAATGATCGGACCTATGTTAAAAGGACGTCACATATGATAGGCTGGCGCATGCGCTGTAGCCCCCTCTGTACCACCTTTCTGTACCTTCCACTTGATTATGACTCAGTAATAATCCCTTGTGCATGTTACGATAAGTGGATTCACAACCGATAAGTAGTTCACATTTATTCCGCTTATGATGTTAAATTGATCGCGCTATACATCGTGTCTATGCACCCGAGATATCGATAACGTGTTACACAATAAAAAAAAGAAATTACTTTTAAATTACCTGTTAAATACTGCATTATTTGAATTATCTGTTGGGAATGTACGTTTCTTTTTTTTCTTTTTTTAAGAAGTTAAATACGGGTCATTTGTTCTAACAGTTGTAGGCAAACTGTCTTTAAGTATAGAGTTTCTCCCACAAAAAGGAATAGCCATTCCCAAAAATAACAATCATTCTCTACGACAGGCTTATTAATATGATGAAGAGTGGGGAATGTAGTGGTTTCCTTTTCATTGAGTCGATTGTACTGTTTTATATCAATTTGCGCCACGAAATTCAGGTAATGTTAATTATATAGAAAGACCACTCGCATATAAAAGTGATAATTTTGTTGTTTTTTCTACGCTGATTGTGGATAAAAAAAAGTGTGGGTCTACCGTAGTTTTAGAATTATAAACATTTTTCAAATGAAAAATCAAAAAGTACATATTCCAGTAGCGGCGTGTTTTGTATACATTTAAAATCGGCCAGTATAATATTTAAGGGTTAATTAGACGTGGTTGACGAGCAAAGCGAGCGTTAGATTATGTTTTGTTAGGTATTTTCGTTCTAACCCACCGGGTTGGTCTAGTGGTGAACGCGTCTTCCCGAATCAGCTGATTTGGAAGTCGAGAGTTACAGCGTTCAAGTCCTAGTAAAGCCAGCCAGTTACTTTTACACGGATTTGAATACTAGATCGTGGATACCGTTGTTCTTTGGTGATTGGGTTTCAATTAATCACACATCTGAGGAACGGTCGAACTGAGAATGTACAAGACTACACTTCATTTACACTCATACATATCATCCTCTGAAGTAATACCGGAACGGTAATTTCCGGAGGATAAACAGGAAAAAGAAAAAGGTATCGTAATAACTTAATTTTAACTAACTACGTATTAACTATGTAATACTTTGATTTACAACAACGTTCGGTAACCTCGTTTAATCTTGGCATATATTCTGTCATGGTGTTGGTGTTATCCATCAATAAACAACATAAAGGTTTAGCTCTACCTTAGTTTTTAATTGTGACCATGTCTTTGTTGCAATAATGCTGATCATTTTTTTACTTTTTCTTAACATATGAGAAGCGATTAAAAGTCAGTTGTGACACAAGCATTAGTATTCAGATAAGTATATTTTTATGTATCTATTCTAATGGAAATGATTCGCATATTTTTTCGTTTTTTCTGTATCACAATTCTGTATTCGTATCGATTCCAAGAATCGATTAAATAGAATAGAATAGTAAATATTTAATACTATTAAATAGTAAATAGAATTACAATTATCGCTTGAGGAGTTGTTTCCAATGAATCCCCTCAATAAAACATTATCGGTTTGTACCGCTCATTTCTTCCAAAAATTCACCGCTCTGTTATTAATCTTTCTTCGTTGAATTTCCTTTTTCCGATTTTTTTCTTCTTCAATCAATACTTCTTTTTCACCTCCTGATGACGTTGAATTCTTATCCACCCGTAGTATGCATTCATCCCGACAAAAAGTTTCTCGAAATCGGTAATAGTATTTGGGTACGTATCAAGTTCTTGCTCCAAAAAATATTCCCGGGGAAGACGAATGATCAAATGATAAGCGATGAATTTACACCCTCACTTTAAAGATTTGCACGCATTATCGAACCATGTACCCTTCAATATATTCAATTTCATGTGTTCATATTGCAGCGCGCTTTTATACGTTTGCGATGAGCATTCTCGTTTATATAAGTGCGGACACATCGAAATAATAATTGTTCGCATAAAATCTCATACCTTCGCTGCATCGTGGACATTTTTTAAAATCGTAGGTCACTTTTTCTATAAAATAAGGCTGTAACGAGTCATTATCATTATTACTCGTTTAACTTTTTTTTGTAATTTAACCTTAACGTTTTATTACGATCTACTGATTACTGAAATAAGTATTCAGATAACCGAAATCAGTTTAAAAAAAAAATTTTTAAATGTAATTACGACATCAGCAAACATAATCTCTAACGCCCGCTTCGCTCGATAACGTTGTTTAATTTAAAACTTACGGTAGACAGACACTTTTTTTATATTTATAATCGGCGCGGTGAAAACAATATATACAAAGATTATTTTGATTACGCGTCGTCTTTCTATATAATTACCCGACTGATATTCTGCCCCACAAGACTCGTCTTCATTATATTCACTACAGGGGCTGGGTACGGGTGTGGATATTCACTACAGGCGCTGGTAATAAACATCGTTACTCTCAGAGAAAGCAAAATAAACCGGTGTACCTCGGTTTCTTTGTCACACCCTTTCTGTGTAAAGCAGTACATCGTAATATTTATATACTATTTCTATTCGATCGGAGAAGTACATTGTTTACAGGAAATTGGAATTTTATTGTATATTTGGTTGCGTTTAAATTGTACATTTATTTATTCTCTTAAGTTAAAAAAAGGCTAAAGTCCATTTACATTTATCTAACGTCCATTTATCTTTAAGACGGATGAATTATGACACTTATTACGTGTGAAAAATGACAAAACGTGACTGAGATTGGAGTAAAGATCCTTCTGGATAAATATAAAGATTTCACCATTCGGCCACAAAGGTCGGATGGTGTCTAAATATATACGTATTGTTCGACTCGTTGAAATCTTTTATATTTATTCGTTTTTATTCATCGTAATTGCATTATTTAAAAATAATATCGATTAGCCTAATAATACTCCTAAATTAAGTTTCGTGGAAATCCCCGCCGATAGATAGTATTCAATCGTCACTGGTAACGTACAAAAAAACTGGTTTTGCTTCAGTTTGGTGTTAGCGTTTGGCTTCGCAAGTTCGCGTAACCTTCTACTTAATTCTCTGTTTATGTATTCAGCAGTGAGAGTGCGTTTATTATAAATATTTTTTTATTTTATTTCAATTTTGTACGTGTTTTCTAAGGAATTCATTGTTATCGTGTGTTATTTAAGGTAGCGTTTTGTTTTTTTAAATCTAAATCCATTTATATTTTCGATGAATGGGTGTGATACGTGTTATTTATTTTAAGTCGTTCAGTTATGGTAAAAATTTTTACTCTGTCTTTTTATAAAACGCTTTTTGAAACTCATTTTTCTTTAGCATTATGTTAATATTAGTACATACATTGAAAATAAACCTACTTATAATGTTATATATATATATATACAAAAATATAAATATTTCTCTTTTTCAAAATCGAATCCTTCAGGAACAAACAAAAAATTTAATGCTCTCTATGAGATGTTGTCCCTCTTGCTTTCAGTTGTTAGTCCTCTGAATTAACAAAAGTTGAAATATTGTAATATTAAGTACTTTATTCATTCGGAATGACTTCCTTCTTCAGGGACCAGAAAAAAATCGATAGCATTCAGGAAGTCAGATCCTCTTATCTTCGGAAGTCCTCTAGCCACATCGATTAATAAATAAATAGAAATTATATTATAATATATTATATTCAAAGGCTATTTTTAAATACGCGTTCTCTTTTCCAAAAAAGGTGCAAAACCTCGGTCCCTTGCTTCCTTAAGCCCTCTAGTTCCCGTACCCTCTCGATTAATCATATTTATAAAAATGAAATTTGTTTTCATATTTGTAGAAATATTGTCTTATTCTCTTTTTTTTAAATCTACTATAAGTACCGGTTAAAAAAAACAAAAAGTTGTGTCGTACTTTATTCCCCCTCGGTTCGTAAGTACCTTCACTTCCTCGCTTCCTAATCCCTTAAATTAATTATTCCCTTTCCCCTCCAGGCAACTCCGCCCTCTCATTAAAAAAATAAAAACTATGATAACTAGAAATTTATTTTCAGAATTATTCTATGTTTTAAGAAATCTAAAAAAATTCAATCGTGAAAGAGGTTCGCGACCCCTCTTGCACCAATTAATTAATATCGAAATATTGTATTACACTAACCGTTTTTATTTTTAAAAACAACTTTGAAGGAAAATGAAAAAATTGATGCATCAAATTGGGGCATCATCCGGCTCTCAAGACTTCATTCAGTTGTGAAAAACTAGTTATCCTCTCTGTTAGCGTAAAATCTATATTTGGGAAAATAAATATAACCTTTCTGATACGTGCAGTGCGGCTTATATCTTAGTATTTGGAAAAAACTTGCAAATAAGCTTATTTTATCTCATTTTTATTATTTTTATCAATAAGTTCTTTTTGATGGTGAGTAATATTATCGATTTAATTTTCGCGGGATGTTAATGTTAACGCGTAAATTATTGTTTTTCGTTCTATAAAATATTTCTAAAAGGGTATTTTTCCGATTAAAAAAATATAATTTCATCATTCAGGATTGATTTAAACTCTGTCAAAAACAAGTCGAACAAACCTTTTAGTTGTATTCATAGGCACATCTTGAAATTTCAAACGAAACTATGGCCTTAGGTCCCTCCTTCCCCCCGTTAAGCGAAACTACGTTTTTGTTATCTAGGCTACTCGCTAAAAAATTTATTCAGAAACAAAATTAGGAAAGAATAAAACTAAGAGATATTATTTGAAAAACAAATTTTTTTTGTAGGGAATAATTTTATTAAATTTTGATTAACGATCTTCTGATTATAAAAATTCAAATTGGATATAAAGTAATCACGTCTGCCGAGTTATTCGGTAGAGCGGTTTTGTTATTATCTATATTATATTATACTTGTAGATTTTTAGTGGTGAAAGTTCGGGCGGCCATGTGGAAATTGCGAAGAGGCAGGGAGGCCGACGTATTTGGGATGCGGTTTCGGGCCTGTATCGGAGAGGAGCGGTGATCTCCCGCCTGCGAGGAACAGTTGCCAATCTCCCGCCTGCGGAGGAGGTTTTATAGCCTCGCGATGGAAGCACGGCAGCAAGAATGGCACCCCACGACTAAGGGAAGGTCCTTGTGTAGATTTATATAGGATGTGGGGGGGATGGTATGCCTCTCCTTCGTTTTTAAAGGTAACGGGAGCCCGAGTGCTCTCCAACCGTGTAAATTTAAACCGATAATTGTTTCGGTTCCGCCTGGCAGCCGATGAGCTGTGCATCTGCGGGGAGGTCCAGTCTCAGCTCTTGGGAGGGCCAGAACTCAGGCCATCCTGAAACTTAGAGGTGTAGGGAAAAATTGGCCACCACAAGCGGCCGAGTCAGTGTGGCGAGAGCCGCATTGTCGGACCGTGTGGGAGTTCCTTGATGCGGTCGCCGCTTTGTTCAACCGACATCGGTTTACCTAAGGGAAAAGACTCCTACCGCGCTGCTGTAGGAAGCTAACCGAGAAATACGGCTGGCTACTAGCCAGATTAAGGCTCCAAGCGTTTTATTGATCGACAGTTACTTGCTGGCGTTCAGCGGCCTAGGCGCGGCAGCGAATTGCTGTCTTTGACGTGATAAATTAATTATCGATATATGTTTTAGTAGTTGACGGGGTACCCGTTTTAATGATATATGACAAGCGGGCGGTGGGACATACAAGCGAGTGGTGTGTGGTACCACGCCTATTCCGCTCGCGCTTTTAGGTAAGCTCTAGGAGCTAGTTAGGACACCGGTCGCTAAATTGTTTCGAGGCTCAGTAACCGTTTGCGGCACAAGCATTAGGTCTTATGCTTTACGGTGACCGAATGGGGTGGTGGCGGGAGAAATGCCAAGCAAACCGATACTCGTAGATCGATTCTACATTTTTAGCGGATTTAAAAATAAATCGGAAATCGCTACCCGGTCGTGTTTATGTATATAAGATTTTTTCGTCCGCTCTATCGGACGCATATCTTAAACGATTTTGGCGAAACTCGATGAGGTGATTTAAACCTATTGAGAATAAAGTCCTATTGATTTTGAAGCGAGTCGGTTCAAAGGAACCGGAGTTAGAGGCAAAAAACTTGGTTTTCGGGTTCGTTTTCAAGATTAATTAAAACCGGAAATCTTACTGTTGCGACAGAGTTTGTAACGTCATGAAAAAGATTTAAGATCTATTTATAATCAGTTTTTGTAATTTTCCATCGATCATTATCGATATTTTAACAATCCTAAAACAATTGATATCTTTAAAATTACAAAGGTTTACTCGCCACCGGTCGTAATTACAAAATAATTATCGCAAAATAGAGTTACTCTAAATAGATTTTGAAATAAATAAAAATAAACAAAACTCGTGTATCAATTTTTTTTTTTTTTTTTTTACTTTATTAAAATTAAATTAATAATTATAAATGTCTTGGTTCAATTAATTATTAAGCTTTTAGAATATTTCGCGGCGCCCCTGTGAAGAGCCCGCGGCGCACAGTTTGGGAATCGCTGTATTAAGGGTTTTTTGTTTTACTATTCACTTAATTTACTTACTGGAATTAATATTTAGTAGTTTTTTATTTCTCAGAAGCTTTTCATACACCCATAAGAATTATCGAATAAATAATTTCACGTATTGAGTAACATTATTTAAAAAGAAAAGAAATATTTATTAGATAAGAAATGTTTATTAGATTGAAACAAACAGAGCTGAAATAAATAACTTTATTATACTGATGTATCAATCGTGATTTATTTGTTTTTACGTTGATTTTAATCGAATCTGTCGAACTTTTCAATGTCATTCGTTTTCCGAGTATTTGTTAAATATCATAAATTATGAAACACTATTGCTCGCGTGCGCGTGTTATTTTGCAACTTAATAATCATTTAATTTAAACGAAGTAAATTTACGTCTAATTACTGCCTTTAATTCGCGATAAAATAAATCTGTCGGTATTTTGCGGTATCTGTTTAAAATAGTTGTGATATAAGTAAGTTTATATGGAATGAATTATTGTATATAACGGAAAAATCTTTCATTATTTTATCTCGTATTATGTCGGAAAAAACTTATATTCAATCGTATTTGAACAATTCGTAATTTTTTTTTTAATAGTGAACGGTATTTATAAAGATGATCAATCATCTTTTATCGAACTAGCAATGTTAATTTACGGTTGTTGTAGATTAAATAAAATACTTAAAAAGCCTATATAATATTTGTCTTTGGACGTTATATTCGAATACGTCAGGAAATAATATTTCCTCAGTTTTTCATATTTATAACAATTATTATTAAAAAATCGGAAAAATTTCTCGTATTTTTTTTAATTTAGTGTATTATATTCGAGGTATATTATTATATACTTCTTTTGCGGTCGGGCTTTGCGGTAGCTGCAGATCATAACTGATGACTGTCGGTGGAAGACAATCTGTACATCGTACTGATTATATAATGTTTATCGTAGGATGAAGACGTACATATCGTGATTGCCTTAAAGGTGATCGTGTCGAAGGTTTTTTCTGTTTCCGAATAAACTATGCGATGTAAAATAAATATTTAATCTTTTAATCTGAAATATCCGGTTTTCATCCGCGTTTCATATTCTCGAGTCAAAATCCCAAAAAAATTCTTTATAATAGTACCGTTTTCTTCAAATCGCTGTACTTTCGATTTATTTATTGGTTCTCTGTATGGAAATCTATTAAATAAATCGCATACCTCTTGTTAAGGCCGAACTGTGTCATTGTACCCGTACGTCAACAGAGTTATTCTTTCGGTTTCAATTAAAGAAGGCATTGTTAAGATTTAATATTTGATAAAACTAAATAAATGAACGAGGAAATTAATAATAAAAACTTTCACCAAAAAACAAATTTCAACCGCTACGCCTACAGTTTAATCTTTACTAGCGCTGTTGAATTTTACCATTACAGGTACGTTGAAGTAAAAAGGTGAAATGACGAGTTAATAAGTCGGATTGTTTCAACGTAATACAAACTACATTGTAAATTAACAGCCGATAAAGTAACAAATATCAGCTGATATTAATTTTTATCTATAAAATAATATCAGTTGTATAGGCGTTTAATTTGTTTTTGTGTCGTTAATTATTAGTTATTGTTTATTATTTTCAACATTATAGCGCTGTTTAAAGTTCGTTATCGTTCGCATTATGAATGTAAAATGCACTAAAATCGTTCATGCAGTGTATTTTACTTCGTTTTAATGTTAACACGATTTTTCCGCCGCTGCAACTTTGAATGCTTATAACTCGATAACGAAGGCGTTATTAGAAAAACGGGTTTCACCGTTGTTTTAATTGTAAAAATGTAAATGGAAGTCATGTTTCCTGCTAACTACTTGAAAAAATTTCAAAGTTTTCTTAAAAGTTTCATTCAACTTTTAAATACCTCTCCAGATATACAGTATAAAGCTGTTTCCATAAATACGTATCGCTGTGTATATAATAAATATATACAGAATATATTTATTTGTATATTCCTTTTATATAAAAATCTGATGTGGTCACTACATGACTTCCTTGTGCGGCTATTAAATTACATATACACATTTTTAAAAGTACATAAAATTTGATTTCCCTAATAACTTCTGACATATATATAATTTTTTATAGTTATTATTGAATTATTATTTATTGTAAAAAGTTTTTTTTACAATCACAGGTTAATAATTATTAATAAATCAATATATATAAATTAAAAAAGGAAGAAAATGTTGCAAACAAAGAAAGAATAAAAACATAAAGAAAAGATGATAAATATAAAGAGGAAGAAAAAGTTAAGACCAAGGAAAGAATACAAAGATTATGAGAACATGACGAATATAGAGAGAAAATTTGAAAACTAGAGAACGTGTACACAAATTAAGACAGAAGAATTATATCAAACCAAAGAGCGATTAAATGATCGGCAACAAAAAACAAATGAACCAAATGATGATCAACTCTGACTTAGGGAGAATATTGTCTGACAATATCAGAGGAGTAATGAACTAAAAGATCAGAATTTTTGCAATTTATTAAAGATCGGGCGCGTATGCCTCAGTGTATATGTTTTTATTGTTAGGGTCTGTTTTTCAGTCGCTCTGTAATTAACTTTAACGTAGATAAAATTAAACAGAAATACCCAATAATTAAATAAAATCAAACAGAAATTAAACTAGCAAATCCAAAATTAATACGATTCTAAATTATAATTTTTAATTAATATTAAATCAGATTTTTCACCAAATCTGTTGCATATACACGTATATAATAGCGCCTATTAAATTACTTATACACATTTTTAAAACTACATAAAATTTTATTTCACTAATAGCTTCAGTTTTTTATATATATTTTTGTTTATTGTTATGATTGAATAGTTATTTATTGTAAAACATTTTTTAAATCTCGGGTTAATAATGATTAATAAATCAATTTATTTAAATTAAACAAAAAAATTAAAAAAGAAAAGGAGATTGAAGTCCGATTCGAACCGATGTGCCTTCCTTCGTAAGATCCAAATATTTCATTAATTAAACTTTTATTTATCTATAACTCTGGAACCGATGAAACTAAGTACCCGTATGATATATCGTTGAAAAGCCCTCAATGAGAGCTTATTTCTGCAGTTAAGAAAAAGTCCAAATTCCAAATTTTGAAGGATTTTGGACACTTTAGGTTTAGTCGATTGTAATCAAAAGGGGAGGTACACAGCTAGATGTTACAACAGTCCTAAATCCAAAATTTCCACATCATACGGCTAATCGTTTTTGAGTTATGCGAAATGTACGCACGTACAAACGTCACGCCGAAACTAATCAAAATGGATTCAGGGATGGTCAAAATGGATATTTCCGTTAAAATCTGAAAACCGAAATTTTTCGCGATCACAGTACTTCCATTACTTAGTAGAAGGAAGTAAAACTGGAAGTCATATCATGTCCTCCACTATTTAAAAAAAATTAGTCTAACCATATATATATATATGTATAATGAATTTTAAATAATTTGGTAAGTAAATTCATTATACTAAAAGCACAATTTTGTACGACGGCTATACAAAAAGTCAAAAATTCAAAACCGTAAACAGTACCTCTCCTTTTTTAAATCTCATCTAAAGTTAAATATAATCAATAGAATGGCGTGTTCAAATGATTTATGTCGAGCCGGTCCGGTGATAATAATCAGCATGTAGGCCAAAATTGGTATAAACAAATCTTCCGGATATTTCTACGATTTCTTTGGTGGTTTTATCGGCAACGTCGTCATTTACGAAAACGTCGATACACAGAATTTTGGCAGATGTACTTTCCCTTCATAGTTATTACGCTTCTGCGGTAACGGTAGAGCTGAATCTAGGAAAGTAAAAACCGTAAAATAAGAGTAAAAACATATTTTTTTTATGCAAGAGGGTGTTTGTTAGCTACCACAAGATATTTAGAACAAGTCAATATATTTTACGTAAGTCACTCTTGAAAGATACACGGCCACTTTAGAAATTAATAAGAATTCTATGACGTGGGGTTTCTAAGAATTCTAAGCGGTGGGGTTTCCTCGTTGCAAACCGAATATTTTACTGAACATCAGTATACCGAGCCCCTGAAATTACACCGTTTTATATAAAATTGACTCCTTCATTCTTTTGACCGAGGCAGTTTTTCCTCTTTTTTAAATTTCATTATGGCGATACAAAGCGACTGATCGGTGTATGAAATACTACGCATATGAGACCATTAGTTTAGTGCATACAAAGAATCACTGGCTTTTAAATATTTTTAAATACTTTTTTTAAATATTAATTGCATAATTATACATTATTTAGAGTTCGATTGCGAAAAAGATGGAAAGTTCCAGTAAAAAAAATTGGGTCCGAATTAATCAAATTCCATTCATCGAATGATTTTTTCTATCTTAAAAATTATGCGTTATTAAACGTATAATTGAAAAAAAATCAAAATTTTTTGTAAAAAGTTTGGCTGCCGGTCGAATCTTTTGATCAGATGACGTTTTATCATCAAAATTGTCTGTATACAATTGCAAAAAAAAATCTATTTTTTTTTTTATTTTAAATATTTATTATTATTTTACTTTTATTTTTTATATAAAATACGAATATGTAACGATTTTTTTTTGCTGAATTTGTTTATTTACAATCGGTTTTCTTACTGATATTGTAATAAAAAGTCTTACGACAAGACTATTCCTCGAAATAGGATCATCCAATTGATAATCCTCAATGAGTATAAAAAACAATTAATATGAATAAATACAAGAAAACAATACAGTAATTTATAGTACAGTCAATTTGTATTTTTATTTGAAAATCCTTACCTACCGATTGAATTTTTTTCCATATGTTAGGGGTGATGAGGGAAGCTTAACCCCAGATATTTAACATCCTCCTCCCATAGATTTTTGAAAAACTCAAAAGTTTTTGAAATGCGTTTTTCTCGTTGAAAAAGTTTTCAAACAAAAAATGTAGAGGACATCCCTCTACAATTAATGTCCTTGAAGTTATGCCGTATAATTTGAAATTGAAATACTAGGTGGTGAAGTAGTAAAAACGTGTTTTTTCTGTTTTTTCACCGGAAAAAATTGGTTTTCGTCTGTATTGCATTTGGAAAAGTTGTTAATCTAAAAAAAAAACACAACTTTTATTTAAACAATTTTCTTGTACGACTTACCGTTTTGGAGCTGTAGCTTGTGAAAGTGTGAAAATGTTGTGAATTGGGCGCGTGTTCGAAACCGGTCTACTCGTTTACAACGATTTTAGTTTACAACTAAAAACCTTGTAAACGAAGTTGTTTATCTAGAGCTACTAAAGAGCTCTACATGAAGAGCTTTTAGTTTATATAAGATCTTAGTTTAGGATAAAAAGAATAATAAATATTACGAGTATTATTATAACAAATATTTATTTTTTTTACCCTAAATTTTCTTGAGTTTTTAATGATAAGGACATTGCATATCTGTACGGTATCAGATTAAATATTAATATGTTTAATCGATACTAAGCATTGATTATAAAAATATCTCTTCAAACCATTGAACTAGCAGTTAATGATGTTAAAGAACAATTTAGATTCGGAGTAACAGTACAAGGTGAAAAGATAAAGATGCTACGATTTGCTGATGATATAGTAATTCTAGCCGAGAATAAAAAGGATTTAGAAGAAACAATGAACGGCATAGATGAAGTCCTACGCAAGAACTATCGCGTGAAAATAAACAAGAACAAAACAAAAGTAATGAAATGTAGTAGAAATAACAAAGATGGACCACTGAATGTGAAAATAGGAGGAGAAAAGATTACGGAGGTAGAAGAATTTTGTTATTTGGGAAGTAGAATTACTAAAGATGGACGAAGCAGGAGCGATATAAAATGCCGAATAGCACAAGCTAAACGAGCCTTCAGTAAGAAATATAAGTTGTTTACATCAAAAATTAATTTAAATGTCAGGAAAAGATTTTTGAAAGTGTATGTTTGGAGTGTCGCTTTATATGGAAGTGAAACTTGGACAATCGGAGTATCTGAGAAGAAAAGGTTAGAAGCTTTTGAAATGCGGTGCTATAGGAGAATGTTAAAAATCAGATGGGTGGATAAAGTGACAAATGAGGAGGTATTGCGACAAATAGATGAAGAAAGAAGCATTTTGAAAAATATAGTTAAAAGAAGAGACAAGACTTATAGGCCACATACTAAGGCATCCTGGAATAGTAGCTTTAATTTTGGAAGGACAGGTAGAAGGGAAAAATTGTGTAGGCAGGCCACGTTTGGAATATGTAAAACAAATTGTTAGGGATGTAGGATGTAGAGGGTATACTGAAATGAAACGACTAGCACTAGATAGGGAATCTTGGAGAGCTGCATCAAACCAGTCAAAGGACTGAAGACAAAAAAAAAAAACAAACCATTGATGTTTTAATAAAATTTTTCATGTTAATTGTACCGGGAACACGTACAAATTGGATTATCAGATGAACTTGCTCTATAAAACATCTCTATCCGTCAATCCGGTAAAGGGTAAAACTTAACGTACGTAAAAAAAATCTAATTGAGAATATCCTTCTTTTACTGAAATCGTTTAAAAATTAAAAACCAGTAAATAAAAAATGGTGATGACGTATTCACAATGCAAAGTATGTTTGCAAAGTGCCTATAATGATAATCATTAATGCAAGCGTGCCGTGCGAAGAACGGTAGAACACGAGGTTGGAAACGATTCGAAATCGAGAGTTCTAAGGTACAAATCCCAGTAAAAGCAGTTAACTTTTACACGGATTTGCACACTAGATCGTGGATACCGGTGTTCTTTGGTTGTTGGGTTTCAATTAACAACACACGTTAGGAACGGTCGACCCGAGACTGTACAAGACTACACTTCATTTATATTCGTACATATCATCTTCATTAATCCTCCGAAGTAATAACTTACGGTGGTTTCCGAGACTAAACAGAAAAAGAAAGGACACGAGCCTTGGCGAGTGCCGTAAACTTGCAAGGTTGCATTAACGGTCGTTGTAGAGAGTTACTGCATTTTTTCTACGGGTGAGAATATATTGGGACTATTGATTTTAAATCGGTGCTAGAATACATTGTTTACGGAATATTTTTTTTATAATTTTTCAAAAAACAATGCATTTCTGTGGCAGTAGGTTTATAGTTCTGCCTTTTCTTTAATATCGATAGGTGTGAATGAAGACATTTTCTTCCTCAGAATCTGTCGTATTACAGTGTAATATAGAAACTTAGTTATCTACCGGTGTACTTTCAAATTAACCTCTGCTTGCTAATTATTAAATCGGATTAAAATCAAAGTAAAAACAGCTTATAGATTAGATTAATCAATACTTCTTTGGTCAGTGTTTCAAAAAAGTAGGCTTTAATAGGTTGAACTGCGTGTGATAATAATGAAAATCTATTTCATAATGATCCTCATTATGATACAGGTTCCAGCCGCGTAATTCAAACGCTATAATACAGCTGTAGATAAAATAATTTACCATTTATTCTAATAATTTGGAAATCTTGTGCTTTTTTTATCTAAGTGTAATTATCGATAATGTAATAAATTTTATTATTTTTATAATGTTAAAAATTTATTGTTAAATAATAATTAAAATAATGTTTTGTATTTTCTTTTGTTTTAGGTTTCTGAATGAACGTGAAATACAGAAAAATGGATTGATTTTAAATATTAAAATTTTTGTTATATAAGTAACATCGAGATGAGTAAAATTAATAAAATAAAATTATCCAGTTTATCAGTTTTAAGTGATAATAATTTACCATTGACGTCGCGTATCGTTGATGAAAATGAAACTGAAGGTAATGGCAGTGAAGATGACTGCGATGATGACGATGGTGATAGCGGTAGTGTAAATAGTCGGGATAAAAATGAAACTCTGGATTCTAGTGATGAACTCTTTAAGGACAGAAAAATTTCACGTAAAAAACGATTAAAAACTGACGAAACAGTTTTATTTAAAAGTAAAAATAGTAGTAGTTGTAAAACCAAAGTTTTTTTTTATAAAAAGGAAAAAAAATTGCGATAGTGTCGATAGGCAGTTAGTTACATATAATAATGATAACGATAATGATGACGGTAATGAAAAGAAGCTTCCGTTGTCGATAGTAACGCTCAAGTGTTTTCACAGGAAGATACATTTAATTTAGATCATTTACTTAATTCTAACAAGTGTCCTTTGTGCCTAAAAATTGACGATAAAATTGTTTCTCATATTAAAAGCTGTTATGTTAAAAAAAATTATCTCCCCAACAGTTGTTCGATGTGCTTAAATTACAGTGGAAACAAGATAAAGAAAGAGAAGCGATCGGCCTACCTATCGTACCGGAAAAGGTCGCACCTAAGAAGAAATCTTCAAAGAGAAAGGTTTTTTTATTTTTATAATTTTTTTTTTAATAATATATATAAGTTATGATTAAAACACAAAGATGTTCTCGTTTTAAAAAAAGGAACATTTATTTATTTCAATTAATATTTTAAAAATAATTGCATTTACCCGATTAATATTGTACAATTATTCATCCGGCGTATATGCTAATAATGTAATTAATTACCTAAAATAGGACGTTAAAAATTTAACGAACGAGTACATTAAAAAATATATCCGTACGTGGAGAGATCTTAAGTAATACTAAATAATTATTATTATTACAATTAAAATAAAGAGACAAAGGCTGCAGCTGCATTACATTCTTTTACACGGTGGGTTTTCCTGGAATCTAGCGATAAAAAAAAAAACGGAATCTAGCGATAGGCAACACACGTGGCTTATGGAATGTAATGCATCTTCTATTCTCAGTGATATAACTTTTATATGTCTTTTAGATTTAATATTGTGAAAAATAATGAAATGATGTCTCTTTATTATTTTTAAGAATTAAACAGCAATGGTTAAATTCTAGTTTGTACTGGATCGAATATAAGGAAAAATAGCATATGATACCTTAAAAATAGTTAGGTCTAAAAATAATTTAACATTTGTTAAAAAAGCTGACAACACAGTTGTAGGACTTTCTCGTCACTCGGTTAAAGCCGCGTTCCCAAGTGACAGAACGTATCTACGATTTAGAAGACAAAATTAAACATGATTTATTATTTGAGGAAGTTATAGCCGAGTTAGAACACTTTATCTCTAAATAGTGTATCCAATACGATATGCTTATTAATTCTGTTCTTTTTGCAAGTTAAAAGTTCTTTTATATCCAATTATTATGTCCCCTAATCGATTAAACGATATTCTAAAATCGATAGTTTATAAAATACACAAAGGATTACAATTGCCAGTTGTAATTCGATTTTCCTGTCTTTTTTTATTCAGGGCTTACACACATACACATACAACTTAATTTAAAATATTTGTCATTTTATTTAAATTCGCGCGAGTGCGGCTGTACTAGCGGCGACGGCGACGGTCGGCACTAAACTATTTCACTAATTTCACAGCTTAGATAGAACAAATTTCGTTTGTACGGTCGGCACACTGGTGTAGCCGAGCGACTTAGCTCACCACGTACCGAGTCGAACCGGGCGATCGATTCGACTCGGTTCGAGGCCCAGCCAGACCGAGTTACTTTTTTACGCTTTAAATATTATTCATTATTTAATTTTATCGCTCACATGTGACGTCACATTATAGCAGTAGTTTAGGAACATTTTTTGCTGTGGGTGCGATTTTGCCAAAGTTTTTTTTCCAAATATTGTTATTTTTTAATCGTTAACAGATGTGCCAAAGAAAAATGTGACCTTAATTAGGCGAAATCTTGAGATAATGAGGGTGACCTTGTTCTACAACCTCACCCCCTTGACATTTTAAGTAGAAAATTTGAAGGCATCATTTCTCCACTTATAGAAGTAATTGCCTAAGTTTGCCAAAATCGGTCCAGTAGTTCTGTAGATATAAGGTGATCTAGAGACCGTACGGGTACATACGAACATTAACATCCGGAAAATTTCCATTCGGTTTTTTGAGTTCCTTAGGTATCAGATCGTCAAGATCCGGTGAAAACCGCATATGCTGAAATTGGAGCGATTGCAATACTTTCCCTTCTAGAGCTCTGCTATAGTGCTATCTAGACGGAAAAATAAAAATTAAGAAATTATAAAAGTGTTTTCTTGCAATTGCAGTAGTAAATTAATTCTAGTGCAGGAAGTTTTCAATTTCTTTCTAAATTGTGGCTTCATCGCTTAACCGCATCCGTTTTCTGTGTTCTCATATTTATGTGGGGTTATCTAAACACTATATAGTGTTTAGTAGAAATTTTACTAAGATTACTTATGTTTTTACTCTACCGGCTCTGTAGTTATACAATATACTATTTAAGGGAAAGTATGCCGATCGAGTCAAGTTTTGCATACCCCGCTATATTTATAATTTAGACGTCTCATGACCCATCTTGACAAAAAAAGGACAATATTAGCATTGAAAAATTCCGAAAGGAATATGACGTGCTTTTGCTTGATCTCTAAAGATGGGATTTCAGCCGGTTCGGTTGAAATTTGATATTATACATTTTCTAATGTTGAGCATTAAGCCATTCGATTTCGGTGAAAAGGACGAGGAGAAACATTCGTAAGTCACGGGTTCTCGTATCTTAAAATTTTACTCAAAAGAGTAGGTAATCTTTTCACCTCTGGTATTTGTCGCTGGTGTTTGGTCTTATTCATATATATACGAAGGGTTGGAGCAAATAACCTTTTTTTTTTCTAGTTTTTCTTGTTTCAACAAAAATGAAGAAAATGGACTAAAGCCACTTTTACTAATTAGATGAGTCCATTACATTAAAATGTCGCTTTGGTTATGTACGAGGGTCACTCGGTAATTAAACAGACAAATAGGTGTATAACAAAAATGGTTTATTAAATAAATACAATTTTTTTGTCTACTTTTCCACGTAATCCCCAACAATTTCTTTCTCTGGATCTTTTTACGAGTCGTATCCTCTCAGCGAAGGATTCTTTCCTTTGATCTCGAAGCAGTTACTTTTTTCTTGATTTCTCCGATGAAAGAAGCTTTGCTTCTTTCCAAAGAGATAAAAATCGGAAGGGGCAATGTCACGGCTGTAAGGAGGATGAGGTAGTAGCTCCCTACCCGCTTTGCCAATAGCTTCCAGCGTCAGTTGTGCCGAATGAGGTCGAGCGTTGCCTTTCCTCTGCCATCCCGGATATTTCCTCTTCGACGCGGACTTGACTTTGTTCTCAATCGTGGCTGAGTAGTATAGGCTGTTGATAGTGTATTGCTCCTCCAGATAATCACAGAAAATCGGACCGCGGGCATTCCCAAAAGATAGTTAACATGACCTTATCAGTCGACGGTTGCGATTTGAATTTCTTACGGACAAGGAATTCAAGATGTTTACACTGTATCCTTTGACGCTTGGATCCCGGCTCTAAATGATGTATTCAAGTTTCATTACAGATTAAAATCCTGTCGAAAGTGCGTCACATTCGTTATTGATACGAATCTTGAGTTCAGTGCAAATGCGAAATCTCTCGCCTTTGTGATAAACGGTAAGCTCTGCGGGAACCCAACTTGCACAAGTCTTACGGTAATTCAGTTTGTTTTGAATGATCGAATGAGTTGTGCTAACACTTACTCGACATTTTTCAGCAGTTTGTTTAACTGTAAGTCGTCGGTCTTCTTGGATAAGCGAATCAATACGAGAATCTAACGCCGAGGTTGGCATTGTTATCGGACACCCGGAACGGTGCTCGTCGGTCAGACGTTTGCGGCCGCTTTTAAACTTTTCCACCCACGCGTAAAACTTCGCACGGTTCATGCAGCTACTGCCGTATTGTTTGTTCGTTCGAGAGAATATTTCTGACGGTTGTACACTTTCTGAAAATAAAAATCGGATCACTGAACGCCGTTCTTCAAAAGTACTTTCTTCGAGCTGACACGCCATCGTAACTAAGACTTTAGAGGTTATGTTTATGTAAATATTAATCGAACAGCTGACTAACACTTATTGCAAGGTTGCCAACTAACATTTACAAAAATTTCAGTTGCCTGCATTAAGCGTTTCCTTCACTAAAAATATATGTCTTTATTTGCTGACTGACCCTCGTATTTGGGCAAATCTCATTCGAGGGAGATAAGCATAATTGTTCTTGTTTTTTTCGTCAGTTATCATTTTGCTTGATGTCTTGAGGCTGGATTGACCGATTTTTGTGAAAGGGAAGGTAATTTCGATTACCTCAAAATTTTTTTTTTTTTTTTTTTACTTTCATACTTAACTATTTTATATTCCACTTAATTTTCCTCTAAGTAGCAGTCTGTCGAGTGGGAAGTCCTTCGTAACAAGCTTTGCAGTATTATTTTAGTTTGTAGTTAGATTTTTTAGCAGTAGGTGTATTTTTACTCGGCTGCCCAAAAAGGAATGTAATGTATTTAGGGTGTATGTTTGTTTCACCGTAGCAGGTCAACGGCTGAGCCGATTTAGTTGTATGACCCTGCGTTGAAATCCTTACGTTAGCGGGAGTGTCATAGGTTATATAAATCTGAATATATACTAATTTATAAATAAAATTAGTATATATTCATATGTATATAGTATTGGAGATTTGCCAGTTGTAGCACAAACTTTAATAAATTGAATTAATGAACTGTGAGCCCCTCTACCACTGTGTCAGCTGGGTTTCAACTGAATGATTCAAATCAATCGAATGAGTAATATTACAAAATATAATGCAATTAAAAATACGTTAAATAAAATAATATTAAATAAATTTAAAAAAAATTTTTGTTTAATAAAGCTCTCTGTTTAATTATGGGCTTCCCGTGTGAGGCTAGAGTGATGAGGTGATGCGAGCACCTCGTGCGAGGCTAGACCGTTCATCACAATCACCGGTAACAAACGGGATGCCCCTGAGCTGCTGGCTTGAGAGGTCCAACAGGGTATTCTTATAATATCTCTGCAAACAATCGTCCGATTTTCAAAATTCAAACGGGGTATTTGCTTGTATAATACAAAATTACGGTAGAATTAAACTAGAACAAAAAGAGCTGTTTTTTTTTTCAGCAGTCGCGTTTTTTTTAATTTTTAATATTTATCTCTTGTTATTAAATTTATTTTCTTTTTTGATTAATTATTTTTGGTTAGTTTATTAATTTAATCATTACATTTTTGCGTTATTGCTCTGCTGTACAGCAAAATCGGTTTTGGATATAACGCTAACATAGGTTATGTATACGTAGTATGATTTATTTATTTTGTATCGTTTCATTATAGAAAATTAATATTCTCTTAGTTAATTATGAAAATGTAATCGCTCTTTATATATTTAGTCTATTATTACATTTATTTATAGTTTAAGTATAGTTTCGATACAAGTAAATATTAAACTCGTTATTTAGAAATAAGATTGTCGGACAGTAGAGATCAAAATAACAACTTCCGCATAAATCACGTAATGCGCTTACTTATTGTTAATGACTCATCGAAGTCAAAACTAAATGTAAAGAATGCGATCATTTAAAATAAGTCGTTCTATTAACTTGTAAATTTATTTCAGCCAAATATATATAGTACCATTATAATAGTTTTTATTTATTTACAGTTTTTTTTTTCGGCATTATAATATAAACATATATTCCTGTATGTAAGTAGACTGTATGTATTTTTGTAGGCTGCCGAATTAAATATTAACATAAGCTCACCGAAGCGACGCGAGATTTGATATTATACTAATACGACTTTTTTATTATCAAAAGCAAACCCGGTCGATTAATTTATATTGTATCTGAGTTTACGATAATGTCGTCGAACTCGTCTTCTGATGATACTGTAGCATTTTTTACGGTACTTAATTCACCATATAAACTCGACGCTTGTGCGTGGGAATATGAAATGGAAATTTTGTAGCTTAATAATGCCACGCCTGAATGGGATTCGAACCCGGGACTTCCGGATGAAAGGCCAAGACGCTACCACTCAGCCATTCTTACGGTTGATAAATATGAATAATAATGACGGCAAAAAATAGCGTTTTTGGTGTGCAACTGTATTTGAGAGAAAATCTCTGCTCCTTATAATTGAAATACGTTACGTGATTTTTTTTTTACACCCCGACGGAAAACTTCGGTGCCAGAAAAATATACTGTTTGAAATAGCATTTTTACTATAGTATGTAAAATATAGGTTTGTATCGTGTTGTTACCTATTTTTATTTGATTTCTTTTATTTCTTTTTTCATTTTTGTGACGTTTATTGAACCGTGTTTAAAGATTGCATAATTATCTTGGACATTTCTTTTGCTGTAATCGTTTAAGTATGAATATAATTCTATCAGAGATGAATATTTAATATTAGTTTTTACATCATCTTTAATTTTATTATTTCTATTTTACAAATATAGTAGTATAAACAAAGCATATTTTTAAACGATCAAAATTATTATTGAACGAAGAGATACAGACGAAGAGTAGGTACGAAGTGTGTGAGAAAAGTAATGAGATTGGTAACACTGCGACCGATCTGGTAACGCTGTGTCTACCGGTCTGTGGTAGACCGGTTTGTTCATCCCTTCCACGTGCTAAGTACGAGTTTGAACTCCGTTCAGCCAACACATTATTTTTGACAGCGCCATCAGTGAAGCTGTGTTTTTGTTGTGCGTTACGAAAATGGAGCATCGGAATTTAGAGCGACGTTGTGCGATCAAGTTTTGTGTTAAACTTGGGGAATCCGTGAGTGTGACCTCACACAGGCCTATGGGGAACATTACTTATCAAGAGCACAAGTTTTCCGCTGGCACAAATCATTGTTGGAAGGCCGAGAATACGTTGAAGATCAACCTCGCTCAGGGAGACCTTTAACTTCAAAATCTGACGAAAACGTTGAGCGTGTGAGGGTTCTTGTGAGACCGTATTGAGCGTGTGAGACCGGTCAATGGAAAACATAACTGCTTTTTCCAAGAAAATTTAGCTCTCTGCATTTTCATTTAAAAATGATGGAGGCGAGGCGCCTTCCTTGGTAAAATATTCTTTAGGTAAACTAGTCCCCTGTTCGGATTTCCGAGTGAGGACTACTAAGGAAGGGGTCACCAGAAAATTAAAAAATAACATTCTACGAGTCAGAGCGTGGAATGTTAGAAGTCTAAAAAAGGTTGGTAGGTTGGAAAATTTAAAGAGGGAAATAGGTAGGATAAATTTAGATGTAGCAGGGATTAGCGAGGTTCGGTAGGAATAGGAAAATGACTTTTGGTCAGGTGATTTTAGAATAATTAACTCAAATAATGGGCAGGCAGGAGTAGGTTTCGTAATGAACAAGAAGATAGGGAAGAGAGTAGGGTATTTCAAAACGCATAGCGATAGAATCATTGTAATAAGGATAAAATCGAAACCTAAACCAACAACGATTGTTAATGTCTATATGCCTACAAGTGCCCATGATGATGATGAGGTAGTATGTATACGAAGAAATTGATGAAGCAATTAAACACATAAAAGGAGAGATGAAAATTTAATAATAGTTGGAGATTGGAAAAGGCAAGGAAGGAAATATAGTGGGTGAATATGGGCTGGGCAAACGGAATGAAAGAGGGGACCCACTTATAGAGTTTTGCACAAAGTATAATTTAGTAATTGCCAACACGCAGTTTAAAAATCATAATAGAAGAAATATGCACATGGAAAAAGCCAGGTGATACTGCAAGGTATCAGATAGATTATATCATGGTTAAGCAAAGATTTAGAAATCAACTCGTCTCTGCAAAACTTACTCTGTAGCAGACATTGATAGCGACCATAATTTAGTGTTAATAAAATGTAGATTGGGGTTTAAAAACCTGAAGGAAAGGTATCAGATGAATCGGTGGAATTTAGAGAAGCTTGAGAAAGAGGAGGTAAAGAAGATTTTTGAGGAGGACATCGCAAGAGGTCTGAGTAAAAAAAGATAAGGTAGAAAATGTAGAAGAAGAATGGGAGAATGTTAAAAAGGAAATTCTTAAATCAGCAGACGTGAACTTAGGCAGAACAAAAAGAACTGGTAGAAAATCCTGGATTTCAGACGATATATTGCAGCTGATGGATGAACGTAGAAAATATAAGAATACTAGTGACGAAGAAAGTAAAAAGAACTATCGACAGTTAAGAAATACAATAAACAGGAAGTGCAAACTAGCGAAAGAAGAGTGGATAAAAGAAAAGTGGAAAGAGAATGAACATTGGTAAAATACACTGAGCATACAGGAAAGTTAAGGAAAATTTTGTGGTACATAAATTAAAATTTAATAATGTTATAAACAAAGGTGGTACACCGATATATAATATGAAAGGCAAAGTCGATAGGTGGGTGAAATATATTGAAGAGTTATACGGAGGAAATGTATTAGAAAATGGTGTTAGAGAGGAAGTCGAAGAGGGTGAAAGAGGAGAAACTTTACTGAGATCTGAATTTAAGAGAGCATTAAAAGATTTTAATGGCAGAAAGGCTCCTGGAATAGACTTACTGCACAGTGCAGGTGAGGAAGCGATTGATAGATTATACAAAGAAACTGGCGTGTAATATTTATAAAAAAAGGGAAGTTCAGTCAGACTTCAAAAAGAGTGTTATAGTCATGATACCAAAAAAAGCAGGAGCAGATAAATGTGAAGAATACAGAACAATTAGCTTAATTAGTTCTGCGTAAAAAATTATAACTAGAATTGTGTACAGAAGAATTGAGAGGAGAATGGAAAAAGTGTTAGGAGAAGATCAGTTTGGTTTCAGGAAAAGTATAGGGACAAGGGAAGCAATTTTAGGCCTCAGATTAATAGTAGAAGGAAGAGTAAAGGAAAACAAACCAACATACTTGGCGTTTATAGACCTAGAAAAGGCATTCGATAACGTAGACTGGAATAAAATGTTCAGCATTTAAAAAAAATTAGGGTTCAAATACAGAGATAGAAGAACAATTTCTAACATTTACAGGAACCAAACAGCAACAGTAATAATTGAAAAACATAAGAAAGAAGCCGTAATAAGAAAAGGAGTCCGATAAGGATGTTCCCTATCCCCGTTACATTTTAATCTTTACATAGAACTAGCAGTTAATGATGTTAAAGAACAATTTAGATCCGGAGTAATAGTACAAGCTGAAAAGATGCTACGATTTGCTGATGATATAGTAATTCTAGCTGAGAGTAAAAAGGATTTAGAAGGAACAATGAGCGGCATGGATGGAGTCCTACGCGAGAACTACCGCATGAAAATAAACGAGAACAAAACGAAAGTAATGAAATGTAGAAATAAAGAAGATGGACCACTGAATGTAAAAATAGGGGAAAAAAAGATTATGGAGGTAGAAGAATTTTGTTAATTGGGAAGTAGAATTACTAAAGATGGACAAATTAGGAGTGATATAAAATGCCGAATAGCACAGGCAAAATCAGTCTTCAGTCAGAAATGTAATTTGTTTACATCAAAAATTAATTTAAACATTAGGAAAAGATTTTTGAAAATATATGTTTGGAGCTTAGCTTTATATGGTAGTGAAACTTGGACGATCGGAGTACCTGAGAAGAAAAGATTGGAAGCTTTTGAAATGCAGTGCTATAGGAGAATGTTGAAAATCAGATGGGTGTATAAAGTGACAAATGAAGAGGTATTGCGGCAAATAGATGAAGAAAGAAACATTTAGAAAAATATAGTTAAAAGAAGAGACAGTCTTATAGGCCACATATTAAGGCATCCTGGATGAGTCGCTGTAATATTGGAGGGACAGGGAAAATGAAAAATTGTGCAGGCAGGCAACGTTTGGAGTATGTAAAACAAATTGTTAGGGATGTAGGATGTATGGGGTATACATACTGAAATGAAACGACTACCACTAGATAGGGAATGTTGGAGAGCTGCATAAAACCAGTCAAATGACTGAAGACAAAAAACAAAAAGAAGTAATTAATATCAAGTTCATTTCATTTTGTGTTAAATATTCTCAAAAATATTGTGTGAACCCTATTAACCCAAAATATAAATGAAATAATGACAGTATTTTTATTATTTTTAATTTAAAATGAATAATAATATCAAAATAAATAATGGTTATAGAAAATAATTACTCTTTTGCTAAGTCGTAAAGGTACATGATTTTATGAGTTAACAGGTAATTTTGAATTGCAAAGCTGTAATTTGAATCTGTATATCTATTTTAATATCATTTTTTTCCCCACTCGGTGTTGTATAGTTACAATGGAGCATTAATTGAAAGTGTATTATATTTATAAAAGGATTTTATTGTAATGGTATTGTTGTGAAGCTGTGCGACAAGATTTTCATTATCGTTTTCAACTTTAATTTTAATATCCAGTTTCATCAGCTCATTCTGGGAGCTGATGCCACACAGAAGACACGGGTTGAAGATTTTGAAGCTACAGGTTCAGTATCGAGGAAACATGTCTATATCCAAGTGCCACAAACTGTCAAGCGAGTCAGAGCCTCATTCTTCAAATTTAACAGTGTTCTGCACAGTAAGATCCTTCGTGATTACTCTTTTCATCTGTCAATACTTGTGAAACTGTTAGGCTCTACGGTTTCAATAAAAATGGAGCTAGAACCATTAGGATGGAATATCAGTTAATGGTTTCTATAAGATCTTTTTGGAAATTGTATTGTGTTCTGGAATAGTGATCACCAGATCACTATTCCAGAATCGTGACATCACCAGATCTTTTGACATTTGATTTACTTTTTATGGACGTTTTTAAAAATTCAAATGCTCCCCATCACTTCATAGTATTAATGAACGAAAGGTTAGGATTCTTTAAGTGGTTGAAGCGATATCTTTCAAGATGTCGCAGCGAGTTACAGTGAATTTGCATTCATGAATGAAAGGGTATGTACTTATGAATGGTTATCATCCGCAGAATGTTGATAGCATCACATATAGGATATTGTCTTTAAGAAATAATCATTAAGTGAACAGTGTAGTTGTATACTTCTCTTGTAAATCTGAAAATAAAAAATAAAAATCTTCTATTATATATTTATTTAAATTACTTTCTTCTGTGTGCTACTATGCATTAATTTTAAATATACATGTGAAGTATCATTATTCCACTTGAAAACGTTGTCTTGGTAGATAGGATGCAGATCAGTGGGGAGGTAATCTAGCTGTGACTGTATTGTGAGTTTTTTACTTGTTACATATGTTTTCACCTTACACAAAGAGAGGTATCTAGAATTGTTGCAATGGTCAAATATTTTGAGCATTGTAAAATGGATCATTGTTTCAAAAACGATGAAAAAAAGCCCAGCTTTTGCTGCTAATTTGAGTACTTTTATTAGACTAGTCGCACTGTATCTTTGTTAGTTCTCATTTTTTAATAAAGATAAAAAATTGCAGATAAGACTATTTTATACATTATCTGTTTTATAAATAATTTAATTTCATTAGTGAAATTTTTCTTAAAAAAAAGCAAAGATTATCTTTAGATAAAATAGCTTTCCCTTTCCTTTACTACTAACATGAACTACAGTCATATAAAATACATAAAAAAATGTCTAAAATTGTAAATGTGCGCCATCAACTGTACAACTAATATTTTTTTGCTGCCCTTGTCAGATTTGGGTATTTTTGGACCAACTTCTCTCTAATTATGAGGCATTTTTCAAGTATTATTCTTTCAGTCAGGAATGGTTATTTAAATTTTTTTTTAATTTTGGGCTTGTTCCTTTTATTGAGTTAGTTAAGAAAATTTATATAATGAAAAAGGTAATCATTATTGTTGTGGATAATTAATTGATTTTACTGATAAAAATGTGAGATATTTTATTTTGAAACTGAAAATGTACAATAAATGTAGTAAGAAAATGATTAATGTTTTGAGCAGAAAGGCGTGATGTAGTCCCTACATTATATTATAGCACCTTTTCCTCTTCAGCAGTTATTTTAAAAGAATTTTTCGTTTAAATACCACATCATAACTGTCATAATAATTGTTACTTTTTTAAGTATTGTGTGCATTTTCTTATTCACCGTATCAAAACGAAGATAACAATTTAAAAAAAAAATAATTTTGACTGAAATAGGTAATACTTGGAAAAAGAATTTTGATAAATGTTGATTGAAAAATACCAAAATTGGGTGAGGGAAATAAAAAAAAGGTTTATTAGCCGATAAAAAGGGCATATTTTTAGAAATTCTTTTATACATTTTACAATGGTGTAGATTCAAATTATATTAATTTTTTTTGCTGGTGTAGGGGAAATCTTTTACAGGCACCATGTAGGGTCTCATACCTTATAGTAGTGTGGAGACTCTCCCTTGCAGGCCTACCCACTAAAACCCCATTCCCTCTATAATATGAGATGCCAGGCCCACCTTATGGGAATAATCACAGCACCCCCATGTGTCTTGTCTCCTTCCGCGCCTCCATTGCTGCCCTCAAGCCTTGCATTTTGACCTCTTTGCAAGAGACACTCAGAGGTGGCTGTTTACTCCTGGATGCCAACTTGGTTCAGATGATCTTAACCAGGATTGTGGACAGTGCATGCCACGATCATTTGGTCTAAAGCATAATGATGTTCTGTGAGGTAAGTACGCCGAATTCTTTTTACCATGCTTTTCTATGCTGTAAAAACTTATGGCACACAAACACTGTATGTTCTTTGGTGTCCTCCTTCCCACAGTAATCACAATCTGTGAAGGATCTCGGTATCGGCGTACACAAGTATGCCTCGAAATATCTGTGACTGGTAAGAAACCGGGTCAACTCGTATTCTAGTTCCCTGTATTTTCAGCACAACCATCTTTGCCTTCTCTGTCAGGATCAATCTGTAGGTTCATCTGCCTTTCATTGATCGATACCATCTCTCCTGCCACCATTTCATTAAAAATTGTATTAAAAAATATTTTACCCATATATTTCAACCGTAGAATTTTCCTAAACAGTCTTCTTCATGTTTGATTCAAAAACAAACAGTCGTTCAGTCTCTTGGTAAATATTGCCCAGTTTTCAGTGATTTATAAATCAGTTTTTTTAATCAAGTAATAAGTCGGATAATTCTGTGTTTCTTGGTATGTAAAATATTTTTTCTCTGATTGTTTATTTTATTGTAGTATTATTCAACTACAATGTGTATTTTAATGAAGGTGAAATCGATGAAATAATTCATAAAAAAATTGCAGACCTTTGTGAGGAACTTAATCTGAGACTATCAATTCTAGAAGTTAAACTTGTTAATCGCTATACCAAATGGTTTACCTTTGTAAACAAATGTATTGTTTTATGCACAATCGGTTGATGTTGCGATTTATTTTTAATTATTAAAGGTAGATGGTACTGGGTAGAGATTATATAAATTCTTTATTTACTTATCTTTTTTCATTTTATTATTTCAGTATTTTGTACCATTTTCTTTTAAATAATTTTTTCCCTTATCGGTATGAGATGGGTTGTTGTTAAAGATCGATATAGAACCGACCGCTATGGTTTTATTTGTATAACGTTGCAGATGAATACTATTATGCTATTAGGAAGGCTAATGATAACAAGGTAAAGGCTTACTGACAATGAAGAAATAAAACTTAGCCGATTATGTTCAAGCAAAAGGTCCTGGAAAATTTTTTCACATATTTTTTGTTATATCAACATGGTGGTCGACTTTGACACATTCATGCAATTATAATTTGAAAGCAAGGATATAACTAAACAGTATAATAAGTAATATAATACAGTAAGAAATTAAAATCAGCTGTCATGCAAGCATATACATTAGAATATAACAATAGAATCCACCCAAAACTGACACTAAGGGTGAATCTATGGGTAACGTAGGTCACGTAGGGTGAAGAATACATAACGCCTAATTTTGATTTGCAAAACAACAGATGAATTTTCTACAAAAAAAAAAAATTTTTCTACCTTAGACTAGGCAACTGTGGTGTAATTATTTACCTTATTAATTAATTATTAATCATAAAAAATAATTTTATTAACTTTTCCATGGGTATCTGTTTATCCAAGTACGGTTTACAAACTTAGGTGAAAAATTACTAAAAGTACCTGATAAAGTAGTAAAATTTTATTGAATATTATGATGTTTTTTATAAAATATATTTAATATTTTATTATGACATTCATATTGTAGTGGAATATATTGTGGTTTTTTTTTTAATTAGGTAAAAAAACAACTGGTGGTAAACCATTGACATTATTACAGACACGTACAAAAGAAGACCGTGAAAGAATTGTAACAGAAAAGGTGGCTATGGTTTTAATGGATGAAGATGATCATTTTGAAATTGATAATCATAAATTCATCGCCAGTTCTACACCGAAATCTACTAAGTTACGAAAACATTATCATAAGGTATTTATAATTTATTAATACTATTAAAAAAATAAAATGTAGAAAAATAAAATTTATCAAATCATCCTCCTTCAAATGACCTATTTTTCGGTATAAGATCATTGCACTCCGAAGTTCCCATGGAGGGGGATGACACAAAAATTTTACGGTCAGGTTGGTTTATGATACATTATTTATAATATAAAATTTAATGTTAAAAAACTTCACACTACGAAAACCCTACCCAAAGTGGCAGCCATCTAACAACAATTAAAGGCTTTTTCTATTTTTAATATTTCTCACAGCCAATTTTAAAAGTGGCCTACAGCATACCCTAATTATTGGTCTCATATTAAAAAAATTGATTTTGTTTAGGTAGAAACATATGCTAAAATTTAATTTAATTTATTTATTAGCATTTCAGTACAGTAAGTAGTTATTTAAGAGGCACTGTAGATCACGTTTGAAACTATAACTGTCAAGAAAAACAAAATTACTACCATCTTGGTCACAGTTATAGCTTGTAAAACAAAATTTTTGTTTATCAGGTGCCCTTTAAAATGTGCCACAATCATACCCTTTACACTTAAAATGTTTGAGTTGCTCTCTGGGGACTTGAAATCTGAGAGAAAGTAGATTGTTACAAGGTATGAGGATTTGATAAATTTCCTTTTTTCTATGTTTAATGGTTGAAAAATTATTTAAGGGTAGGGTTCTCATGCTTTTTTATTATTATTGTGTATAAATATACCTGAGAAATTTTTAGATTGACTGATGTATGGAAGCGTAGATTTTACGATTCACATACCCCAGTCAGAAGGATAGAACCTGTAAATTAAATTAAATATATTAGTAATATAATTTAATGTGATTTAACAATAAATTATTTAAAATTTTATGATTTACTTGTAATGAGATGTTAAAAAACTTAATGATGATGCAAACTGTGCGTGGTAATTTATTACAAATGGGAGACATACTTTTATTGTAGGCAACCTACACAATAGTGTTTATTGAATTGCCATGGGAATATTTAGAAAGTAATAAGTGTTAATCGACTAACAATCAACATTTATCGTCTCCACCAGTTGTCTACTCCACCAAGATTCAATAACGATCCATTGAAATTTTATGGGAGCGTATATGTAACTGCTATGTATTGAGCACAAAGTGATATGAGTATTCCCTACTACATTTTTCCTTAAAATTCTTTTTTTAAAACAAACTGTGCTGATTTAAGCAAAATTAAATTCCTCAATAACAGATTCAAACAGAGTTAAAGATCTAATCGGCAAAAAAGTAAGAATTGTGTGCTAATTTTTTTTTGGGTGATTATGTCATCTTATCTGTGAATATTTCATATTGTATGTTTGTTTATATAAATGTCAATTATCTCTAGTATTTAACAAGTAACAATAATTTCTCAAAATTTGTATGGTATTTAATGGAGTATATCTTTAGGAGTAGTATGTATTAAACCTGAAGATGTTGGAGAGATTATGAGTAAGTTTCCTTTGTCTTCTTCTTTAAATCATTTTTCTATTGCATGTCAGCACGCTATATCCATTGAAATCAATTCTTGATTCAAATCTACAGTGAAGCTGCACTGTTTACACATGAGTTCGGTGATTTCACTTTCATTGCTGTTACATCTTGTATCTCAAGTACTGCCATGAGAACTGCATTAATTACAAATCACTTTTCTTATAAATTTTTTTCTCATAAATTTTCTTTGAGTATTGTGATTTCCACGTATTTTTATTTGTAAAAATATTCCAAGGATACAAAAAGCAGGAACATATCACTGCATAATTCAAAGTGGTTAAAACTAATTTATTAATACTATATACAACAAACATTTAATAAATATAATGAGAACGCTGCATGTAAGAGAAAGAAAGTAAAAAAATATTTGAATTTATTACAATGTAAAACAGGAAAAAACTTAGTAAAAATATACAAAATAAACTTTCCTGTGTGGTATACAAACAAAATAAAAAATTATAATGTATACTATAATTAATTAAATGCCTCAAGTGTTAAAATCTTATTAATATTAGATTATAAGTGGTAATAAATGTTTTATTATAAAATAGATAATCATGAATGTATTACATTGAAAAAACCTTTTAAAACATCAATAAGCCATTCAGATCATCACAAAATATTCAACGTAGAGTTAATGAAGCAACCTGTAAAACCTCTTTGTATCTCTTCCCATGACATTGTATGTCATGGGAATTCCAATGTCTTCCCATTGGATTTATATATATCCCAATTTATTTTTTCGAGACCACTTTTATTGGGTAGTCTCAGTAAAAGTTTACATGAATTAAAAATACATATGGTATGTTTTTAATTTATGGTCTGTCTTCTTTTGATAATTTAAAACATGATTTTTAGAGTATGCGAGGGCATACAGAAATACAAATTTTTACTTCCTTGTATTAAGTAAAGGAAGTATTGTGATCGCAAAAACTTTCAGTTTTCAAATTTCTAAGGAAATATACATTTTGACCATCCCTGAATCCATTTTGCTTAATCTCAATGTGACATCTGTACATACCTATGTATATACCTTGCATAACTCAGAAACTATTAGCCGTTGGATGTTGAAATTTTGAATTTAGGACTTTTGTAATATCTAGTTGTGCACCTCCCGTTTTGATTGCTTCGACTGAACCAAAAGTGTCCAAAACAGCCCAAAATTTCAAAAAAGTTTTATTTTGAACTTTTTCTTAACTACAGTAGTAAGCCCTCATTGAGAGCTTTTCAACAATATATCATAAGTGGTACTTATTTTCATAGGTTCCAGAGTTATAGCCAAATGAAATTTTAATGAATGAAATATTTGAATCTTAAAAAGGGAAGGCACCTTGGTTTGAATCAGACTTCATTTCCTTCTTTTTTTTTTCGTTAACTCTTTTTTTAATTTAAATATATTTATTTATTAATAATAATTAACCTTTGCCTGTAAAAAAATTTTATGATAAATAATAATTCAATAATAACCACAAAAAAGAACAGAAATTATAAATGAAATAAAATTTTATGTACTTTTCATTTTAAAAAAATGTGTATTTGTAATTTAATAGGCGTACAAGGAAGTCATGTAGTGCCTACATCAGATTTTTAACATTACTAAAAAAAAAAAAAAACTAATATAGAAGAAATGATAGAAATACCAGAATTAACATTTTAAAAATTAGTAAATTCAATA
This sequence comes from Lycorma delicatula, assembly GCF_047948215.1. Lineage (NCBI taxonomy): Eukaryota > Metazoa > Arthropoda > Insecta > Hemiptera > Fulgoridae > Lycorma > Lycorma delicatula. The sequence continues at coordinate 130,839,650 of NC_134462.1, forward strand.
ATTTGTTGATTTAATATAGTACTAGCTAGTCGGGCTTGCTTTGCTCGTAGGACCGACCACCTAGCCAGGGGGCTCTGCCCGTTGAACCCTCGATGCGTTTGTGTTCTCATGTTTATGACAATATTAAGTGTTTTACAGAAACATTTTAAGAAAAGAAATAGTGTTTAGAGAGTATTTTCCTTAAAATTTTGGTGTTTTATATTTAAAATAGACTTAAGCAGTGAGTAGGTATAGAATTTAATAGTTTTTAATAGAAATATAATGTTTAAGACTAGCCATATTAATAACAGGGAGTTGGCTTAAGGATGCCATCTTGTTTAATCTTGTTTAATCTTATGTGTATTCGTGTGTGGTTGTGTTAGTTGCCAGTCCAGCTGCTGCTGTTGGTGCAGAGCAGACTGCATGATGCGCCAGGTGGCTATGCACAAATGATTCTCCCGCTAAATAAAAAATACTTTTTTATACTGCTAAATATTAACCAAATCCTTTCTTTTATTAATGAAATTAATAAATAATAATTATAATAAATAAATAAAAATTCAAATATAAATAAAAATAATCTATGGTTAGAAATTAATCTGTAAATTAATTGACATCAGACTGCTTCTAGCGGGAGAGAGTTGTAGATGGAGCCATGTGCAATGGCTGTCTCATGCTAAATAAAGAATCCTATTATTTACTGCTAGATATTAACTAATAAATACATTTCTTTTATTAATAAAATTAAATAAATGAAATTAATAAATAATAAAATAAAAATATAAATTAAAATAATCTACTTAGAAATTGTATTAAATAATCTGTAAATTAATTGACAATCGATTGCTTCTAGCGGGAGAGAATCGCGTTGAGGGAGATGTATGCAGCCACCCGGCACACCATCATTTGTCCACTATGCACCAATAGCAGCTGAAATCAAAAAAAGCACATGACAAACAAACAAACCCACATCACTTTTTATAGAGAGTGATTCCATTTATAAAATTACAAAATTTGTAAAAGGATTAAATTTATAAATAAATTGAATTAAAATAAAATAAATTTATTTACGCGAGAAATTTATTTTAATTTTGAATGAAAATGTTTTATTTTCATAAACTCATCGGAATTTATAGATTTGAAATTCATTAAATCGAGTTAATGAAGGGTAACTGTCATTAAGGGGATTTTATTTTTAAATTAGCTAAGAAGAGACAATAAATCTTATCCTATGCAAAGTACAATAGAGCTACACATGTTGATCTACTGTTGATATATCTAGTGAGATATATTGTGACATAATGGTGTGACACTCTACACTATTTCTATTTGTAACAAATACTCATAATTCGGTTTGCAAGGGATAATTTGAGAAAGTAACACAGCATTTTTAAATTCAAAAGTTTACAACCATGCGATTTTAAAAGTTCAGTAGGTTTAAAAAAACAGTTGTGGAGGTATGTCAGAAAATTTATTGTGTTTATGGAGTAAAACTTTCCTTGATTAGATTAATTGGAAGAAGCTTGCCTATAAAATCAGAAATCTGTAAAATCAACACGAAAAAATTGTTTAGTTATGTACGCGGTGCTACCCAAAAGTTCGGGGAATTTAAATTTCGTGCGCGAACCATTGCTGGTACGACCTGCTGCCGCTAGATGTGGCTAACAGTACTCTTTGTGAATCAGTGTTCCAACAGCTTTGACGGTGAGAGGCTGCATTGTTGACTTTCATGCGGTTGTGTAACGTTGTGTTTTACTGCTTTGGCAAAGTTCTGAATGACAGATTTTAAAGAGCAAAGAACCTGTATCAAATTTTGCTTCATGCTTAAAAAAACTTGTGCAGAAACCCATCGCATGCTTATGAAAGCATTTGGTGACAATGCTATGAATAAAAGTAAAACTTTTTTGTGGTACAAACGATTCAAAGATGGACGAACGACAGTCGACAACGATGAGCGTTCAGGAAGACCATCAACAAGCGCAACACCAGAAAATATCGCGAAAGTGCAAGAGGTTATTGTTGCAGATCGTAGACAAACAATCCATGATGTTTGTGCAATCGTACAGATGTCAAATGAGTCCATGCAACGCATTTTGAACATAAGACGCATTGCTGCAAAATTTGTACCGTGAGTGTTGAACAGCGACCAGAAACAAAATCACGTAGCTGTCTGTAGTGAATTGAAAAATTCAGCAAGAGATGACCCTAACTTCATCTCCAACATCATAATCGGTGATGAGACATGGGTGTACGGGTATGACCCTGAAACTAAGCAGTAGTCATCGCAGTGGAAGTCGCTAAGTTCTCCATGGCCAAAAAAAGCCTGCCAAGTTCGCAGCAACGTGATGACCATGGTGATTGTTTTTTTCGACATCAAAGGCATTATCCATAAGGAATTCGTTCCTCTTGGTCAAACTGTCAGTGGGATGTTCTATTGTGAAGTTTTGAAGCAGTTACGTGAAAGCAGTAGGCGCAAACGTGGGGTAACAACAGCTGATCAGATCTGTGGGGTAACAACAGCTGGGTTCTGCACCATGACAACACGCCCGCGCATACATCGCTAGCTGTTCAGAACTTCTTGGGTTCCAAAGAGACTAATAATGATTCCCCACCCATCCTATTCGCCTGACCTTGCCCCGTGTGACTTCTCTTTCTGAAAATAAAATTTCAATTGAAAAGCCGTCGTTTTAACACAATTGAGGAGATCAGGAAGAAATGCAGAACGTGCTTCGAACACTTACACCTGCAGACTTCCAGGGATGCATGTAATCACAGGAAAAACGCTGGGATCACTGTATCAGTGCCCAAGGGGATTACTTTGAAGGAGACAGTGGAAATTATAAGTTATGGTAAGCTATTTTATTTTTATGGTAAAATTCCCTGAACTTTTGGCACCTCGTAAAATTACAGGTTTTGTTTTTAAGCTGTAGTACAGGTAGTCCATAATAGCCAATCTATATTATTTTTTACTATGGTCATTTACAAAAGTTGGTGACTACCAATCTGCAATTACAAAAATAATGCCAAAAAACTTTATTTTTCCTTGATTGTCAATTCGATACAAAATTCCTGTGTATATATAAACTTGAATATTTTTTCTTAAAGACCTCCAGAAAACTTTGGTTTCATCCGGATTATAAGTAAACTAATATTAGTTTTATGTATAATTCTTTTATAATATTTCCATGTTCTTTTTTGATGAAAAGCATACATAGACAATGGTCCAAATCTATCGAATAAGTTCTTAATGTTGTATATGGAAAGCAGGTGAAATGACCAGTGTTAGCTACGTGGAAAATAGACTATAAGCAAACATTCATACATCCGTTGTTATAAATACTCTAATTTTATGGAAATGGCTGCTGTATAACTATATATACATATTTCATGTTATTATTAAAATACATCAGAGGAATAAAAGGGTTTTGATGGAATGTGGAAATAGAAATATTTAGGTTTGAATCACTCTTGTTGTGGAAATGTGGAGTGGTGTATTGTTATTTTAAATGTTATTTTCTATAAAATAGGAATTCTAAGCAATAATAACTTGCCTTAAAAGCAATTTTAATGTAAAAAAAGTCTTGTAGGAAGAAAGTAGTGCATAAAGGTTTAATTATATATTTATGTGTTCAACATCAGATCGGAAGAACCGGCATTACATCATATATAGTAATTTATTTAATTGAATTAATGCAGAGTTTAAGGAGATTTATTTAGTAATTATTACCATTAATAATATTGCTAAAGAAGGTTGACTTGATATATATTCAGGATTTTTATATTTTATCATATTTTATTTAACTAGTTAATAGTTTAGTTTAAACGGTTATTCAAGAATTGAATTACCTAATGTGTAAAATAAATAAGACTGGCTTCTAAAACCTAAAAATTAATACGTATTCAGTAAGTATCATTTATAGTGACAAAAAAAATAATGACATCGGATATAGTGACCAAAAACTTCTCTTGGTTGGTTTGGTATGCCGTTAATACATAAATAAAGTATGAATATTGTTTGTGATTACATTGATTTTAGTGACATATCGGTTATTATGACTTATTTATTCTCCTGCAATGCTACATTTTATCGCTTATAATGACTGACAGAAGTGACTTTTTAGTAATGTAGTATTTCTACATTGTAGCTACAGAAATATTTTGACGGTTAAAATGAGCCACCTTTTCCTTTTGTACCTGTATACTACAATTCTTGTTTTTTTTTTTACTTAAAATTTTTTTTTTCATAATGTGATTGTTCTACTACTTATTTAAATTAAATAAGCATCATTCAGCAAATAAAGAGATGAGCACCTGTAATAAAAAAATTAAATTAAATATGGAATTATATATACGAGGGCTATTCAGAAAGTAAGGAACGTTTTGGAATTTTAAAAAACCAAGTACAAGAAAAACTTTTTATTATATACATGTGAAAGAAAACCAAAATACTACTTTTCAACATAATCACCATACAAATTCAGGCACTTATCATAGTGGTGGACAAGCTTTGAAATTCCTGTGTCATAGAATTCTGCCACCTGTGATCTTAACCACTCAGTGACGCGTTTTTGGCACCCATCTTGTACAAAATTTGTGGTAGCCTAGCTTCTGTGAAACAATTTCAAACAATAAAGTCCGTGAAACTTGTGGGAAACATAGAGAAAGCTCAGTTATTGTGAAACGGCAGTTTTCACAAATCTTTTCGTCAACTTTGGATACCAGATCGTCAGTTACAATGCTCGGACGATCCACTCTTCTCTTTATCGTGAACGTTTGTTCGGCGATTTAAACTGAATGTACCACTTCCTTACAGAACTTTCACTCGTTACGTTGTTCCCGTACACTTTACACAGCTCCCGATGAATTTCTATTGGTTTTAAGTTTTTTGCCAACAAAAAACAAATCACAGACCGCACCTCACAACTGGCAGGATTTTCGATTGGCACACATTTCAAATTTGTATATAAAAAAAACCGGCAGTGCAGAGATGTTCTTCCCGTTGTCATGGCTGGATGCTGACAGAGGTGCCGAGCATGAGCACACCAATATACATGCGATTGGTGGCGTCAGTTGGAAACGTTCCTTACTTTCTGAATAGCTCTCGTGTGTATATATATATATATATATATATATATATATATATCATTTTATTTGCCCCAGGCAATTTTCTCATAAACTACGCACAATACAATAAAATGACCTAAACAAAAATTACTCGGATTGGAGGAGAACACCTCAAGGTGACCTTGGATTTTACCTTGAACTTGACCTTGATAATTTTCATCTGGCAATATTTTATTTCAAATTGACAATTTTTTCAAATGGAATGATTTTTTACCCTGCCAATTAAAAGAGCAGAAAATTTTATATTGAATATGTAGTCAAAGATATGACATTAGCCTTTATTTGAAGGTCATATAGCTAACCATCAGAGATAGTGTTATATGGGTGATAGTGTTATACAACTTACATGTTTTTGAAAGTCATACAATATTCCTGGAATATTTATGTTCCAGCCCATTTATCCCGCAAACTATGGGAAAGAGCATAAAAATGACTACACTATTGTATAACACTACCTCTGATGATTATCCATATGATCTTCAAAAAAAAGTCCAAGGTCATATGTGTGACTGCATACTCCAATGTAAAATTTCCTGCTTTTTTCATTTGTGTTAATTGTGTTAACCTTGAAACAAGGTCATCATGAGGTGTCCTCTTCCAATCTGAGTAACTTTTGTTTAGTTCATTTTATTGTATTGTGCCTACTTTATGAGAAAATTGCATGGCGTGATTAAAACGAAACATTCTGTATATGACTATCCATAAACCAATATACAAAAGGCAAGTGCATTTTGAAAAACAGTACTTATTAAGAATTCCAGTTTCAGAGAGAATAAAATCATCTAAAATTTACTTCTGGATTTTCTAACAGTATAATAAAAGTTGTGCAAACATGCAATTTTTTTTAAGAATAGATTGAAAAATTTAAAAATGGTTGAATAACTTACTAGTAATCAATATTAGTAATGACTAGAAGTTTTAAGTCCAGGTTGGAATCTTGCATCACTGAACTATTTGTGGAGATGAGTGGTATAAAGTAGAAAAAAAATTTCTAAAAACTTTAGTGTAAACATCAGTGCGGTTGACTCAATTATTCTTATTAAACTGTAAAACATACATAAGATATTCAGAAAAATTTACTTGCAATCTTAAGAAAACGACTTTTAACATCTGCTCTTGGATAAAATGAGCTGAATTTTTTTGGGGGAAAATTACTTGTGATACGATTTGTAATCTAAGCAGGAAAACAACTCCTACACCTGATTGAAAAATTTAGCAACCCATCCATCTGCCAGGAAAGTGACGCTAACAATTCTTTGTAATCTTAAAGGTCCAATTCTGTGATTTTTTTTCTAAAACTGAAATTTCAATTACCAGTATCTTGCAATACCAAAATAAAGGTACACTTTATGGAGAAAAAGGAAGTCTTTTCTTAAGAAAACTTATGTTTGCATGTAGCAAAAACACTTGAAACCACTAAAATATTGGGTTGGGAGGTTCTGTTACATACACTTCATTTTTTTTGGTTACATACAGGTTTCGTTTTTGTTTAGTCTTCTCAAGGTGTACCATTGGAGTCAAATTTTACAACAAAGAAATGAAAACAAATGAATAAAACTTGCTCAGACTTGAGATTAAGATTTCCTTTTTGCTGGCATAAAAAAAAACTAGCAGAGAGAGTGATTGGTAAAATTGTGAAAATGTATCTGAGTATTATGTTGAAAAATATGTATGTATTAAGTAAATAGTATTAAACAACAGTAATTTATCTGTTCTTCTTCAATGACCCTTGTAGAATACTACAAACAATTTATGAAACAAATTGAATTTTATTGTAAATATTAAATCAAAAACATTTTTTTAATTTTTAATTTTACATAAGAGCACAAATTTCCCATTTTGTACTGCACTGAAAATGTACTTTTTATTATCACTTAATTTACATAATATTCAATGATATATCCATGGAGATAAAAGATTCCCATTGGAGACAAGTTTTCGGTGGATAAGTAGTTAATTAGGGACTAGTTCACATTGTTTCATTATAATGCTTTTTTTTTTTTTATTCATTTCGTAGTAGTGTTATTTTTATTTTATTTTTTCTTTCAGCAATGTGATTTATGGAATTTAGCAAGTGCTCCTGAAGTTTCTAGTAAAGATTTTTATGTTGAATCACTCGCAAATGTTATAACGCCATCACATACAGAACCAGGCAGGTTACTTCAACATGTTTCTCAAATTCCAGGACGTATGAAAACTCCACCTCATGTAATACGTCATTAATTAGTTAATTAATTCATTTTTTCTTTTCAACCATTTACCATACATTTTATAATAGGTATTAAAAATTTTTTTTTTTCATTAACCATTTATGCCTATTGAAGTTTATAAACCAGTCAGATTTTATTCATTTTTATTTTGGTTTTAATGATGTTTCAAATATATAGTGATTTTAATTCATACTTATTGAAGTAGTTGTACTTTTTCATGATCATATTGAATAAGATGGTTGTAGTTAGCTTAGAGAAAATTAGTTATTTTAAAAAGTTGTAACTAAATGCAAAACTGGACTTATTAACTGGAGTAATTGGTGTTAAAAGTTATTGAATGTTTAGACAGTTATCTTAACACTTTGTTAGTACTATATCAGGTTTGGAATAGCAGATAACTACTATTTTAAGTGGGTGGTTGGTGCTAAATTTTATAAATTATAGAATGCACCACCAAGTTATAAAAAAAGATACTTTTCATTAACAGACAAAATTTCTAAAACTACATCAAAAGTTTAAACATGACTATTTGACTTTGCAGTTGTCCGTTAGAGATGCCTTTCACACTTCTATTCCGGGTTTACTGTAAATTGATTTTAATTTTACTCTTCATTGTTTCAGTATTTCTGCTATGTATTTTTATGTTTAAAATCTACATACAGTATTAAACAAAGCTTTAAAGCTTAATAATCATGGAGTACATCTTAATATGTAATGATATAGATAGAACACATTATAGAGTTGTCATAGTCTTTTCATATCAGTTTTGTCAGTTTTTATTGTATCGACAAAAAAATTCATTCTTTTTTTGTCACATGCATTACTGTGTAAAACCACTGTAATCTCATGTGTATGTTAGGTGTCACAATCGTTCTCTATATTAAAGTTATTCCATCCAAATGAAAGAAGGAATGATGGAGATTTCCTTTGCCTTCTTGTCTTTGGTTCGCTGCTGCAAAGCAGAAATAATATTGTTCATTCAAAATAGTATAGTATTGTTCATTCTACTACCAATTTACCATAACATTAGGTTGTTTTGGTAAGATTTTACATAACTTTATTTCTTTTAACTTGTTCATTTTCTTCCAAAATTAATTATTTTACCACTGATATATTTTTCTGAAATTTTAAGTAACTTTTTTCATAAAGATTGTTTATCATTTATCTTATACATGTAATATTTATTCTATAATTTATAAATTTCCTAACATAATATGTATATTTTTACCATTTTAAAATTATTTTATAAACAAAAATTATGTTTACCTTGTCAAGTAGTATTCCATTTCTAATGTTCTTCAATTTGCTGTTGTACAAATTTATTGAAATAATGTTAAATATTACTAATATCATTTATTTAATATTAGAGACTAAAATCTGGACTTTATAAAAAAAACCTAAAATAAATAAATTAAAAAATATATTTTTTTTTCTTTTAGTAATAGTTTTATTCTCATCTTTTACAAAGAACACATATCTTACAAAATTTCATTGTAACTTAGTATCAATTCTTGCAAACTTAAAATAAAATAAAAACACTTATATAGACTTGCATAGCTATTTTGTATATACACATGTATATTAATTTAACACTATAATTCATAATGGACTATTCAGAGATACTCGCATTTGATTTGAGTCCCAGGTTCGAATCCCAATCAGGCATGGCATTTTCACATATGCTACAAATCATTCATCTCATCCTCCGAAGCAATACCTAACGGTGGTCCCAGAGGTTAAAAAAAAGGGTCTGAATCCTTTGCACCATATTTTTTGATACCCTTCTTAGGACATCAGGGCTAATGGAATTCATCTCTGGACTAATGGGGCTCACTCTGGGTCTTGTAGTATGTGGGTTTGTTTGATATACATGTCTTTCAAAAAACCCCCAGAGAAAGAAGTCTGGCTGGTGACAATAAGTCAGGGGAACGAGGGAATCACAGATCTTTTGAGATTATGCAATTACCAAACATTTCTTTCCAAAATTCCATGGTTTTTTGGATGTATGGCAGGTTGCCTCAACTTTTTTCAGGTAACAATAGTGTTCATCAGGCTGGAGAAGAGCTATAGATTGCATAATTATACCCTTGAATGCCAGACTGTCAAGGGTTTCATAAAAAAAATTGGGCCCACTATTCGTTGTCGAGAAATTACACACCAAACCTCTATTTTCTGCAAGTACAGTGGCAATTCATTTAAGATGTTTGGGTTTTGTGTTGACCAGTATCTTTTGTTCTGACTATTGATGTAACCGCTAAGGTGAACATACACGTCATCACTAAAAAACACATTATCCAGTATGCTCATTCCATTACTTTCCACCTGGTTGATAAACCACTGGCAGTACCTTATTCTTTTAACAATATCTGGGGGTTCATTTCCTCTATGCAATGTATTCGGTATGCATGTAGACCTAATTTCTTTGCAGCCTTTTGGGCATTCCCATACGATATTCCTGTCTGCGATGATAATTTATGCAAACTTCTCCTTAGAGGCTGTTCAAGTAATGCACGTACCTCTTTCATTTTCTCTTCTGTCACTACTGAAGCTTGCCTATGATTCGCTTTAATGTTGAGTTGTTTGGCTCAGGTACACGTGTAAAAAACACAAAATTGTTCTTTAACATAATCATATGATTTGCTTCCAAAGTACACCTTGTCAATAAACACCCATTGTGCTATTGAAAACCAGATGATTATTCACAAGGAATATGCCGCATCACATCATACACATTCTGTAATCATAAAGACCATATGCTTTGTGCACAAAAATGATTATTGTATTGTGATGTCACCTTCCAGTAGGAGGTTAGCAAACTAGTTAGAAAAATATCAACTATTTTTCAAAAATTGTGAAAATGTCAGTGTGCTCAAGACAAATGTGCACGATAAATTGTCGTACTGTGTACTGATATATTACGATTTTTAGATCGTAAAAGAATGAAAACTAAGTGATCCTGAGGAAATCCTACGTGGGAGTTATTAACTATTTAACTTAACAAATGTGAAAATTGGAATTATTAAATAATTGAATTGTTTATGCTGTCATATTAATATGCAACTTTTTGAAAGATAGAAAAAAGTAGAAATAATGATGGTGTAAGATGATTTATGAAGTGGGGTATGATGATTTGAAATTCTAAATATGTACTTGTTACTTATTAATGTACTTGATTTTTTATACTTACCTGTAGGTAAGGTAAGTTTAGACTTATCTACCTTATTTAAACTTATCTTAATTCATATGTAAATAGTATACTGAATGTTTTAAATTGAATTGTTAAATTCACTGCTTCTAGAATCACATCGCTGTAAAGTCATTTTTACTGTTTCTAGTTACATTCATCCATTTTTAATTTCTGCTATATCATGTATGCATATCATTTGATCATCCTTAAAGTCAAAAATTAAATCTCTAAACAGTTATTTTATGGCAAGTAGCTGTTTGTATTGGTGTAATAAATATGAGGGAATGTTTTAGCTTTGGGTGATGTGCATTGTGACAGCAAACTTAAGTAGGATGGCCTATTATGTATAATGTTTTTTCTGACTATTTTACTTGACAAATCAGGCTTTTAGTTAGAGAAATATTAAACTATTACTAACAATATTTGAAAAATAAACCAGTTTATCAATAAAAGTTTAGTAAGACTTTCCTGAATTAACATTCTTATTATAATTACTGTTCTCTCAATTATTAATTCATCTCTAACAAAATCTCTATTGGGATCCTATAAATACTAAGTTAATATAATTTATCTATCTAGCATTTTGATGGTTTTATGCCATTTTTTTCTTCAGTTATTAAAAAGTTAGTTTTTCCACCATTTTGGGGTCTTACACTTGATTTTTACAAAATTGATTTTTATATATTTTAGTAAACCTTGCATTAGTGCATTTGCACCAACTCGATAGCTTATGCTGTTATTGCATAATAATTATTATAAAATTCTAATTTTGGAGGCCATTTTGAGATAAATCTGATAACTGATTGCAGCCACTCATGTATTTTTGTAATCAAAATCCAAGATAAAAAGTATATTCACATATACATATTGAATTCAACAACAAAATACGTTTGTTCGTTGTACATAAAAAAACTGAGTTTATTTAGGAATTTGACACACTTATGTAGTAGGAGCTATAAAAATACCATGTTTTATTACATGAGGGTCATAAAAAATAAAGCAGAATTTTGCTGCTTGGACTGAGGAAGAGCAGTGAATGTGATGGGGCACTATGAGTAGTTAGTTAAATGTGTGGAGGGAAGCATCTGGCCAGCCATGCCTGTAGGTCATATTCCCATGTCAGTAATAGAATGTCTGAGCAGGAGGTACCATTGTCCATTGTGCATCAAATTTTAGTCTGATTTCTTGCCAACAAAGGTGTCAAATACTCTGAAATTTTGACTTTACTCCAAGCACAATTTGGAGATGCTACCTTGTCATAATCTCAAATGTTTGATTGGGCCAAAAAATTCCAAAGTGGCCATTATGCATTTGAGAATGAGTCACAAATGTTGTCTGTAGACTAGTGACAATGATAACTATCACTGAAATCAGAGGTGGGCATGAGTGTTGGGAATGTGCATACAATATTATCAGACACTCTTGAATACACCAAAGTTTCAATAAGGTGAGTTCCATGTCTTCTCATTAAGGTACAGAGAATTGTCTGTAAAGACATTTGTCAGTGACTTTTGAGGAAGGAGAGGAATTTTTTGACCGTATTGTGACCTGTGATGAAACATGGATCCACCACTACACCCCAGAAAGCAAGAGAAGTATGGAATGGTGGAAAAGTCGGGAGGGGACACTGATCAAGACCAACAAATACTTGTCAGCTGGAAAAATTTTGGGACTCAAAATGTGTGCTGCTGATTGATATCCTGCACGAACAAAAAATGGTAAATGCAGCATACTACTGCCAGTGTTGGATGATGTCAGAGCTGCTTATTGCAGAAAATGAAGCTGGCGACTGATTCGCAATGCCCTTCACAATAATGCACGACTGCATACAGCAGCTCAGACTTGCTAAAATTCATTGGACATTCTTTGAACACCTGCAAACAAGTACAAACTTGTTACTGTCTCTGATTTCTACATGTTTAGTTTGCTTAAAGATGCTTTTGGAGGGGAAAGATTCAAAGTCGATGCCGCAGTTGAGCATTATGTGTGTAATTGGTTGTTATGGCAGCCATCTTGTTTTTTTAGATGAGGGGATCAGAAAGCTACCTATCCAGTGGAGAAAATGTATTTCTGTTGAAGGGAACGATGTAGAAATATAGGTAATTTATTTGTAATTTTATCTAACATCAATAAACCTATGTAAAAAAATTCTGCTTTATTTTCAAATGACCCTTGTACAGTAATATAGAGAAAGTGTTAAAGGTTTTTTTTTTAATTGATTAGGAATACTATAACATGTTAAGTCATAATCAATAGAGATATTTCTCTATAAAAACTGTAAGTAACAGATATTGAATTGAAAAATGGCACCAGTTATGTGTAAGTTTAACATCTTTATTATTCAGCTGTTCTGATTTGAATAGATATATAGCTCCACTGCTAGAAAGTTTTATGTATTTGGGCTGAACCTGGCTTGTAGCGCCATGCAAGTATCAGGTTGGATAGTTAAGTTTTTATTTTGGGGGGAGTTATGAAGTCATTGGTTGACTTTGGCATTTTTCATGGATTCTGTTGCTTGCTGGAGCAGAAGAAAACACCAAACTAATGGATGAAGTTCCTTTGTGTGTATATATGTATATATATATATATATAAAATATTACAAACTAGCTGGTCAGGAGGTTTCACCCTTAGATCCTCACTTTGTTTATTATCTTCATACTTGTGAGAATAATACTGATGAATAACAGTAATTCTAGGTAAATTTATAAAAACTATCAGTCTATTATAATTTCTTTAGAACAGCAACAGTTTTCTCAGCACAGGACTCAAAACTTTGAGAAGTCTGAGATATGCGGTTTTCAGAATAGTTGGCCCCAATCTTAAAAATAGTAGTCAAGTAACCAGAGCTAGGTACAGCCAATTTGGAGTATTATGTCGCAGTGGCAGTGGCTGTGTTGGGTGATCCTGTGCCATGCATCGTCGTACCTTTAATGCTGCTTTCCTCAGTAATCAAAAAAGATATCGAAAAGACAGAGAACTTTTTGGTAGAAAATTAAATTTCTAATACTGCAACTGGTGACTGTTGAATTTGATCGGCCATTATAAAGTTTAGTATTGGTGAGGAATGTAAGCTGGTTGTTACTGCAGCCATTAAAATGGCGACCATCTTCAAAAGTGAAACATTTTATAATGGTAATAGTCCTATGTTCTTTACAGGTATAAAAACTATGTTCATGCAAAATTTCAGCTGTCGGTTTAGTAGCTTTTGCGTGAAAAAGTAAGACTACAGATACCACTACATTTTTATATATGTAATAAATAATAAATAATTTAACTTAGCAAAAACAATTCTTTTGTTATTGTATTTGTTCATATTCCCCTCTGTACTAATATCTCAGACAAAAGTATAAAAACCGTTTACCACCAAGAGTACAGAATTTGATTATGCTTCTTATCTTATGTTTATTTTTTTAATAGCGCTTTCGAGGTTTTCCCTCATCAGTTAAAATTTTTCTTTCAAATCACATATTAAATTTAAACCATTAAAATTATAACATATAAAAATATAGTCATAAATATTAAAAAATATAAAATTAAAAAAATAATTTTTTTTTCATGTGGCTAGCCACACATACAGTACTGAACTGAAGTTATTTGAAATTATATAAATGTGTGCTATTGTCTGAGGCGGTTTTGATAAGAAAGTCGTCAAATTCTGTCTGTACATTAATCAAATTAAACTTTTGTCTATACTTGTATATATAATATTTTTTATTATCACACCCTTTTATAATTCCTACTATATTTAAATTTGTATCTGAATTGGTGATTGAATGTTTATTGATTATTAAATGATCTGCAAGATTGGAGAATCCTAACTTATTGTTTTTATAAGATCTAAAATGTCCATTTGGATCTAAAACTAGTAGATCATTTAGGGCAAGGTTTGCAGAACATTTTAGATCTTATAAAAACAATGCGTTCAAGTTTTGCCAGCAAATTTTTTCAGTTCAATAATTTTAAGCTCTACTTGTATCTTGATAAAATAATTCCTTTTTATTGAAAAACATAATGAAAATTATAAATTATATGTTTCTAATTTTATGATTCGTAGTTAAATAAATACAGAAAAACTAGCTATTTATAATCTTGTGGAGGACTTAATGAAAATTCAATTATGGGACTATTGTTTTGTGTTTTTGTTCTTTTCCAAACTTATACAATAACTAAAAGTATAGCAAATGAATACAGAATGACTTTTGTTAACTTGTCAATAAGTTGTACCCTATTCTGTAGATCATTAATGATTTTCTCAGATTTGTCATTTCTTCAAAATTACTTATTTCCTCTTCGGCCAAGTGGAATTTAAGTTTTCCAATAGTAGGAATGCATTTATATTTATTTCATGTAATGAAGCTACTATTCCACATTTTTAAGTTTGTAATAAATATTAAACCCATTTGATGTTATTTGAACTTCTGATGATTGAGTTTGGCATTTTTCTAAGAATGAAATAATTCCAGATTCAAACAATTTTAATATATGTATTTCGCATTTAATTTCTAAAATCATTTGAGCTGCTGTTGAGAAAAGCCATTTGATATTATTTATTTCTTCTATTAGAGGATTATTTATTTGTTTTTATAATTTTTTTAAGCATGATCTGTATTGTCATTAAAAAAATAATTCCACATTTATCATTTTTTTGTGCATTTTTTAGAACGAATCATTTGTCTTAAATTCAATACTTTTTTCTATTTCAATGCATCTAATTATGTTGCATTCAGTGATATACATACATAATTGTCTTCATTTACAACAGTATCCATGGGAAATACTAAGGGCTATAAAAATTAAGATTTTTATGTTTTAAATCCAATGGGTAATGGGTAGCAAGATGGAGTTAAATTAAAAATAAATGTTAAAAAATTTAAAAAAATGTTTTGTTACCACAAACCAATGGAGTGGGTTGGGCAACACATTTTTTAGTGGTTTTAAGGCTTATCAATGTTGAAAATATAGTTGTAAATACTTTCCTTTAACTCTTTTACAAAGTAAGATATAGTGAAAAAAAGAAAAATCTATAGTTATCTTTTGGGGAGGGGGTGAATATTAACCTGTTAACTTCCAGAAAAATTTTGTTGGGTGTTCATAACTACAAAACAGCTCATAAGACTAAGTTACATGTCATCCCACAACATAAATCACCAAATTTCATTCAATACAGAGCATTATTTTATTTACATCTGCTCGAAAACAACTCCAGTTTTTTGAGAAACTACATGAAATGAATTTAATTACTCATGTAATGAGTTTAACAAATTAGCTGAATTTCGGCCTGTTCTCATGTTTTATACACATGAGCAGTACATATAAATTTTGTGGGCTCATATATGATACATGTGGGAAGTACATGTAATTTAAGATTTTTATTCATACACAACTCATATTTCAAATCTAATCACCTTATAAAGTATTAGAAACAGTAAAGGTACTGTGAAATGAATAAGCAAAGCTGTGATTGTAAAAAATGTAATAAGGTAATGTTTAATCATGTTGTCATGTGTTCGTGGCTCAATCAGTATATTGAGAGATTAACAGTTTAAGAATGTTTATATAATTACAATTAATTAGTTTAATAATATAGTTTGTAAATAAATTAAGGTAAATCAATAATAATAATGATGACAATAATAATAATAATTACACACAAAGTAAAATTTAAAGTAAGGTCAGGATTATTTGCAGATAGTTACATTGTAAAAAACCAGAATTCAGTTCAATTTACAAAAGACATTATAATGACTTTTAACAACTAGTATACCATATAATACAAGTCTTAAAGTTCTTGCAAGCAAATATCTTTCCTTTTTATAAATAAAACTACCTAGCAATTTATGAATGAGTTTAATACTTTATCTCTTTCACTAATAGTCTAATAGTAACTCACCAAACCACTTCCACTGTCCATACTAGAATGCTTGTAACATCATATCAAAACTACCCTGCACCCTGCAGTACTGCACGTTGACAGATAACGTTTTCTTACAATCATCCTGGGTACAACCAGCAGTACACCTATACTCGTTTCTTCACAACTGAACTCAACTTCTCTTCCCTGGTGTATGGTGTATTTACAGATCTTGGATTATGTTCCCTCTTTTTCTGAAGAGTCTTAGTGAGATGAGTTTCATGGGCTAGATTAACCGAACAGTAAAATTAATCAGTATACAATGATCTACCACCTCCTGAGAGTGCTGCTATTAGTTCCATCACTACATTCAGAGTTTTTTTAGGAGCATTTTCTGTTTTTCTACCGTACATCCATCACTGTGTGCGTGAAACCATTCTCAATAGAGACTTTGTAGGCCTTTATGCCATAGCTATGATGATGCTAGTTTTTTGTATACTGTTTTATGCCTTAGCGTCCTTTAAAAGGAATCATTAATTTATCAATGCAAACCCTCTTTAGTTTTTTGGGGATGTGTTCATTATAGTCGCTCGAATCATCACTATCACTCAAACAAGATTCAAGTTCAAAGATGTCTTCATCAGTAGCATCTATCTTATCTCTCTTTCACTTGTATAAATGTAGTCTTCAGTTAATTGATTTACTGTAAAATTATTGTGTTTAAGTTTTTATCCCTTTCTGCTTGATTGGACATTTTTAAATTTAATAATTTTGTTTATAAAGTCCATAAACTTATCTTAACACACAATATTTATTAATATTTAATTCATGAATTGCTGTTAATATTTTGTTCATGAATTACTTTTTCTATAAAAGTTTTAAATCAAATGTTCATAAACAATGAAAGTTAGTAAACATAACCTTATTTTTAACACAAACTATTCATAAACACTATAGTGTTACTATTATTTTGTGCATAAACAATAAAACCCAATACACACAAAACAAAACTAAACTTCTTTGTGAATAGAAATAATAAAAAATAACATGATCAAAATAATAAATAAAACAATGCGGGTTGGTATCAACAATACCAACTAAAATTACCTATATACAACATTAAAAATATCAACGTGCAGTAGAGAAAGTGTGTTGAAAAAGCTCAGCCGACATTCAGTGTTGCCAAAACTGCAAAACCCAATGGTACTACATACTTATTCACAACCCAGAGCATGCATTAGAATAGTGCATGCAAATCCATGCACTGTGTATTAAAAAGCAGTATGAATGTTTAGAACTTGCCTTGCAGTTATGATCATATTGCACACACATGGGTGGTGAAGCAAGACCAAGCATGTATCACAAATTATATACAAGGGTCTGAGGAATTTATTAGAATGTTCTAATATGTGATACATGCGGGCTCTAGAAGGGATTTAAGTGTAAATTTAAAAATTATGTAAGTGGGACTTAGCAAGTTAAATAGAAAGTTTTGCTAGTTTGTGATCTTGATAAAAAAAACTTCATCTTTTGTAAGAAAACATTTTTTGCTAATGTCTTCCAGTAAAGACTTGAAATTTTATTTTGGCCAAAACACCCCTACCTCTTTTTTCAATTTTTGCAATACTTTAATAGATTGTTTCCCTCCTAACAGTAGTACCTGTCTACCAAGTTTGAAGAAAATCAGTCAACAGGATCCAGAGTACTTATTTATACACACAAGTACACATGTGTACTTATATGTACACACATTTTTTTTTTTGGGGGGGGGGGGGGTTTCTGGGTGAACAAACATCTGAAGAAAAAAATTTTTTGGACTTTGGAGCATTGGAATAAATTTTTTCACAGATTATTTAATTTATTATTTTTTTTTGTTAATTTTTCTTTTAAATGCCTCTAAGCCACAGACTTAAAACAAGCCCAATTTTTTAACTTTTTTTTTATTTTTAACTGAAGAAATAGGTAATGAACAAGGTCTGTTTAGAAAATAACCAAACTTTATTTGGTACTTATCGGTTACCTGCCAGCCACATACAATCATTTAAATCAGTGTAATATTAATCAAACCGCTCACTTGTCTATTACTGTAATCCATTGCAACTTACCTCACATGAATTTTGCAGCCAGTCAAGTGTCCGTAATCATCTCAATTGTAACGTCAAACGCATCTTTTTCATGAACTTCTTACCACCACATGAACTTCACCAAGTATAAGTCCAGATTATGGCTTCTGTACTACTTCTTGTTCTGCCATTTTACGGAGCCCCACAATTTTTCAATGGTTTGCGTGTGGACGCATGCAGTTGGATTGACAAAGTTAAAATGGTGGTTCACTTGTAAGTGCTTTAATCCTGCTTCTTCGATTTTGTTCATTATATACACCCTCCATGAATCCATGTACAATGCTGATCCTTCCATTGCATGTTTTTTAATCTCTTTCAACATTGAAAATGATCGATCAGGAACCTAATCTAACCTAACCAATAAGTACATGGCAGGCAGATAACCGATAAGAACCCTTTATTTTTTAATCTTTATTATTGATTTTACAAATTATTGGTCCTTGTCTCCTTCAAAGGTACTTCCTTCATTCACACACTTTTTCCCAGTAGTTAGTGTTTCCACTTTGCGAATCAGTCCAGGATAGCTTAATTTGAAATGGTGCATGACGAATTTGCTTTAATGTCATCAATAGTCTTAAAATGGTGTCCTTTTATCACTGATTTTAATTTCGGAAATAAGAAAAAATTGCAAGGAAGCCCACGTCTGGTGAGTAGGGAAGCTGAGGGAGGACAATCATTTGATTTTTGGCACAATACTGACAAATTGACAAAGCAGAGTGTGCGAGCACTTCTTCGTGGTGAAGGAACCATGACTTGTCTTGCCACAACTCTGGTCTCTTTTTGCGGATGTTTCACGTAATCGTTGTAAAATGCATTGACAGTATGCACGGTTCACTGTTTCACCTTGAGGTAAGAATTCAAAATGCATAATTCCATTAAATTCTAAAAATCAGAAAGCATCACTTTGACATTGGATTGAGACAGATGTGCTTTCTTGGAGCATGGATATCCTTTGCCAATCCATTGTGATGATTGAACTTTTGTCTTGATGTCGTAGTCGTAAACCCAACTTTCATCTCCCATTATGATCCTATGCATTAATATTTCATTGTCATTGGCTTTTTCAAGAAGTTGCCGACAAACGTCCACTTGATGTTCAATTGACTGGCAACCACTTTTAAATCGTGAAAACTATTTGCAACATTGCATAGACCCAGAGTATCATTTCCGTAAACTTGTCTCAAAAGTTGAAACTTTTGTGTAAATTTTTCCTCAGTTTCACACAAAATTTTTAAGTTGTATTATTGCTTCTGAAAATCGCGTATTACAAAAATTGCTTCTAACACTTAAACATGTTGCACTCAAATAACAATAACGTGAAAACTCAACTGATATCTACAATCAAAGAACATGTGGTTACAGAAAAGGTTTTGTGGAACACAAAACCTCCACCTGTCAACCGCACGTCACTAAATATATTCTTTGGCATGAAATTAAAAATATTCGATTATTTTCTGAACAGATCTTGTATATTTTTTAGCTTTGCAGTATATTAAATTTGTAACCTCAAAGAAGTTAAAACAGATACAGAGTGTTGATTTGAAATAGTTATTTTATGGCAAAAAATTTAGACTGAATATACTCAGGTTAATTGGTTATTTTAAGAGCTAGTTTCTGTACCTAGATACTAAATTATTCAAAAAAATTACAATTAAGCTGTAAACTGTATGGTAAGAATCTTGCAGATATCATTTCTTCTACTCAAAAAACAAAAAAATTCTGTAATATAAATAAAACTGTTTTTAACAAAACAATATTGATATCAAAAAGTAAGACTACATTTCTGTTATCAAAATCTGTTATTAATTTAGAATTTTATTTTAAAATATTCATGTTAAATATATATAATACACAATAGATGTACAATAATAGGAAGTAAACAATGTTTAATTGTTCTATATAATAAGCAAAAAATAGAAAAATTTATTAGAAAACTCTTACCAGCCCAATTTCATTTATTAAACACAAAATAATCATAAGAATTGTATTATTTTTGTAAATGTGATAGGTATTACATAAAAATAAAATCAGTTAGTAAGAGTTTTGTAACAAATTTTTCTATTTTTTGCTTATTATATAAAACGCTTAAACTATTATTGAACACCTATTATCTATTACATATATTTAACATGTATTTTTTTAAAACAAAATTTTAAATTAATAACAGATTTTGATAATAGAAAGATATCCTCTTATCTTTTTTGATATCAGTATCATTTTGTTAACAACAGTTTTATTTATATTACAGAAATTTTTGTTTTTGTGAACAGAAGAAATGATATCTGCGAGACTGTTACTGTATTATGTATGGCTTACAATTTAATTGTAATTTTTTTGGATATCACTGCGTTTTGCTACATTATTCTTTTATTTATTTTTTTTTATGAATTACTGATTGTTATCTCAATAATTTAATATTAAAATTTACTGCCTTTCTAGAACAAAAAATATACATTTTTTGAATTTTGTTATTTTGTACAAGATCATTGTATTTTATATTTTTATACAAGATTTTTTTGTACGAGATCATTTGTAAATTCAAAGGGTTGAAGTTGTTGAGTACTGATACCTAGTGGGGCGATTTGTAAACCCTTCTTTTAGTGGAAAAGTGACATATTCAAGTTCTGCAGTTCATCAAATGGAACAAAAAACCGTTGTCAAACAAAATGCAAGGTATTTTTTGAAAGTATTCTTTATTACAAATCTAATTGACCTGAAATTTAATATTTCCCTGCTTATTTTTTAGATTTTTTCCCATTCTCATTTCACTTTTGGGTTAGGTCATGTTTAGAACTGTAAACATAGTTAATTGGCTTTGCCGTGCTGTCCAGTTCTGCGGACTCTTACTGGCGAAGTTCTAAGAAACTTCTCTATAAATTCATGTTTTACATAATTAATAATTAGATTAAGAATGGAGCTAAACTTTTATGTTTAACCTAGAAAAATTCCCCAAATATCTTCCTAATTTTTTTAAGTTTTTAAAGATTTTAAATGTACACTATAACAATCTTTTTTTTAGAATAATTCATTAGATAGACATCTCATAAATAATACAGCAAACTTAAAAGTAATGGATTGTACTGATTAAAATCAATTTATTTTTAAATTTATTATTTTGGATTTATGATGTTTTGTAATAGAAAGCAGTACATTTGTTTGTTTACTTTACCTGTTTGAGTCTGTTATGATTGTGATGCATATAAAGCATCTGAATTGCAAAAGATGCCAGTCAGAATTGCTTTCTGTAAGATGAATAATGTGCTATACATAGCTAGTTCTTGTGGTGAACAGAATGAAGGGCCCAATAAAATATCTCTTTATGTTTTGGTTGTGCTGTTGTGCAACTCCATATTCTGTTAGAAAACGGTAAGAAGAAACCACTTCATTCCTTACTTTCCTTATTTAACATGGTATGGGGTGCTTGTTATTTTTGAGAATATGGATGCATGATTTTTTTTGAGAATAACTTGTGATGATTGATGTCAGGATGCCTATAATCATTATTATGGCACTTAGCATACATTACTAATTAATTTTTGTTGTACTTATTCCTTAAGAAAGTGCCAAATCAACAATATTTTTAAGAAAAACTTACTGTTAATGGATTCAAGTATATTGAGTAATATACTGTAGCGGTTGCTACAAGGAAAAATACTTCTGCTGCTCAAAATTATGTTGACAGCCTTAAATCGCTTTAAATAAGATGAATCTATCTCTAACTTTAACTTTTATAACTTAACTCTTTTTTTTTGTATCAGTAATGAAATTAAAGATTTTCTCTTTCAAAATTTGTTGCACTAATTTCTCATACCTCATAGCATTATTACTGTAAATATGGCACATTCAGGTATGGTTTTCAGCAACACTCATTCCTTTGATTATATTTTATAGAGGCAATTGTGAATCTGTTGTGTTGGTATGACAACTAGTCTATGTTCAATAGAAGTTTGTTGGCCATACTGTAATAGTCTTTGTACAGGTGGACCAAAAGTAACTTTATAGTTTTAAATTAATGTAACCTTTTAGACTTTTAATATAATAAATTTATTTATTTATATGATATTGTACATTTTGTGGAATTTCTTTTGATCTAGATATTAAATAATATCAACCAGCTTGCAGTATCTGGTTGTATTTCCTGGAATAATGGTATCTGAAAATTTTACACTAGAATACGGAATCCCACAGGGAATTGTTCTAAATGTTACTTTGTTTGCTTTAGCCATACAACAAACTGCTTGAGAAATCCACATAACAGATTTCTCAAGCAATTCTTTAGATGATTTTTTAATTTACTTAGAATCTAAAACTTCAGCTACAGGCGAGAGGCTATTCCAAAATGCAAAAACCCATTTAGAATTGTGGTGTAAAACACCTGGATTCATGTTTTTTTCAGAGAAAATGAAACGCATTTTATGCTTGTAGGAAGATGTTGACCCTAAACTAATTTTACACAGTGAATCAGTTGAATCATGCACACGAGTTAGATTTTTAGGAATGTCGTTTGACGACCAACTAACATCAGTAACACACTTAAAGAAGCTGAAGGTAAAATGATTAAAAATGCTAGATATGCTCAGAGTTCTATATAATACTTGGGGAGCTGATCGAGTATGCATGTTTGCATGTTCTTTCGAGCTCTGGTCTGTTCCTGCTTAGACTATAGGTGCAGGCTTATTCGCCCACATGGGCTACTACTCTAAAGATGCTCAATGCAGTCCATCATTAATTTATCTGTCTTAATTTATCTAGGATTTTGTTCAAGCCCTGTGGTAAGTCTTCTAGTGGACAGTGGTATGACATCTCTTTGGAATAGGTGAAACCAAATGATATACTCCTATGTAGCTCGCATTAAAGCACATACTGATCCCGTAGGGGAAGACACATCTTCCAGGTGGTAGTTTCAATCACCACGCCACCCCTCCATACCTAGCCCTTATGGGCTTTACCGGAGGTCATCTTCAAAACCTCGGCAGAGTGCATCTCTCAGCATTGTTCTTGCCGCAGTCAGGATGCCACAGATGCGAATGCCACGTGTGACATTCCCATCGGTGTACTACTATCATTAAGAACTTTCAAGAAAAGAACACAAAACACATCTAGACTAAGTCTCAAACAAGACTGAATAACAAAAATAAGGAACTGAAATACATTACCCATCTGAAAGGTTAAGAGTTGAGTTCAACATGCAATAACAAAAAAAAGAAAAACAAACCATGAATACAAAATAATAAAAATGTATCACAACAGAAACAGAAAGCGGAAAGCCCAAGCGACACCCTAGACCTCCTCAGCAATCTTTTCTTTTGCCAAGTAATTAAGAAATTCTCCACTGTGACCAATTCGCCCTGGTTTCACCAGTTAACACAAACATCTAACACTGACCCGATAATATCGAGCCTACAAATAGTGCCTCCATGCACATCAACTCTACTTGGAGCATTCATACAAATCATGATGAATGTCATCCAACTGTCTGCATTGCAAACATATTCCTGAGCCTACCAGGTTGAACCTTTGCAGCCTGTCCCTAAAATCACCGTGCCCAGAAAGATACTGTGTCATGTACTTGTTCAGGTTTACTCAAGAGGTGCCCTGCAAACTAACAACATCTGGAAAGAGACCATACGTTGGGTATGGTCTTTCCAACATCTGGAAAGAGACCAACGATGGGATGAGGCCCTGTGCCTCATCCCATCTAGCCTGCCACAAAGCACAAACCCACCTAATTGGCAACATAAAACTGTTGCCTCTCTTACACAAGCAAATCTGTCTGTTTCAACCCCATAATCACCAAGATCGCTTCCTGTGAAATCTTGCAGTAGCCATCCGCTACCATTAACAATATTAGGCGGCATTGAGCGCTCCGCAATATATCGCAATAACTTTTGAATTGCTCTAATTGCCTGAATGGTCTCTATACCATCCGCTACCTCAACTAATCCTTTCCCAGTCTTTTTAATGTTCCTGATTTTAAGACCTGTCTGGTCATCCCGAAGGCAACCTGAAGTTCTTTCTTCAGCTGACTGCAGGATACTACGGTTGAGCCCTTTGCCCTATTAACAAATGCAAACTCAGGTTTCTTAGAGGGTTGGCTGGTTCCATGTCTGCCCCTGACCACCTCAGCATACCTACGCAGTTGCGCCGAGGCTGGTTTCTGAGCTACAGTTGTTTCTGTAGGCCATGAAGCAAGATTTTCGAAACCCTCAACGAGAGCTGTGAAAGCCACTCAGAAGAATTTGAGTCAAGGCAATAATCTCTTCTTAATAGCAGCACTAGTAGTACACTTAGGGTTTGCTAAACAGGAAGACAAGCCACCCAGTTCTGCTAAAACATCACTGGCCAAAGGAGCAGAGCTGCCAGGCCTGCCTCTAGAGTGCAAAAACTCTTTAATAAGTGGATTCATACCCTACCGGGTGGTGGTCACCCCGTTTCTACTTCTGAACTATCGTTGTCTGGACCAGTGTTCGAGGAGGTCGAAGGATAAAGCTCCAACCCCTTCTCCGGCTAGGCTTCTTACCTACCTCACTAACATCTGTCATGGTTGGAGATGCCCTGACCTAACAGTGTACGAACAAAATGCCCGCTGTATTCCTTCTATTTAGAAATATTGGGTACAAGCGTGACGACTACCCATAGCAAGCCACAGGGGGCAGATCTCCAGCTACCCCCCGTGGCAAGACCATGGAGAGTACAGAAGGTACTCCACCTTCTGTATTCTCCTGTCATTCTGTGCACCTCTTTGCCGCTACTGGATCAAATGTATGAAATCAAAGATCAACACACAGTCACAGATTACAGCCCCCGTTCTAAAAGAGTGTGAGCAGGACTAAGGGTAAAGGCCCCTTTGCTCGTGACCAGGAGTCATTGCCACGATGAGGCGGGTGCTCGAACAAATCGTGCACCAAATCCTCTGAATCCCCGTGAAAATGGTATGAATCGTCTTAACAGTAAGGGCGCAAAACCGTTGTAACAGTTCTCAGACAGCAAGATTGTGAAACTGGGGAAGGTACACACTCGACCACCAGCTCAAAGATAGCACTAAAAAAGATTTTTTACAACACAAACCTTGGTTCGTGAAAAGAGACCAGAGGTTTGTATGAAAAGAGACCCATCATCAGCATAAGTCACAATGTGACACCTGCTGGGCACTCTCAACCACAGAAGAGATTTGAACACCACACACAGCAAAGAACTCAATATGCTGCCCTGGGGACAACCCTTGGACAGCATCTTGCCTACCCCATGGCTGCCCTTATGGAGCAGCACATTCCGATCACTGAAGTAACTTTCCATGACCTGCAATTCACTCTCAATGCATTCTCTTCTTTGCAGTTAATAATGGCTGTGGATCATTGCAGATTATTAAACACCCCAGAAATATCCAGGAAGATTCTCAGGACATATTCCAATTTACTAATTGATAAATTAGTGAAATTTGTATCACGTGGAGTATGGTGTTCTCAGTGCCTTTTCCGGGGGCGAAACCCATACTGATTCTCCATCAATAATCTGTGTGAGGTTAACCTCCCATTTATACGAGGGTACAGAACCTTTACCAATAACTGGTAGTAACATCAAGGGCCTATACGTCGCAATAAAGTCGGATCCTTGTTACCACCTTAAAAAAATAGATTTACAATTCGCTTCTTCCAACAAACTAGGAAGCATCTGCCAAACAACAATTTATTGAAAACGCATTTGATAATTCTCAAGCTCACTTCATCCGAGCGAACAAGGAGCTCTGCCATTATGTCATCAAAACCTGGGGCCTTGCCTCTACCTAAACTACAGATAGCTTGGTGCACCTTGGCCTCAGTAATTTCCAATGCACCCCTGTGGAAGTGAAGTGTAGTCTTGTACAGTCTCAGTTCAACCATTTCTGAGATGTGTGGTTAATTGAAACCCAACCACCAAAGAACACAGGTATTCATGATCTAGTATTCAAATCCATATAAAAATGATGTGCCATATAAGCCTTTACTAGGAATTGAACGCTAGAACTCTCGGCTTCCAAATCAGTTGACTTGGAAGCACACATTCACCACTAGACCAACCCGGTTGGTTACCACATAGGGCTGTCAATATTGGAAAGTGTTAATTAAAATATATATATATATATATATATATATATAAAATATGATTAACATCTTAAGCTAGTATAATATCTTTGTGTATTCATCAATCTGTTATTTGAACTGGGATAGAAAAGGGGTCTGAATATGAATTAGAGATATAATAAATATTACTTATAAAAGATTAGCTTGACTTCAAAATGTGATAGTCATAGATATGCATGCTGTAGAGGAATAAAATAAAAATAGAATAGAAGAAATAAACAGAATAAGGATAAAATAAACAGATAGATAGTAGTTTAACATTCCATTTATAGAATTCCTTAAAAATTAATAAGCCTGTTTCATTGCGTGTAAATGTAAGTTAACAATAATTTTCTTAGTGTAATAAGATAAATATTGTAAGAATACTAACGTAAAGAAGGCATAATTATTAGTAAAACACATCACTATCACAGTGGTGCATGTAGTATGCTCTTATTTCTTCTGTATATCATATACAGAAATATAAATTTCATTTGCAGTTGTTAATGTTCTAATGTTATCTATTGCTCTGTTTCAGTGCTGTGTTCACTTGGACCAATCTTCTCGTCGTCGTAGTTGAATTAGATGGTAATGAGAGTGAGGCTCTTGATTTAGTGCCTCTCGTAACATCAGCAGTACATCATTTAATAGTTGGTGTCGCAGTTGTCGTTGATCCAGGAGTAGTACCAATTAATTCTCGTGGTGAGAAACAACGAATGCATCTACGAGATGGCTTTTTAGCCGATCAGCTTGATCCAATTTATGTTGCTTACAATATGTAAAGCATTAGAACAAATGAAGTGCCATCGTATTATGATCAAATTGTATTTCATTATTTGTTATATTTATATTATTATTATTATATTATTATAGTTACAGTTATGTATAGAAACTTGTGATTAAGTATTTTTTTTTAGTGATTATTGTAACCAGTATAACAATTAATAATAAAAATAAAAATTAAACTATTAAGAAATCAATATGAAAGAAAATGGTGATAATGTTAATTTTTTTAAGTGATAAGAGAGAACATAGCCACAGTTTCATGAATTTCACTTTTTTTTAATTAAAAAAAGATAACATAATGACTGTTGCCCACTATATATTAAATTATAGCAAATAAATATTTCATTAATTTTTAAGGTATAAAAAAGCATATTGCTAATTACATTATATAAACAGCATTATTTGAACATATTAAAAAAACTGAATGTGTATTTATTTATATATTCAGTTTATAATGGTAATAATAAATTAAGATAGGATTAATAATTATTACTATTATTAAAAGTAATTATTATTAGTTTTTATCATTATTTAGACAGTGTAAAAGTTTACATTTGTATATGTATTGTGTACAGTAAGTAAATAAATAATTTGTGTTATGTAAATAAATTTAAAAAAATAAAATTGTTAATGTATGTATTCATTTAGTTAATATTTGTTAGGTATATTATTTAAAATAAACTAATCGTAAACTAATAATAAAATTATTTTATTATTAAAACTTAATTATTATTCATTTTATTGTCATTAAAAACAAATATTTTTTAAAAATATATATTACATCATAAATATAAATTTTGAAAATTAATAAAAATATTATTTATTGTTTCCTTTCAAAAAAATTACTTGTTCTTTTTAATTTTTTTTTTACTTGATGTAATGTACCTTACTGAAACTCATTTACATTTATGTAAGTACTTTCATGTTGTTTTTCTTCCTGCTTAATTTCTGATTATCCATTTTATGGTTACGTATAAATACATTTTACTA
Source organism: Lycorma delicatula (assembly GCF_047948215.1). Classification (NCBI taxonomy): domain Eukaryota; kingdom Metazoa; phylum Arthropoda; class Insecta; order Hemiptera; family Fulgoridae; genus Lycorma; species Lycorma delicatula. The sequence goes on from NC_134462.1 coordinate 130,868,000, forward strand.
CTTTCTTCCTGTATTATACATGATTTAAAATTAAAACATTCTCCTTTTATTCAAAAAATGTTTTTTCATAACAAAGTTTTATTTTGAAGGATTAACTTCTGCATCTAGCCTATTTAATATAATACACTTTTTTATAGTTACTATACCGGGCGTAGTATTTACTGCAGTTTATGTATTGATTCCACGTTACTGTGATTTCATCCACTGTATATACTGTGCTTTACCATTCTTTATAGGTATTTGGTAATTTTTAATCCACAATGGGAATTATGTTGCGTGTTTGAAATTATTTTGAGTATGCTCAGTTATGATTCAACCCTTGTCAAAAGTAGAAAAAACCTCAGAAAGTAGGGCAGCATCATATATAGTGTGCAATAGCTCTGTAAAATTGACAATATGCAGTATACTTTGTGATCTCCACAAAATATTTTAATTATTATGCAAATAAAATTTCAGTTTCACTAAAAATGTCACTGGAATCTTAATTAATAGTTATAAATATCTTACATGATATCTACGTGTTGATTTAAATATTTATATTTGATTAGAACCTGTAAATGTGTGATTTTTTTTTCAATTTGCATTACTTGTTTTGCCGATAAGCATATCCCTGCAGTAATTATTTTTATTTCTTTTTAGTCTCCTTTTTATTTTTTATATTGTAGTATGTCCTTTCTTTTGGCTTCCTTCAATTAATTGAATTAATATTCAAATAATAATCCCATTGCTTTCAGAAATTATCATATGTATAATTATTCTTTTATTACTTTTTTAATTTCTGAATAAATATTGTATGAAATGTATTTGTTTTAGTTATTTAATGAATACCTTTTTTGTTTATGTTTTTGAAAATTTAGAAATGTCTTCTCTTTCAAAATTTACATTACAAAAATTAATATAAAATTATTTTTTTTATGCTTTAAATGAAAATTGAGATTATTAGGAAAATCTATTAAAAAAAAAAAATATATTATTTTAATAACTTAATGTGAAGAACTTTAATAACTTTAATGTGAAGAAAATGTTATTATTTTGAAGGTTTACGTAATTTATTTATAATATTAAAATAATTCCTTTGCGAGTTATGCGATTTACTGTTAATATATTTTCATTCATTTTTGCCATCTATGACATAACAAATTTGTGTGTTAATGCTTTTAATATTTTACAATAAAATTCATTTTTTTAGTTATATTTTTAATGAAAAAAATATCAGAAAAAAATAATTTTATCAGACGACAAACATAAAAGCAAGAAAAAATCCAGTGTAGAGGTGGCAATAAAAAACTACCATAAGTAAATATTTTATAAGTAAAATAAAAATAAATAAATTTTATAAGTAAAATACCATATTATAAGTAAATATTTTCTAACTTGCCAGCATAGTAGGATGATGAAATTATTCATCGCTGGGTTCCTTTTTATTGGCAATATTTTTTGTGTACTATTGTTTATATTTCATTGCATGTGAAGTTTTTTTTGCAGTGGAATGTATTTGACATGTTATTGACAAGGAAGAAAGAATACTGATTATTTTTATATTTGTATAAAATTCTTAATCCTCTTGTTCATCATTTTTCTATATGCTCAAAAGCCTTTTTTCTGATTTTACTATACCATTAGAATATAATTTAAAGAAAAATATATTCTGTATGAGCATGCTTTTTAGTAATAGGATGACTCTGTCAATTTATGTTTAACAGCTGATAAATTACCCTTCCAGTTGAGAAAGAGCTATTCTGACAGGTGGACACTTTAAAATGAATTTTTGTAGCCTACATCTGCAACAATAATTATTTATGTTTATTTATGCATGTTAAACATTAAATTTCTTTCTTTATAGTGAATTTCTTTGATAGTTGTTATTATTTGTGATAAGTTAAATTCATTTTTTTTAAATACGATAATTTTTCTTTTATTTAAAAAAAAAATCAGAATAAAAATGTATAAATTGTTTGGTTGTGTGCAATAAAATTAATTGTAATTTAAGAGAATTCTCAACATATATATCAATAAATTTTCATTGTGAATACATATATATATATATTTTACTTAGATTATAATATTTTTTTTTTAATTTAATTTTACAAAGCTTTCTGCTCTTTTGAAGGTATTGGAATGACCTTTGATAATAATAACCTTCATAATAATATTGAGTAAATCAAAAGTCTGGCAATGCTTAAAATAAACATTTAAATCATTTTATTATTTCATAAAAATTTTTTTTAGTTTTATTATTTGTGTATATTGTAAATTAAATTATGATTTACGTAGTATACATACATTTAAATGTATAAATGGTTTGTATTATTTAATAAATAATGTATTGTATTATTTACTGAACAGCCATGTGTTCTTTTGCTAATATTCTTTTTTTTTCTAATTTGCAGCAGAGGAATGGAAATTTTTAATGTTATAATGATATAATTTACTTTAAATTTAGTTGTTTTATATACTATTTACAAATAACTGAATAAACAATTTTTAATACCCTGTAAAAGAGTATTTATGTTAACTATATTCTGCAGCAGCCATTTAAAAAAGATCACTCACAGTTTTAGAACACCAACTGGTTTAATGTTAAAGTTTGGGTCTGTTTCTAAATTTAGAATGATACATTGTACTGAGATTTACATTTGTCAACTTATCTGGAAATCTCAAAGGCTGTGATCGATAAGGTGTGTTTATGTGTGGTTGTATTGGTTATATGTGGTTGTATTAAAATTACACTGTAATTTTTATAACATAGTATATCCCCAGTAGTCTAAACATTTTTAGAATTCTGCCTAGGTTTTAAAAATATATATTTACACTCAGGTATTGTATATTTTCATTTAAATGTTATATTAATTTGTAATTACAAAAAATACTTTATGCACATGACATATTTTAATATTATGTCATGTCTAAGGTAATCCTTAGTAACAGCGGTTCATATTATTAACATCACCCCTCCAGTTTCATTTAATGTTGTGTAAATATTTATTATTCAAGTAGAACACAGACATATATAGAAAATAAATAATGACTGGCCATCCAAAATAATTAAAACAGCTATGAAAGCCATCTCAAAAGCAAGTGCAGCAGCTATACCTTGGATATAAATTTTTCTATACACTCCGTAATTCAACTTTCTACAGTCTGACAAAGTTTCAACCTCAGTAAACTAATAGGATATTACTATGTGAAGTTTGAAGAAGAAAAAAGATTTTTGTTACTTACATTAAATTTCAGATTTGGCAAAGTAATTTTATCTTATTTAAAAATAATATGGAAAATATGTTTCTCTGCTGCAATCAGAATTATTTTACTTTTATTTAACATTCCTTTTTATTATTAAGTGAAACTGAAAATGAAATTAAAAAAAATATTATAAATGGATTGCTTGTTGTTTTTTTTTTTGTTTTGGTTATCTCTTTCAATGCCATAAAAATTTGGTAGCCTAGTAAATAAGGGTCTCTTGTTTATTGGATAGCAGGATAAAAAAAAATTCTCATTTAAAATAACATTGGAGGAGTGGAATACATATCTAAATACAGAGTTAATTTTTATCAATCTCAGGCAGATGTATGTTTACACAGTTAATTTGCTGCTGCCATCACATCCTTTCAGTAAAGTAGGTATTTTCTTGGTGTTGCGTCGCTTCCTTGCAGCAGAAGAGTGAACTATTCTTGTATCAGGTAGTATTAGGTTAGTGTGCTATGAGCAACCATACTATACGGCCGAGTTACCAACTAATGTATCAATATTCTTTTATTAGTAAAGTTATTAGTATCATAGTATGTTCAATTCAAGTGTTTTTATTCTACAGTCCACTTTATATTAACTTCAACTATCAACACAATACACTTGGGAAAAATGAAATTTCCCTCCTTCCAATTTTTCTTTTTGAAATTTTATAGAAAACTTTGGTATTTATTTAATTTTTTAATATTTTATTATAAAGCATTTTCAAGGAATTATTATAAGAATTATTATAATTATCAAAACTTTTCTTGTAATTCATTGGAGTTATTTGTTGAGGTACCCGTTCATAAGGTATAACTTACTGTAAGAAAATAAATTTTCCCTGCCTTCAACTTTTCATCCGTCTTATTAAATTTGGCTTTTTTTCATTTTAATTGTTTTTCATAATGTTCTTGCGATTCATAGGATAAGACATTTACAGTTAGATAACACATTTACAAATCAAGAGCACCAAGTTACCAATAATTTAAAAAGTATATATTTTTACAAATTAATTATGTACTCTTATCAAAAAGCATCTAACATTTTTTACAGATTAAATGTCATGTACATAAATCACTAGAAGAAACCTCTGGCTCATAAATTAATGCTCATTTTCACATATTCTACCTTAAGCAAAGCAAATAAAAAAATTACTTAAGAAATTGTGTATATTTTCATTAATCTAAAAATTACAGAAACAATTTCAATGAGAAAAATCTTTAATTAAACTTGCTGCTTTCAACTTATTTCTAGCTATAATATGAAATTTCCTTTTATTCACAGGTACAAAATATCTCTTACCTTAAGAGTAAGATTTATTATACTCTTATTCTTCATATCATATCTATTACTCTTAAGAGTAAGAGATATTTTCACTCTCAAAATAGAACAAATAAAAGTTCATAACTGTTTATATATACTAGGCTGGGGTTAAAAGTCTGGGCCTAACACAGAGATTGCATTAGTACGCTAACTTCTTGACAGTGTTGCATGATTTCATTCTTCATTAGTTTACTGTAAGAGTTTCAAGATGCTGCATCACTTTAGTATAATATTTACAGTCTGAAAGGGGAAAATTAGGGTGTTTTTTTTGGAAAATGGAAAAACTGGAAATTCATGCAGTAATTAAATATATTTTTCTGAAAGGCTTAATGCAAAATAAATTAAAGAAGAGCTTGATATGACATTGGGAGACCCATCTCCATCAAATATAACAGTTAAATGCTAATTCACAGTTTAAAACGGTCGAACATACAGTAGCAATGAACCACGCAGTGGATGCCCTTCTAAAGTTACTATACCAGAAATTATAGAAAAAGCGCATAAAATTGTTTTGACAGATCAACGAGTGACAGTGAACAAGTTAGCAGAGTCTATAGACATGTCAACAGAACATGTGCACAATATTTTGCGTGAACAAGCTATGCACTAGATGCAGTAGACCAAAAATGGCACTAAAAAACATTTCAAGAAATTGTCTCGAGCTATTTCAGTGCAATCTAGAAGATTTTTACTTTGATTTATGGTAGTTGAGCGTTGGGTTGATCACTACACTCCCAAAACAAAACAGCAATAAAGTGGGTTGAAAAAGGTCAACCTGCTTCAAAAAAAGCGAAAACAACTTTATCTCTAAACAAAGTTATGGCAGCAATTTTTTGGGATGCATATGGAAAAATTTTCATTGATTATCTTAAAAAGGGATGAAACAATAAATGGCAAATATTATACAACCCTATTGCAGCATCTCAGCAATGAAATTAAGGAAAACTGACTGCATTTCGAAAAAAGTGCTTTCCCATAAATACAATGCTCCAGCTCACACTTTAGTCATTGCAATGGCAAAACTATGTATTTACTGATCTGGCACCCAATATCTCTTCTTGTTCTAACCTAAACAAATGGCTTGGAGAGAAGAGATTTTCAACTAGTAAAGAAGTTATTGCTGCTGTAGATAGTTATTTTGAGGAGTTTGATAAATCAACTTGCAGAACTGGCATATGAGCACTGTTGTAGTATGTTGGTCTAAGTATTTAGATCTTAATGGTGACTATTTTGAAAAATAAATCAAAATGTACCCAGAAAAATGTTGTTTTCTTATCCAGGAATGGAACTTTACACCCTCCCCTCTTTACTCTGGGTTTCTGTCTTTTTGCTAGTATTTGCCACATTAAAATGTTAAACTATTTTGTGGTTGGCTTAAGAGTGACTGTAACCTTTCCAGAAAAAATTGACAGTTTCTTATAATTATTTGTACATTAATGTTGTATTTATATTAATATTATTTTCTATCACAAGATGCGGTTTTTACTTCATTCTTTATTTTACATATATGTTATTTAAAGTGCAGGTGAATAGCCATTAACCTGTTCCAGATGTTTAATTCCATCAGTATCTTCAGCTTAAGCTTACAGTGAAAGACAGGTATAAGTAGGAACAATGCAATCAATCTTCAAGTGTCATCTCCTGACACTCTTCCAAGTAAAAAAAGTATCATCACTCAAGTCTCAAAAAGTAAGCCTTAATGACCCTAAAACTTCACGTCGGGGGTGATCACCTGTGACATGATATGGATGAATGACTATGACCCAGACTAAAAAGCAATCTTTTGCAGTGGAAAAGCCCATACTCATAGACCAAAGAAAGCAGTGCAGTATCATGTGGGCAAGAGGTATAGATTTCTTTTTAATTTGCAACGTTTGTACTGTGACTCCTTTAAATTTAAACTGCCAATTCTGTAAGTTCTAATGTAATGTTCTGAGGCATCTAAGGAAGACATTTAGCGCAAACCTAAATTGATGTAAATGCATTTTCAATCTAGGTACATCAAAAATTTTCCTGTCCAATTAGCATGTAAAGTACACAAGAATTTTTTGCTGTAACATGACATGCTTCACATCTCTTACCACCAAATTTCGCCACTTCTTCCTCTCTTCAAGATGAAGCTTAAGCAGAAGAATTGCCATTTTGACTGTAAATTAGACTTCCTCAGAGCATTACAAAAATAGCAGAATTATATATTACATGAATTAATATAAGATAATTGGTAGTAAAATTTAAATTAAGTTTTTTGTTAGTCTAATCTCACAAGCTTTTAATTGTATTGTTTTAAGTAAACAAAAAAAATATTGCAACGACTATGTTTGGTTAGTACAACGTGTTGTAAACACGATTAACTTTAGGAGGTATGTTATTGCGGGAATGAAGTTCAATTTTTTGTTCTGTCGTTTAACTGTTTAATTTAGAAATTCTCTAACAATCACAGAAAAATTTATGAATAACGATAATTTAATACTGCTAAGATAAGAACCCCTTTGTGGAAATGAGAAAGACATAATGTCTATTAATTAAACAAATACTTGAAATTAGAAATTTTCACAAAACTTCCTGAATTTGACACAATCTTAATAAAAAAGAGTCCATGACTTTTTAAATTCAGAAAAATTATAACATACATTTTTAAACAAGATAAATACATGGCATCAGATTAATAGATAAATAACACATTATTCAAATTCTCTGTAATCTTAATATCTCTTATTAATACAACATCAAATAATTTTATTTTTTTTAGTAATGGTAGTTTTGAAATTAAGTTTATAAACCTGAAGGTAACATCAAATGGCTGTGGAAAACTATTTATTTATTAATTAAATTATGAATTTATTAAATTTATTCATTATGTTGCAGATGAATTTCTCAAAAAATTGTTTTATTCACTCTGGGAAAAATTGACATAAAATTAATATGGATTAGAGTAAAAATATTCATTCGTTACTTGAAACAATTGTTTGAAAAATACGGACTCTTTACATTGCACTGGGATCGAGATATATGAATTAAATCATACCATAAATTTTTTCTAAATATGTCAATTCCTGCCTCACCTAGCGAGTCTATATTTTTCTCTATCCCTGCCTCACCTAGCGAGTCTATATTTTGTAACATTCTTCGTTTCAAGTAACTAATATTTATTGGTAATATGAATTAAATCTGACCATAAATCTCTGCCTCACCTAGCAAGTCTATATTTTGTAAATATTCGTAGTTTCAAGTAACTAATTTATATTGGTATTATGAATTAAATCTGACCATAATTTTTTTCTAAATATCTCGATCCCAGCCAAACCTACCTTGCAAACATTATTCGTTTCAAGTAACTAAAATGTATTAGTAATATGAGTAAAATCAGACCATAAATTTTTTCTAAATATCTCGATCCCAGCTGACGTGGTCCCGGCGGGACCACGTCGCACAGTTCGAACTCCGGAGAACATGGAACGTGTAAGACAGGCTGTTTTAACTAGTCCAAGACGTTCAGTTTGTAGACATTCTGCAGCACTACGAATATCCAATAGTTCAGTGCGGCGAATTCTACACCGAGATTTAGGTTTTCACCCTTTTAAAATGTCAGTTGTGCAGAAGTTAATAGAGGGCGACTACCCACATCGTGCAGCTTTTGCTGAAGTGATGCTCCAAATTTTGGAAGATGAGCCCAATGCGATTTTGATAATGAGCGACGAGGCTCATTTTCATCTCAATGGTGTTGTGAATCGTCAAAACTTCCGATACTGGGCCTGTGAAAATCCACGCACTTTACATGAATTACCATTACACAGCCCCAAAGTTACGATGTGGTGCGGCGTCGGGAAATTTGGTATCGTGGGGACCTACTTTTTTAAGGAAAACGGGAACACTGTAACCGTAACAGCTGAACGTTACGTAAATATGGTGAAAACATTCTTGAAAACTGAGCTGAGACGACGACGAATCAATCTGCCAGATGTTTATTTTCAACAGGATGGTGCTACGGCCCATACTACCCGAGTGTCGATGGCTGCTGTTAAGACAAATGTTCCCTAATCGCGTTATCTCCAGATTCGGTGATCTGCATTGGCCCCCTTACTCACCAGACCTTTCGATGTGTGATTTTTTCTTGTAGGGGTATTTAAAGTCTTTGGTGTATGAAACCAAACCTCGTACATTAGCCGAACTGCGACAAGCGATAGAGCAGAACATCGCTCAGATCGATCGTCAACTATTGGAGAGAGTGGAGGCTAACTTCAGAGAGCGTCTCCACATTTGTCAGCGTGAAAATGAACACCATCTTAACGATATTATTTTTCGTACATAGGTAAGCCAAACTGCATATTCTCAGAAACTTATTTCTGCCAATAAATTATTTTTTAACCTTAAAATAGTGGAGTGTCGTTAATTTGTAAAACGTCCGTTTTCCGTAGCGGACCCTTATCTTAGTATTATCAGTTAATTCCATACATAAATACATTTTTTTTTGATAATCTCGATTCCAGCTTCTCCTAGCGAGTCCATATTTTGCAGACATTCTTTGTTTAAAGTAACTAACATTTGTTGGTAATAGAAGTTCAAGTGAACCATATATAAAATTATTCGAAATATCTCAATCCCAGCTTCACTTACCGAGTCTATATTTTGCAGAACTTCTTCGTTTCAGGAAACTAATATATCTTAGCAATATATGTTAATTCCATAGATAAATAAGGATGCTGGGGGTAAAAAGCAGACCAAATGATAAAGAAAGAATGGGTTACAGAGGTGATGCTGGATAAAATGGATGAGAGAAAAAAGTGGAAGAAGGTCAGAACAGAAGAGAGTAAGAAGATGTACAGGAAACTAAATAATGAATTAAGAAGAGAGACAGAAAGGGGGTGGCAAACATGGTTGATGGAGAGGTGTGAAGATATTCAGAAATTGGAAAGGGTAGCGAAGTTTGAAGAGATGTATAGAGTAGTTACAGAACTGGTATTTAAAAAGGGAAAAGATAAAACTAGAATGGAAATAGTGACAGAAGATGGGGCGCTGGTTGATGGGAAGAATGAGGTTCTAGGTAGATGGAAACGATATGTGGATGGACTTACGAAGTAGATAAGAGACCAGAAATTCTAAGAATTGAAGATGAATAAGAAGTATGTGAGGAGGAGAAAGTTTTATTACATTATGGAGGGTGAGGTAGAAAAAGCCTTTAAGGAAATGAAGAACAGAAAAGCATGTGGAGTCGATGAAGTACCAGCTGAGCTATGGAAAGGTTTAGGGGAAGAGAATTAGGGATATCACAAGCCTGAGTAATTTGATATATGAGAGTAGTGACTGGCTGGAAGATTTCATGACTACTATTATGGTCCCAGTTTAAAAGAAGAGTAATACATTGAAATGTGAGGAATATAGAACCACTAGCCTTATATCGCATGCAGCTAAGATACTACTAAGAGTGGTGAATGGGAGACTATGGAAGACTAGAGAGATTAATTGGGGAAGAGCAGTTTGGTTTTAGATGGGGGAAGGGAACAAGGGATGCAGTAGGGTAAGTAAGAGTGATCGGAGAAAGATATATTGAAAAGCAAAGATATATGTGGTCTTCATAGATCTGGAGAAGGCATTTGACAGGGTGGTATGGGATAAATTGCTGAGAATCGTAGAGGAAAAAGGAGTTGCTTGGAGAGAAAGAAGATTAATAAGAAATCTGTACTTGTCAGAAGGTAAAGATAAAAATTGGGAATGAGTTATCTGAGGTAAGCAGACTTACCTCAGGTTGGCAGAGAGTGAATGCATGATGAATGAAATGTTGAGAAGACTAAATCAACCTCGAGGAGTATGGGATGAAGATAAACACAAAGACAAAAAGCATGATAATTAGCAAATCAACCAAAAGGGCAACGATTAGGATTGGGGGAAATACAGTTGAGCAAGTGGCATCCTTCAAGTACCTAGGGTGCATCATTAAGGAAGATATGAACTGTGATCACGAAGTTAAAGTACAAATTGCTAGAGCAAAGGAAGCATTCAGGAAAATGAGGAGAGTGCTATGAAGCAAACTAGATCTGCGACTAAGGAAAACTTGCGAAATGTTTTGTGTGGAGTGTGGCCCTTTATGGGGCAGAGACATGGACTATTACAAAGAGTAGATTGGAGGCCTTTGAAATGCGGGTTTGGAGGAGGATGGAGAAGATCAGCTGGACGGAGAGAGTTCGGAATGAGGAGGTGCTTCATGAGGAGGTGGAAAAAGAGAGGGCGATTATTGAAATAATAAAAAGAAAAAATACAGTTGGTTGGGACACTAGCTGAGACATGACTGCTTGTTGGTGGTGGCATTGAAAGGATTTATAACTGGGAGGAAAACAAGAGGTCGGAGATGAATGAAAATGATAGACAATATGAAAAGGGAAGGAAGTTACTATAAAATGAAACGGATAGCACAGAATCGAGCAGAATGGAGGGCCATGTGAAAACCTGCATTTGGGCAGAAAACTTACTTAGTTATGTATGAATCAAATAACAAAGGAGATTATTACAAATTGATGGATTCTAAAAAGTACACGTAATGGTTACAGGAGAAGTGTGTTCCCAACTTGCACCTCTGTCAGTTGTACTAGATAACGCATCATATCTCAACGTTCTGCTACAAGAGCAGCCAAATTCTAACTCTTTAAAAAGTGATGTGATAAAATGGTTTGCCGAACAATGAATTATTCATTATTCTCCTGCTATGACAAGACTAGATTATGTATTATAAAATTACACAAAGAAAATCAAAAGAAATTTTTAACAGAAGACATTTTCAAAAATTATGGTCATACAGTTCCATGGTTGCTACCTTATCACCCTGACTTAAATTTCATTAATATGATTTGGAGTCAAGTGAAAGGGCAAACAGCTCAAAGAAATATAACTTTTAACATGTCGGACATTCTTAAGTTAGCTGAAGAGTAATTTCATAAAGTGTCTGAAGCTGAATGGAGCAAAGTCTGCAAGAATGTTGTTAATGTTAAAAAAAAAAAATACATTGAAGATGGACATTTATATGATGTGCACATTGACAATTTCGTGATAAATGTGAATTCAGAATCCGACCCAAGCTCTTTAGAATCTACTAGCGACTGCGACTTCAGAAAATGCAAGTTAAAGCAATAAAGTGAGTAGAAATAATAATTATTTAAAGTACTTTAAAATAATAATATTAATTGCGATACTAAATTAGTTTTAATTAAATAGCATCGTATGTATTTGTGGTTATAAATATCATCTATATTAAACTGACAGTGTTTTCGGTCGGCCTAGTACTGTGCCAAATGTTTGCTGAATGCTAGTAGTTTTTTGTGCCAACTTACATCCTGATAGTTCTAGCAGAAACTGTCTGGATGCTTAATGCAACTGTGTGGCATTTTTATTAAAAAGTTCACTACAATACATTCACGAACGTGTATTACAAAATTTTATACACACATGTCCATTGACTTTACAAAGAAAAATGAAATAACAGATTGGTAGGAAAAGTAGTTGCACCACTAAATGTTGCACACACGCAAGAGCTTGCACTTGAATGATGTAGTTGAGATTTTTCTTAGCCAGCATGACACATTGTTTATTGTTTACAGAATTATATCCAGCAATGAGTCACCAAAACAAAATTCGACACGCTGTGCAATGTGTGACATAATTAAATTTATAAAAACATTTGACATGAATCATAAAAAAAGCCGTTTCAAGATGTTGGTTGTAGTTCCCACGATATTGTTATTTATTATGGAATAAGGACCATAGCAACCTAAAATAATATAGTTATATTATTATAACACCACAACAGAAGAAACTTGCCTAAATAGCAACAGTTCACAGTTGCTTAAATTGTAATGGTTCAATTTGTGGATCTGGGGTTTAAATAATTTTGAGAAGTTTGGTAGCCTCTTAAAGTTTGGGGGATATTTTTTTTCCTTTCTTAGCAATGAATTGCCTTTTATTCAATGCCGACTCAAAGTCATTCCATATTGTTATCTGGCTTATGGACTGATTAAGTTTTATTGAAAATTATTTTATGCATGTTTATCATTTGTAATCATTTTAATTATTGTGTAAATAATACTATATATTTCATTTTTCATGGCTGTTTAACAGTTCAAATAAATTATAATTTATTTAGCAACTTAACTAATGCAATAAATAAAATAAGTAATGCATTGAACTTGAATTGTTCATGCACTTGTAAAAGATGAAGGGCAACTCCAAAAAAATTTTTAACTTTCATATTTGGAATCAGTGCCCAAAAATATAAAACATTCACCAAATATTGGCCATAACAAAATCATTGTTGACCAGTGTTATTGAAAAAATTGAATGTTTAGAAATTTTCAAAGGAAGTTAACTTGAATGAATTATATTCAATAATTAATGAATTCATTTCCTCTTAGAATGGGTTAGTATTATTTATTATATTGTATTATTATATTATATGGTTTTTGTGTTGCATGTTATAATTCTATTTTTTTGCTTCATTGAAATTTTTAACTGATTTTCTTGTTACAAATAATCATTTTAACATATGTATACTCATGATTTTGTCTAGAAAGAAGTTGGAATGGTTATTGCTGAAATATATTACCTGTGAAACATTAAACTGGACTTTAGAGATTATAATTACTATAAATTAAGTTGTTGAATAGTGTAGTATTGAAGTCTTTTGAGAAGGCTTCATTTACATATTAATGGTAGTATATATATACTATACTATTATATAAATACTACTATATAGATCCAATAATAAATGTTCCACAATTTCCAACGTACCTAAGGCACTGAATAATTGAGTCTGTGAATTAAGGTAAAATATCAGTGGTCAAAGCTATATTAAATGAATCGTTTCAAGTAGATCATCAAGTTAAATTTTGCTTGTAGTTCCCATGATATTGTTATTTACTGCGGGATAAGGACCATAGTAACCTAAGCCATTTAAAATAAATTGGATATATTATTATAATCACACAACAGAAGAAGCTATTATCTAAATAGCAACAGTTCACAGTTGCTTAAATTGTAATGGTGCACTTTGTGTGGGGTTTAAACAAATTTGAGAATTTTGGTACCTTTTAAAGTTTTTAAAGTTTCATTTTTTGTTAATATCACTTAATAGGGCCCTTCAGCCCCTGTCACGAAGTGGTCCAATTAGTCAGAAAGAAATAAAACACATATACGAATAGACAAAAATATGTAATAAAAATTGGTCACCAATTGAGTATAAATAAATTGAAAAGTAATAACAATAAAAATGCAGTAATCTCAGTGCTATAAGACTACAAAGCCATAAATTAATAAAAGAATAATCTTTAATTTGAATGTACTTCAAATAAAGGAAAAAAGCTTAAAAATAGAATTAAATGCACAGCAGATTATACATTTCATAAAATAAAAATTTTTAAATACAAGCCACAACTATACATAGAAAAGATCCTAGTATGTGAATCATAAGATACAACATGAATCTTGTCTGAAAAAATTTTAAATGATAAAACGGTGAACAAATTTTTAAATTAAAAAAAATCAGATTCTTAGAAATAGGTACTAAAAAATCATCATCATTCTTATTGTAAATTATGCATATTGCTGAACAGTAAAAAAATGATTTTTGGATTTTTAGTTTTGTCATACACATCACACCGTACCACAAACACAAACTATTGTTTGTGTTTGTGGTATGGTGGCTATTTCCTACTACTTCAACAGACATATGAACCAACTAATAAACTGCTCTTTATGTTTATAAAGAGCAGTTTATTAGAAAACGTTGAAAAATTTTACATTTATATTTTAACCTTAACATCACATGGGATTTCATGCATAAAATAATTTTCAATAAAACTTAACCATTCCATAAGCCAGATAACAAAACGGAATGACTTTGAGCCTGCAATAAATAAAAACCAACTCATTGCTAAGAAAGGATAAAAAATATCCCTAAAAACTTTAAAAGGTACCAAAATTCTCAAATTTGTTTAAACCCCACACAAAGTGCACCATTACAATTTAAGCAACTGTGAACTGTTGCTATTTAGATAATAGCTTCTTCTGTTGTGTGATTATAATAATATATCCAATTTATTTTAAATGGCTTAGGTTACTATGGTCCTTATCCCGCAGTAAATAACAATATCATGGGAACTACAAGCAAAATTTAACTTGATGATCTACTTGAAACGATTCATTTAATATAGCTTTGACCACTGATATTTTACCTTAATTCACAGACTCAATTATTCAGTGCCTTAGGTATGTTGGAAATTGTGGAACATTTATTATTGGATCTATATAGTAGTATTTATATAATAGTATAGTATATATATACTACCATTAATATGTAAATGAAGCCTTCTCAAAAGACTTCAATACTACACTATTCAACAACTTAATTTATAGTAATTATAATCTCTAAAGTCCAGTTTAATGTTTCACAGGTAATATATTTCAGCAATAACCATTCCAACTTCTTTCTAGACAAAATCAGGAGTATACATATGTTAAAATGATTATTTGTAACAAGAAAATCAGTTAAAAATTTCAATGAAGCAAAAAAATAGAATTATAACATGCAACATGAAGAACAGCTGAATATTGATTTGTAATCAAGAATTACCTTAAACCTGATTGATATTTAAATATTTATTTTAAAAAACGATAGAGGAACCGGAACTGTTATGATAATTTTTTTTTATTTCTAGTTACTTAGGAAGAAATTGTACTTTGAAAAAATAAATCAATAAAATAATTATAATCAGATATATATATGTCATTTGCCGTAAACAAAAGATTGAATGCGACAAGATACGAGATGCATGTCCCACAAAATAGCATTGGCATTCTCAAGAAAAAAGCATTTCATGCCGGGCTTAGTAAGGAAAGTGAGGACTGAAACAATTGCCCATCATCAACTACACAGAGTAGGCCAAGCCCACTAAAACGCAGAAAATCTTTCAGCTCTACAAGCAACACCTTCACTCCGTTCACCACTGGGACTGGTCGTGTATGAAAATCATTATTCTTAATGAAATAGAAAGAAATTGTACCTTTTACCTCTTTTATGCTTTATATGCATCAGTACATTGTGATTGCGACAGATTATGTAATTCAATAACTGAAGATAAGACTTCTGCTAGGTCAAAGAAAATTATTCACGAAATGTACCTCACAGTTGGGAACAGTAACATCATGTGTTTCATCGACTACTCTTTTACCTATTACCTATTAAATGAATGAACATGTAATTAGATTACGCATAGCTGATTGGTGTTAGCACATTATATACTTTGCTTTGCCTTACTAAAAATGTAATTAATTCTTGTATTCTAATATCATTGTAGATGTAAAATAGTTAATAAAAATTATTTGTTTTAAATAATTAAAACATTTCTCCTGACATTAGGTATTCGTGTGTGATCCTCGTATGTCACAACCGCAACCGGCAGAGGACAACTTCCTCACGACGAGAGTTTCTGCAAGAGGAGCCCCATGGCAACACTTAATCCGTTGGAGTTTATTATCGACGGTAGCCATCCAGTCACTTTGCCACCTCGCTCGCAGTGATTGTTTTATATGATTGATAAAATCAAAGGTACTAACTCGGGTGGTGAAAGGAGGCTGAATACATGCTTCCTTGGCAGCAGAATCTGTTCTTTCGTTACCTAGAATTCCAACGTGGCTGGGGATCCAGCAAAAACCTACCTCCCTGTTGCGTTTATTTAACTCATAAATGTCAATGACAGGATGTTTGGAATAAAGGTTTTCCAATGTCTGGAGAGCACTGTACGAGTCACTGCAAATAAGAATGCTCCTATATTTAGGGCCAACGATACTTAGAGCCCTATCCACAGCGAGTAGTTCTGCGGTGAACACACTCGTAACACCGGGTAGGCCAAACATATAGGACTGTTCATTGATAACAAAAGCACAACCAACGTTACCGCCATGCTTCGACCCATCAGTATATATCCCCACGCCTCGGTTCAACTTGGCGAGGAGAAACTGAAACATCTGCCAAAAAACAATAGGTGGCGTGGAACGCTTATATTATGTTGTAAGATCAAACGTAAAATTTACATGGTGTATTCTCCACGGGGGGTTCGAGCACGGACATGATGGAAAGAACGAGGGAGAGTTAACACTCATATGCTGCAGCAGACGTCGTGTACGGACACCCACAGGCGCAGTACAACGTGGACGGTCCTCATACTCCCTCATATTAGGATTCTTAAGAACTGGGTCAAAAGCTGGGTGATTCGGCTGTCCGCTGAGACAGCCAAATCATACAGACATCTGTTGTTGCCTACTACAGAGCTTAAAATTATATTCAGTCAAAACTTCAATTGTCTATACTGTGTGTTGTGTTCACACAGTTATTAGTGTTTTGCTATATTTTCATAAATTCTTTATAATACTGAAGAGATTTTTTTCTCATTTTTATTTGCTACATGGCCTCTAAAAAGTTGATGGATGCTCAAATCATCCAGACAATTATTGTTACATTAGAGGTAAATGTACGCATAAATCTCAAAGAAAAACTTATTTCTGGATTGCGCACTCAGGGATCAAGATAAAATCTGGGTGCCTCATGTTATTTTTATATGATGCTCAGTAACTGAACGGTTCAACAGGAAACGACGAGCCCTGTTATTTATCATGCATTAGCTGCATGGAAGTCCTTCAGAGACATTGTTGGCTGTTGTAGGCAACAGAAAAGATGAAAACTATGTTTATGGTTAATAAGCTGTTAAAAAACTACAAATATTTAGTACGTAGGATGTCATTAAAAATTCATTTCCTACAGTCTCACCTAGACTATTTTCCTGAAAATTTGTGCTCTGTCAGTGATGAGCAAGGAGACCGTTTCCGTCAGCATCACTACCAAGGAAGATGGGACGCTAGAATGATTGATGACTGTTGTTGGTTTTTATTTAGAGAAACTGATAAAACATCGTATAAGCGAGAAAACATTTGTAAACTTATTTTAAAAACTTAGTTCCAATGATTTAATCGTTTAAAAACTCTATTGAATATATTTCAATTCATCTGTATTTGAATAACAAAAACTTAGCTGATTTGAACAAATTATAAATGAATACATAAAAATAATAACTTTTTTGAAATATTGGTATGACACTGATTATGCATTTATTGGTAAATAAATCGTATGTATCTAAAAATGCAATGTATTACACAAAATTTTATAAGTTTTGAATTCAGCACCCAATATTTGTTAAAATACCATGCCCAATTCTAGATGTGATTTTTATATTTTGCTGCATTTTAAAAATTCTATTAGACATTTACAGTACTTACTTTTTATTCAATCCAGATTTGAAACTACGGTTGATAGTCACTTTAACTAAAATTTTCTTTTATCTTCCATAACCATTTTCCGCTTTCAATATTATATTTGAGAATCGGTAACCATTTTTTTGTCACAGCTTCCATGAATTTAAAAGTACTCCCAGTACAGCACCTACAACTCAAAATCACTTGGCAAAAAGATTAGTAATGCACTTAATATGAACTGTTAATTTTTTTTTTTTTTTTTTTTTTTGTTTTGCGTAGGAGGAGGAAAAGCTCTACCAGCCACCGTCTGCGCCCGCAACAGACGGTAGTGTCGGGCTCTCACCGACTAAAAACCTCCCCCTTAGGGAGGAGGACCCTATTAGGGATTGGGATCGTGGACGCGACTTAACTAACTAATAATAAAATAATATCTACGTTGTACCTGAAAAAAAATACACAGCATATACAAAATTTAAATCTATTTTCATAAAACTTAATTTACACTGCTTATCTAAGTAATTTAATGTAAAATTTACGTTGAACCTGAAACAGAAACATACACAAAAATAGACATAAAAATTTCCTACAGGAAAGTTCCTATCAGGGGACCCTACTGGGACTAGGCATTGGGATCGCGGACGCGACTTAACTAATAATAAAATAATATCTACATTGTACCTGAAAAAACATACACAGCATATACAAAATTTATATCTATTTTCATAAAACTTAATTTACACTGCTTATCTAAGTAATTTTAATGTAAAATTTATGTTGAACCTGAAACAGAAACATACACAAAAATAGACATAAAAATTTCCTACAGGAAAGTTCCTGTCAGGGGACCCTACTGGGACTAGGCACCTACCGCGATTTTATAAGAATATTATACTATCAACTTAAAAACTACACAACTTATTTTTAACATGAAAATTTATAATATTAAACAATAATAACAAAAGTAAGTACCTTTAGTAGAAAATTATCCTACAATAAAAGGGAGCACCACAATGTAAGGAGGGCCACTTACATGGCAGCTCTCCCTTAGAATATTAAATGAACCGTTGAGTTACCTGAAACAAAAGAAAATAAGACAAATTCAATTAGCGGTTGTGAAATTAAATAGTTTTGTTTTAGTTATTTAATTCATTTCATGTATGATAGCACTTAACTTTTTCCAACAAAAATATTTATTAGGAATGATTAGGTGGTCCATTTTTACTTCTTAAATATTTAACCTGAGGTACAAGTATTTATATAGACATTTTTTACAGATATAGAATCACTAGCTAGGTAGGTACACAAGAAAAGCTATACCTTCTTCCAGACTAGATAGATACAAAGAACACTGAATTTTTTGCGGACCCCGCATCGGGTAGATATCCATTGAGAAATCATTGAAAAACACCCTTTTAATAGATCAAGGTAGAAGAAAATAAAGGAAAAAAGTTGAAGTTAGAAGGTGAGAAAGGAAGATTGCTAAACAAGACAACTCGCTCAAAAAAATTCTAAGCCCCTTTTAAGGCAGCAAGGATTCCTCTCGTACAAGATCAGAGCGCTTTACCA
The DNA here is from genome assembly GCF_047948215.1 of Lycorma delicatula. Classification (NCBI taxonomy): domain Eukaryota; kingdom Metazoa; phylum Arthropoda; class Insecta; order Hemiptera; family Fulgoridae; genus Lycorma; species Lycorma delicatula. The sequence continues at coordinate 130,887,404 of NC_134462.1, forward strand.
AGAATAAATGCAAAAACATTATTCTGAATTAAGGTTCACTGATGTAGATGGTAACAAATCTATATCGCATCCAGGAATGTGTGTTATATGAACCTACTTGGCCGAGCTAAAATTTTCAGCTAAGAATAATGTTGAATGGTAACAAAAATCGAAACAGGATATCGGTATACCACCTGATCCTTTTACTAATTTTTATATTATTTTTTTAAAATCATATTTAATATTTTTATAGAATGAAATGCATCATTTATTTTCTTATTATTTTTTACAATTTTATATAGGTTTCCACTTGCTTTGATTGCTCTGGTATTTAAAATTCATGAAATATTTATGTGCCATCTACTTTATAAGTATATTCAACAAATTTTGACAAAGAGGTGCAAGCATGGTTTCATTAAATTTTCAAGCCCCCGTCAGGCAAGAGATTCATTGTCAAAGCAATTAAAACAATAAAGGACTAAACAGAATTTCCATTATCAAAAACAAAAAAACTTGTGAAACCACTTGTAAATTTTTACACAGTATATTTTCTATTAAAATAATACGTTAAATGAAGATATTGCTTTGTTTCATCTATCAAAACCCATTCTCTATCTGTAAACATATATAAAATTCATTTTTATTATAATTAAGGAGGTATCTAAGTGAAAAGATGACCGTCACGACAATAATTTGATTCTTATTTCATTTATTTTACACATGAAATCAAACAAAATCAGTTGCTTTTCATGGCTATTCTTTACATTATAAAAGAATAATTGTCTTCTACAAAAAGAATAATTGAGTTAAATTATAAGTACATGTTGCATTTCAATTTTATTAACAATGATGAAAAAAAATCAAATGATGTACAGTTGTTAACTGATAAATACTCAAAATATTCTTGAAATATTGTAAGCCAAGAAATGTACATAATAAGTTATTAAGTTTAATTGCTGTAACAAAATTCATAAAAATTTGTATATACATATATATATAAAATTTAACATTATATGAAATTTAAATCACCTAAACACAGTAATTAGATTATTTATACTTATGTTCCAATAACCGGTTTGTGCAGTATCTTACACCTTCACTTGCTATTATATTCTATCTTATTCTTTTTAATTTATTTGTATTATTTTTGTGTAAATTATAAATATTTTATTTAATTAAATAATTATAAATTATACATTTTCACAGTACATTTATGTTCATTTTTTTGTCTTAGGACATTTGACTGGTTTTTGATGCAGCTCTTTAAGATTCCTTATTTAGTGCTAGTCGTTTCATTTTGGTATACGTTGTACCTGTACAATAGGGTATGTTGTAAACCCTAATTATGTTCGTAATATCATTTAAAATTTCACAATAACATTATAATTTATCATAAAAAAGAGATATCATTAAAACGAATAACTTTTAATGTAATAAAAATAGAATTTAATACATACTGGAGATGCAGGGTACTGCAAAAAACAGTCGGTGGAAATTAATATGGCAAGTTTAACTTATCTAATTACTGTGTTTTGGTGGTTTATATTTCAAATAAAATATTTAAAAAATAAAAGTAACTGCAGTATCAAAAGAGAAAGTTACCTATCAATGATGTAAACTGGAGTCTAAACTAATGGCCTGACCCTCTTTTTCTGTTTAGCCTCTGGAACCACCATTAGGTATTACTTCAGAGGATGGTATGTATGAATGCAAATTAAGTGTAGTTTTGTTCAGCGTCACGTCGACCACTCCTGAAGTGTGTGGTTAATTGAAACCCTACCATGAAAGAACACTAATATCCACAATCTAGTATTCAAATCCATTTAAACGTCTTTACTAGGATTTGAACCTTAGAACTCTTGACTTGCAATGACGAGTTAACCACTAGACTAGCCACAGTGGGCTAATGCCGTGATAATGGCTGTTTGAATTCACAGAGCGAGTAGCTCCATTACTTGGTTGCTCTAACTGAAGCTAAACATTACATAAACTGATGGACTCTTAATAAATACTAGTATTATCATGAAATTATATGGTGTAGTAAAGAATTAGTAGTACCTTAATATTTTACCATTTGGCAACACAGCTTTACATTTATCACCACGACTAATCCAAAGATCAAATCCATCGAGCAGCTGAAAAAATCGGTCAATCTGGTACTCTGAAGAAATAGGATGCAGCATGAAGTGAAGAGTTGTGGAATGTAATCTGTATTATTTCTAGTCTCATTTTTATTTATAGTCTCATTTTTATTTATAGTTTGTAAATTTTTGTAGTGAGGAAGATAACGTTAATTTCACACTTTGATCTTGATCGCACTTTAATTTCACACTTTATTTACACCAATCACTTATTTCCCCCACAATTTCAAAATATGTGAAAGATAAAATAATTACACACTAAAAACCAGGGTCAGTTCATGCCTTTTTAATATGCAAGGCAAATATATTACATATAAAAATGATTAAATCTTGAAGTAATTTGGATTACAGTGTTATGCTAGATGAATTTTTTCACATTCTACTTAAGATTTTACCACAAAAAAATGGTTAATTTTGCAAGTAAGTTAATTTTTTTAATAAAAAAATTAGCGAATAAAGTGAAATAATTTATTATGGCACCTCTAAAATCAGCTGACCCTGGTTTGAAAAAATTAAACTAACATGCAAGCATGCATCTTCTTTGAAGCAGGTGGCTGGCTGAACGTTGATTGGGGAAAGCAAAGGGGTATTCAAAATTTAAAATATTTCAAATAAGAGAAAAAAAAATTTTTTAAACTGTAATTAGATATAAAAATGCTCTAACCTTCAATTTGATTAACACCTACTAAAACAATTTAAGAAAAAACTTATGTAAAATAATAAATATCAAATAAAATAAATATATATATATAAAAATAAACATATATCCTACATGAACCAGATTTAAAAGCTGCATTTAATTAAGAAATTGCCTCTATATATTTACTTATTTTTTTTAAATTTCTTGAACTTATTTAAATGATTAATTTTATCAATGAAATGAATAAAGTTTAAATAATTTATAAAAAAGGAAATTTAAAAACCCACTCATTAATATTTTAAATAAAATTTTATAAAGCAATTTAAACTATACAAAGGAATTTTTATGTGATTAAATTTAAAATTAAATAATAAATTTAAATTATAACATTTAATTTTTTATGAATTTAAATTGATTTAGAAGGAGGACTTCAGCCACTGGTAGCGAAGTGATGAGCTGAAAACATAAAGAAACATAATAAACATAGAATAATTATGAATAAAATATTTCTAACATTATCATATTTATATATCACCCCCCAATATATAGACACATTTATATACACAGCACCCCCCAACCGAACCCGATGAACGATATCGGGATGATGAAGTACGGTCGCGACGCGGTTGACGCGGCACGAATGCTTTATGTACCCGGCACTTGCGAAAACTATTCATTGCATACAACATAGATATTTACAATGTCAATATGTAATCAAGAATTATAATTAAAAATAATTGTGTATCATATTAGGTAACTGATAAGCTAAGATGAGAATAATACACCCGGAACTGTGCAAGAGCACATTGAATCTCCTACCCGTTAAGGAAAACGTTGAAATAATATACCCTGAACTGTCACAGCATATAAGATTTGCTTCGTGTGAAGCAACACTCTAAAATAATACACCCTGAACTGTTTCAGAGCATATCAGACTTGCTAAGTTGATAAAAAATTTATAACAATACACCCTGAAGTGTTTCAGAGCATATCAGACTTGCTAAGTTGATCAAAAATTTAAAACCATACACCCTGAACTGTTTCAGAGCATATCAGACTTGCTAAGTTGATCAAAAATTTATAACAATACACCCTGAAGTGTTTCAGAGCATTTCAGACTTGCTAAGTTGATCAAAAATTTATAACAATATACCCTGAACTGTTTCAGAGCATATCAGACTTGCTAAGTTGATAAACAATTTATAACAATACACCCTGAAGTGTTTCAGAGCATATCAGACTTGCTAAGTTGATCAAAAATTTATAACAATACACCCTGAAGTGTTTCAGAGCATATCAGACTTGCTAAGTTGATCAAAAATTTAAAACCATACACCCTGAACTGTTTCAGAGCATATTAGACTTGCTAAGTTGATCAAAAATTTATAACAATACACCCTGAACTGTTTCAGAGCATATCAGACTTGCTACGTAGATAAACAATTTATAACAATACACCCTGAAGTATTTCAGAGCATATCAGACTTGCTAAGTTGATCAAAAATTTATAACAATACACCCTGAACTGTTTCAGAGCATATCAGACTTGCTAAGTTGATAAACAATTTATAACAATACACCCTGAAGTGTTTCAGAGCATATCAGACTTGCTAAGTTGATCAAAAATTTATAACAATACACCCTGAACTGTTTCAGAGCATATGACTTACTAAGTTGATCAAAAATTTAAAACCATACACCCTGAAGTGTTTCAGAGCATATCAGACTTGCTAAGTTGATCAAAAATTTATAACAATACACCCTGAAGTGTTTCAGAGCATATCAGACTTGCTAAGTTGATCAAAAATTTAAAACCATACACCCTGAAGTGTTTCAGAGCATATCAGACTTCCTAAGTTGATCAAAAATTTTAAACCATACACCCTGAACTGTTTCAGAGCATATTAGACTTGCTAAGTTGATCAAAAATTTATAACAATACACCCTGAACTGTTTCAGAGCATATCAGACTTGCTACGTAGATAAACAATTTATAACAATACACCCTGAAGTATTTCAGAGCATATCAGACTTGCTAAGTTGATCAAAAATTTATAACAATACACCCTGAAGTGTTTCAGAGCATATCAGACTTGCTAAGTTGATCAAAAATTTAAAACCATACACCCTGAAGTGTTTCAGAGCATATCAGACTTGCTAAGTTGATCAAAAATTTTAAACCATACACCCTGAACTGTTTCAGAGCATATTAGACTTGCTAAGTTGATCAAAAATTTATAACAATACACCCTGAACTGTTTCAGAGCATATCAGACTTGCTACGTAGATAAACAATTTATAACAATACACCCTGAAGTATTTCAGAGCATATCAGACTTGCTAAGTTGATCAAAAATTTATAACAATACACCCTGAACTGTTTCAGAGCATATCAGACTTGCTAAGTTGATAAACAATTTATAACAATACACCCTGAAGTGTTTCAGAGCATATCAGACTTGCTAAGTTGATCAAAAATTTATAACAATACACCCTGAACTGTTTCAGAGCATATTAGACTTGCTAAGTTGATCAAAAATTTATAACAATACACCCTGAACTGTTTCAGAGCATATGACTTACTAAGTTGATCAAAAATTTAAAACCATACACCCTGAAGTGTTTCAGAGCATATCAGACTTGCTAAGTTGATCAAAAATTTATAACAATACACCTTGAAGTGTTTCAGAGCAAATCAGACTTGCTAAGTTGATCAAAAATTTAAAACCATACACCCTGAAGTGTTTCAGAGCATATCAGACTTGCTAAGTTGATCAAAAATTTTAAACCATACACCCTGAACTGTTTCAGAGCATATTAGACTTGCTAAGTTGATCAAAAATTTATAACAATACACCCTGAACTGTTTCAGAGCATATCAGACTTGCTACGTAGATAAACAATTTATAACAATACACCCTGAAGTATTTCAGAGCATATCAGACTTGCTAAGTTGATCAAAAATTTATAACAATACACCCTGAACTGTTTCAGAGCATATCAGACTTGCTAAGTTGATAAACAATTTATAACAATACACCCTGAAGTGTTTCAGAGCATATCAGACTTGCTAAGTTGATCAAAAATTTATAACAATACACCCTGAAGTGTTTCAGAGCATATCAGAGCATATACCTTAACTATATGACATATCAAATTTTCTGTCTGTATATACAATCTAATCTGTGTGTTGTTACAGTTAAATAATTTGAAACTGTATTTCTAAAAATGAAACCGAATTAGAAGACTGAACTAGGGAGATATTAACCAGAAGATTTTTGTTTCATAATTTCAACAGAAAAATGTTATCGATTTGAAGAAATATAACTTAAGGGATTTTTCTATTATTTTCAATATTAAAAATAGAAGATTTTTCGAAGAAATCAATTACTCAGAGAGTCTTTAATCATAATGAATTTACTTGTATTTTTCATATTTCTTTTTTTCTCTTTTGTACCTGTGCAGGTGTGTGCATTACTATCCAGACCTTTTGATTATCCCATTTAAGATTCTCTAAGAATGCATTTTCACAGCATAATATTGCCAATCCTGGTTGGAATTAAAAGTCTATAATTTATATTATTGAAAAAAAGGTAAAGTTGCTAATGAATAGCAAATGGATCAAGTTACGATTAATGACAATGCAAGTGAAAAGGGGGTAATAATGCAAATACTAAATGTAATATTGAAGTTACCTGTATCTGTAGGATTATAGAAAAAAATTAAATTTTATTATTCAGTAATCAATAAGGAGGTCTTTTTTCATCAACAATATGAAATATAATTACAAAGAAATTCTATATGTGAACAGTGGGAGGTGCAGAATGATTAATAGCAGGTGACAGGTACCAATTAAATTACAAATTCTAATCCCGTATAAGATAGAGAATGTGCTCGATTTCCATTTTACATGGGTTTGGAAAATTGTTTATAAAAAATATACATTTATAGAAATAAACTAATAATTTCAGTGGATAACCACCAGGCAAGATATGGCATATATTCTAGAAGACTAAAACCAGGGGGTTTATATATATAATTTGCTCATATAAAAGGTTTAATATAGTGTATTTTTAGGTTGTAAAAATGTCAACGGTAATAGTGATAGGCCTTTTAAATAGAACTAAAATGATTCCTGATGGATATACTGTAATAGTTCCTTGATGGTTCTCTGTAGAAGTCCAGTATACTTTCAAATACTGTTTGATGGTGTCAAAAATAGTTTTATTCAACATTAGATGGTTAGGGTGAAAAGTTTTTTTTAAACGAATGCCAAAAAATCTGATTTGTATTCTTAAATTTGTTTATATGTAGATAATCAAAGGGTCATTTTAGAATTAATTTTTTTGTTAAATATGGTTATTTATTTAAGAAATTACTTAGGATAATTATAAAATAAAAGTGAATCCACAAAGAAAATAAGATGCAAGGATGTTTTACATAAACAGATCAAATACGATTGAACAAAGCCAATACTATGAATTAGCAAATCACAAATTTCTCCTTATTTAAAAAAAAATTGCTGTAAAAATAATTAATTTAAAGAATACTGGAAAAATTGTATAAAAAACCTTCTTCATTAAAATCAATTATAATTTAACCTCTTTGAAGACCCAGTTATAATTTAATAATTGATAATCTATTTATATTACATTTAAATTTAGATATTCAACTCAAATACAGCAGAATGAATGATATACATAAAATACCCATCAACTAAACTTAAATTAATTAGTGTAATTAATGTTAGTCAATGTTAGTAAAACTATTTTTTATGATAAAACAGTTATATTTCTAAGCTACATAAAAAGAACATGCAATTACAAGCTACATGAAATTACTAGCTACACAACAAGTACATGCAATTACAAGCTACCTAATTATTTTATGTATATTATTAAAATTACTGTTTGAGCCAACAAAACCGTGTAAACATAATTTGTATACGAAATATACATAGTAAAAACATTTATCTCTCTCCAAAGAGGTTAAATTTAAATATTTAATTAAAAGGTTAGGAAACTAATATTTTTGAAAAATTGTATTATTTGCATTACATTACAAAATAGAGAATTCACATAAAGAACAAAATTACAGTGTACTACTTGTTATTATGAAAATAAATGGAACCTTTACAGTATATGATCATTTGACTATTTTCTTAAAAGTATGAATATAAACTGGGATTGTATTTTTCTTCCTGTATGAAGTTTTACAAATGGCTATACATAAATTCAGTAAAATAATTGTAACTGAAAGAAAAAGCAGAGTAAAAAATTGTAAATGATTTCAATGAAGAAATTATTTTGAATAATTCGCTAACTTTTTTATATGAATGTGGTGACAAAAGAGATATATGACATCAGTACCTTAACCGCTAAAGTATCTAACCTAACAAAGTTAAGAATTACATAAAAAATATATTAAAGCGTAGAATAAAATTCACTTAGAAGAAAAATGAGTAATTAAAAAATTATGCCCTTATTTTTTCTTTCTACCTAGTCATCTGTATAATCAGAATAAATAAAAAATTTGCACCTGCTTGAAAATAATTAAAAAATAAGATTAAACTTTTTTGATTGTATTACAGTATTCAGAAATTTGAGTGCCGGTTGGCAATTCACTACAAATGGTAATGGATCAAATGAAAATGGATTAGAACAAGTATTATTTGGATTTGAATATTCTGTTTTTATTTATTAGTGAGCTGAAAAAAATTAAAATAAATTTAGCTAAAACAGGTTTGGTTGATTACACAATAAAACAGCTTTACAAAAGATTTCTTTTTCAGGTTACAATCGAGAGACCCAGAAATGAATGCAGTTAACTACAACTGACGTCCAGGAAAAATTTAGAAATATGGGAAACAAAAATAAATTTTAAATTATCTTTAATTAAGATAAAAGATAATTTCTTATTATTATAAACTCTTGAGAAATAAATGAAGAATACCTATGTAATAATGGAAAATATTTGTACAAGTGATAATTGGGGCTTTTATTTCTAGAATTTTCTAGAGAATTACAGAAAAAAGAAATTGAACATCGTAGATGTGAAAATGTGTGGATCTCCAAAAAGATTTAGTTCAATGATTTTGTATGAAACAAGATTCTGATTGTTCTAGCGGGGAGACAACACAATTATTATGATCTGAAAAACTAAAAAGGAATAAGTGTATTTTAAATATGATATAAAACTGCACATTGTTAATTTCCTAATTCAAATTACAAACTGTTCTTTTAATACAGTTTCTAAAAAATATTTCCTGTTTTAGCAATAATAATTAAAGTATTTGATACATGAAACTATAAAATTTGATAGTTCCTACAAGATATTCATTGTACTAAGGTATTTGTACTTATTTTCAGTAGACATTAAAGGTAGCCAAGCGCAAGAAAAAACTTGTCTATTCAGTACATATAGATTACACTTAACTATTTATACAAGTAATCTATCCAGATGTAATATAAAAATTAGGCAATTCCTATAAAATTATTGAAAATATTAATACATTTTATAGCATTTTCTTGAATAAAATTCATTTTAGTTCCTACATAAAATTCATCGGTAATTAATTTTATAAAAATTTTGCCACGTTGATGTATCCATTTCAAAAAAGATTACATCACCCCTTTTTTTTTTTTGAATAAACCAAATTTTGTAAAATGGAAGATTATTATTTATCTAGAATAGATTTTAAACTAAAAAAAATCATTAAAAAACAAAATTTCATGCAAAGTAGATATAAACTGTGGCAACGTGCTTTCTACGTTAAATGTTAATTTTCATTAAACTGTAATAAAGAAAAAAAATGTTTAATTAAAAACCGATACATTAAAAAAAATAAAACTATGTTGTATGCAATAAAATAAATGTCCCTCACTTTAAAATAATGTCCTAAATTATGTGGTTTACCTTTCTAGAAGATTGTTCATATTACCACATAAACGACATGCACTCAGCAACGGTCAACGGCGAACTGAGAGATGTCTTACTTCGTACGACGTCACAAGATAGATTCAAAACAAGTTAATTACAGTTCTGCGTTTCTGATTGGTCAATCATATCGGAGAGTTTCGTTACAGACTCGAGCGACTACCTCGTGACATCTCTTAATCCGTCGTTAAAAGGATAAACAACTTTGTTATAAGAATTGAAAACAAGTTAATTACTTTTCTGTGTCTCTGATTGGTCAATTGTATTACAGTTGTTTAATTGTTCTAATGAATCCCTCCTAACGTAACTTAGTAATCTTTAATATATAATCACTTTAAAATATATATTTGAATTTAAAATAAAAGAAGGAACCAATTTCAAAACGATTTTTTTACTTTTACATGTATTAAAATACTATTTAATAAAAACAAATTACGTCATCAAAATTGCCGATGTAGTCGAAAATTAACAGACTTCTTTCGTTTTTTGCACCGTTATTTATATTTTTCAGTTAAGAAAAAAAATTGGTAAAATTATGTTCTTTAACAAAGAATAAGGTATTAATTTGTTAATTAATATAGGTGAAAATACCTAAATATAAAATGAATTTTGTTATAAATTAATTTCAGTAAATTGTCAATTGTCAATGTCACTCTATCGGTAATGTCAATCCAATACACTTTCTCGCATTCTCTCTCTCTCTCTCTGCTTACGGATGTGTGTGAGTGTGTGTGTGTGTGTGTGTGCGTGTGTGTGAGATAATGTATATGTACAGTAAATTGTCAATTGTCAATGTCTCTCTATCGGTAATGTCTCTCTATCACACTTTCTCGCATTCTCTCTGTCTCTCTCCGCTTGCGGATGTGTGTGTGTGTGTGTGTGTGTGTGTGTGTGTGCGTGTGTGAGATAATGTATATGTACAGTAAATTGTCAATTGTCAATGTCACTCTATCGGTAATGTCAATCCAATACACTTTCTCGCATTCTCTCTCTCTCTCTCTGCTTACGGATGTGTGTGAGTGTGTGTGTGTGCGTGTGTGTGAGATAATGTATATGTACAGTAAATTATCAATTGTCAATGTCTCTCTATCGGTAATGTCTCTCTATCACACTTTCTCGCATTCTCTCTGTCTCTCTCCGCTTGCGGATGTGTGTGTGTGTGTGTGTGTGTGCGTGTGTGAGAAAATGTATATGTACAGTAAATTGTCAATTGTCAATGTCACTCTATCGGTAATGTAAATCCAATACACTTTCTCGCATTCTCTCTCTCTCTCTCTGCTTACGGATGTGTGTGAGTGTGTGTGTGTGTGTGTGCGTGTGTGTGAGATAATGTATATGTACAGTAAATTGTCAATTGTCAATGTCTCTCTATCGGTAATGTCTCTCTATCACACTTTCTCGCATTCTCTCTCTCTCTCTCTGCTTGTGGATGTGTGTGTGTGTGTGTGTGTGTGTGTGCGTGTGTGTGAGATAATGTATACGTACAGTAAATTGTCAATTGTCAATGTCTCACTATCGGAAATGTCTCTATATCACACTTTCTAGCATTCTCTCTCTCTTACTCTGCTTGCGGATGTGTGTGTGTGTGTGTGTGTGTGTGTGTGTGTGTGTGTGTGTGTGTGTGTGTGTGGTTGTGTGTGTGTGTGGTTGTGTGTGTGTGTGTGTGTGTGTGTGTGTGTGTGTGTGTGTGTATGTGTGTGTGTGTGTGTGTATGTGTGTGTGTGTGTATGTGTGTGTGTGTGTATGTGTGAGATAATGTATATGTACAGTAAATTGTCAATTGTTAATGTCTCTCTATCGGTAATGTCTCTCTATAACACTTTCTCGCATTCTCTCTCTCTCTCTCTCTCTTTGCTTGCGGATATGTGTGTGTGTGCGTGTGTGTGAGATAATATATATGTACACTAAAATATCAATTGTCAATGTCTCTCTATCGGTAATGTCTCTCTATCACACTTTCTCGCATTCTCTCTCTCTCTTCTTGCGGATGTGTGTGTGTGTGTGTGTGTGCGTATGTGCGTGTGTGTGAGATAATGTATATGTACAGTAAATTGTCACTTGTCAATCTCTCTCTATCGGTAATGTCTCTCTATCACACTTTCTCACATTCTCTCATTCTCTCTCTGCTTGCGGATGTGTGTGTGTGTGTGTGCGTGTGTGTGAGATAATGTATATGTACAGTAAATTGTCAATTTTCAATGTCTCTCTGTCGGTAATGTCGCTCTATCACACTTTCTCGCATTCTCTCTCTCTCTCTCTGCTTGCGGATGTGTGTGGGTGTATGTGTGTGTGTGTGTGTGTGTGTGCGTGTGTGTGAGATAATGTATGTGTACAGTAAATTATCAATTGTCAATGTCTCTCTATCGTTAATGTCTCTCTATCACACTTTCTCGCATTCTCTCTGTCTCTCTCCGCTTGCGGATGTGTGTGTGTGTGTGTGTGTGTGTGTGTGTGTGTGCGTGTGTGAGATAATGTATATGTACAGTAAATTGTCAATTGTCAATGTCTCTCTATCAGTAATGTCAATCCAATACACTTTCTCGCATTCTCTCTCTCTCTCTCTGCTTACGGATGTGTGTGAGTGTGTGTGTGTGCGTGTGTGTGAGATAATGTATATGTACAGTAAATTATCAATTGTCAATGTCTCTCTATCGGTAATGTCTCTCTATCACACGTTCTCGCATTCTCTCTGTCTCTCTCCGCTTGCGGATGTGTGTGTGTGTGTGTGTGTGTGCGTGTGTGAGAAAATGTATATGTACAGTAAATTGTCAATTGTCAATGTCACTCTATCGGTAATGTAAATCCAATACACTTTCTCGCATTCTCTCTCTCTCTGCTTACGGATGTGTGTGAGTGTGTGTGTGTGTGTGTGTGCGTGTGTGTGAGATAATGTATATGTACAGTAAATTGTCAATTGTCAATGTCTCTCTATCGGTAATGTCTCTCTATCACACTTTCTCGCATTCTCTCTCTCTCTCTCTGCTTGTGGATGTGTGTGTGTGTGTGTGTGTGTGTGTGCGTGTGTGTGAGATAATGTATACGTACAGTAAATTGTCAATTGTCAATGTCTCACTATCGGAAATGTCTCTATATCACACTTTCTAGCATTCTCTCTCTCTTACTCTGCTTGCGGATGTGTGTGTGTGTGTGTGTGTGTGTGTGTGTGTGTGTATGTGTGTGTGTGTGTATGTGTGAGATAATGTATATGTACAGTAAATTGTCAATTGTTAATGTCTCTCTATCGGTAATGTCTCTCTATAACACTTTCTCGCATTCTCTCTCTCTCTCTCTCTCTTTGCTTGCGGATATGTGTGTGTGTGCGTGTGTGTGAGATAATATATATGTACACTAAAATATCAATTGTCAATGTCTCTCTATCGGTAATGTCTTTCTATCACACTTTCTCGCATTCTCTCTCTCTCTTCTTGCGGATGTGTGTGTGTGTGTGTGTGTGCGTATGTGCGTGTGTGTGAGATAATGTATATGTACAGTAAATTGTCACTTGTCAATCTCTCTCTATCGGTAATGTCTCTCTATCACACTTTCTCACATTCTCTCATTCTCTCTCTGCTTGCGGATGTGTGTGTTTGTGTGTGCGTGTGTGTGAGATAATGTATATGTACAGTAAATTGTCAATTTTCAATGTCTCTCTGTCGGTAATGTCTCTCTATCACACTTTCTCGCATTCTCTCTCTCTCTCTGCTTGCGGATGTGTGTGGGTGTATGTGTGTGTGTGTGTGTGTGTGCGTGTGTGTGAGATAATGTATGTGTACAGTAAATTATCAATTGTCAATGTCTCTCTATCGTTAATGTCTCTCTATCACATTTTCTCGCATTATCACTCTCTCTCTCTCTCTCTCTGCTTGCGGATGTGTGTGTGTGTGTGTGTGTGTGCGTGTGTGTGAGATAATGTATATGTACAGTAAATTGTCAATTGTCAATGTCTCTCTATCGGTAATGTCTCTCTATCACACTTATTCGCATTCTATCTCACTCTCTCTCTGCTTGCGGATGTGTGTGTGTGTGTGTGTGTGTGTGTGTGCGTGTGTGTGAGATGATGTATATGTACAGTAAATTGTCAATTGTCAATGTCTTTCTATCGGTAATGTCTCTCTATCACACTTTCTCGCATTCTCTCTCTCTCTGTCTGCTTGCGGATTTGTGTGTGTGTGTGTGTGTGTGTGTGTGCGTGTGTGAGATAATGTATATGTACAGTAAATTGTCAATTGTCAATATCTCTCTATCGGTAATGTCACTCTATCACACTTTCTCGCATTCACTCTCTCTCTCTCTGCTTGCGGATGTATGTGTGTGTGTGTGTAGGCGTGTGTGTGAGATAATGTATATGTACAGTAAATTGTCAATTGTCAATGTCTCTCTATCGGAAATGTCTTTCTATCACACTTTCTCGCATTCTCTCTCTCTCTCTCTGCTTGCAGATGTGTGTTTGTGAGTGTGTGTGTGTGTGTGTGTGTGTGTGCGTGTGTGTGAGATAATGTATATGTACAGTAAATTGTCAATTGTCAATGTCTCTCTATCGGTAATGTCTGTCTATCACACTTTTTCGCATTCTCTCACTCTCTCTCTCTCTGCTTGCGGATGTGTGAGTGTGCGTCTGTGTGTGTGTGTGTGTGTGTGTGTGTGTGCGTGTCTGTGAGATAATGTATATGTACAGTAAATTGTCAATTGTCAATGTCTCTCTATCGGTAATGTCAATCCAATACACTTTCTCGCATTCTCTCTCTCTCTCTCTGCTTACGGATGTGTGTGAGTGTGTGTGTGTGCGTGTGTGTGAGATAATGTATATGTACAGTAAATTGTCAATTTTCAATGTGTCTCTGTCGGTAATGTCTCTCTATCACACTTTCTCGCATTCTCTCTCTCTCTCTCTGCTTGCGGATGTGTGTGGGTGTATGTGTGTGTGTGTGTGTGTGTGTGTGTGCGTGTGTGTGAGATAATGTATGTGTACAGTAAATTATGAATTGTCAATGTCTCTCTATCGTTAATGTCTCTCTATCACACTTTCTCGCATTCTCTCTGTCTCTCTCCGCTTGCGGATGTGTGTGTGTGTGTGTGTGTGTGTGTGTGTGTGCGTGTGTGAGATAATGTATATGTACAGTAAATTGTCAATTGTCAATGTCTCTCTATCGGTAATGTCAATCCAATACACTTTCTCGCATTCTCTCTCTCTCTCTCTGCTTACGGATGTGTGTGAGTGTGTGTGTGTGCGTGTGTGTGAGATAATGTATATGTACAGTAAATTATCAATTGTCAATGTCTCTCTATCGGTAATGTCTCTCTATCACACGTTCTCGCATTCTCTCTGTCTCTCTCCGCTTGCGGATGTGTGTGTGTGTGTGTGTGTGTGCGTGTGTGAGAAAATGTATATGTACAGTAAATTGTCAATTGTCAATGTCACTCTATCGGTAATGTAAATCCAATACACTTTCTCGCATTCTCTCTCTCTCTGCTTACGGATGTGTGTGAGTGTGTGTGTGTGTGTGTGTGCGTGTGTGTGAGATAATGTATATGTACAGTAAATTGTCAATTGTCAATGTCTCTCTATCGGTAATGTCTCTCTATCACACTTTCTCGCATTCTCTCTCTCTCTCTCTGCTTGTGGATGTGTGTGTGTGTGTGTGTGTGTGTGTGTGCGTGTGTGTGAGATAATGTATACGTACAGTAAATTGTCAATTGTCAATGTCTCACTATCGGAAATGTCTCTATATCACACTTTCTAGCATTCTCTCTCTCTTACTCTGCTTGCGGATGTGTGTGTGTGTGTGTGTGTGTGTGTGTGTGTGTATGTGTGTGTGTGTGTATGTGTGAGATAATGTATATGTACAGTAAATTGTCAATTGTTAATGTCTCTCTATCGGTAATGTCTCTCTATAACACTTTCTCGCATTCTCTCTCTCTCTCTCTCTCTTTGCTTGCGGATATGTGTGTGTGTGCGTGTGTGTGAGATAATATATATGTACACTAAAATATCAATTGTCAATGTCTCTCTATCGGTAATGTCTTTCTATCACACTTTCTCGCATTCTCTCTCTCTCTTCTTGCGGATGTGTGTGTGTGTGTGTGTGTGCGTATGTGCGTGTGTGTGAGATAATGTATATGTACAGTAAATTGTCACTTGTCAATCTCTCTCTATCGGTAATGTCTCTCTATCACACTTTCTCACATTCTCTCATTCTCTCTCTGCTTGCGGATGTGTGTGTTTGTGTGTGCGTGTGTGTGAGATAATGTATATGTACAGTAAATTGTCAATTTTCAATGTCTCTCTGTCGGTAATGTCTCTCTATCACACTTTCTCGCATTCTCTCTCTCTCTCTGCTTGCGGATGTGTGTGGGTGTATGTGTGTGTGTGTGTGTGTGTGCGTGTGTGTGAGATAATGTATGTGTACAGTAAATTATCAATTGTCAATGTCTCTCTATCGTTAATGTCTCTCTATCACATTTTCTCGCATTATCACTCTCTCTCTCTCTCTCTCTGCTTGCGGATGTGTGTGTGTGTGTGTGTGTGTGTGTGTGTGTGTGTGCGTGTGTGTGAGATAATGTATATGTACAGTAAATTGTCAATTGTCAATG